>NC_136266.1:33121210-33446210 GCF_964187855.1 Myxine glutinosa | reverse complement strand
TCCATCCTATTAGACCACTCAAAGCATGAACACAACATGTACTTTTATATTGAAGAATGTGTGTATAATAATAGCATCGCTGTCATTTCATTAACCACACGGAATCACCAGCAGCACGGCATTTCTCCATACCTCCATTGATTTACACTGTCCCTGCCAGGACAGCGAGGTCAGAGTACAGGGTGGCTGGTGGGAAGAGGTTGCCGCCGGTGTAAAAGTGGATAGACGTTTGGGGTTACAAACAGCAAACGGCAATATTCAAGATGTCTTAACCCATCGCCGAAGACATACATAACGCAGGCATGGGGGGAACTCGGCGCGGCAGGCATCCTTAGGTCTCAAAGATTGCTTATTGATCCATAGCTAAATATGTGGCGCTGGCGACTGCCCGGAGATGAAACGGGTGTCCCTTCCTATCAGAGCCGCTTGGAGCCCTAATCAGGGGCCTCTCGCCTAGCTCCGCACCCCCTTCCCCGCACCGGCAAGGCCCGTTTTGCCGAGGGCCCAACAATGATGATTGAAGACGCAGACCTGCTGGTGTGACAAGCTCGAAAACTCACACTTTGGAGGCTTGATGTGTTATTAAATGTCGCTGCCACGTCGTGTTTATGTGAATGAGTGGACGTGTGCAGTGGAGATAAAGTTCTTTTTTATTTCGACCCGTTTTGACGAAGACAACAAGATGGCCACGCCACTGGTAAATGGAGATCACCACATCAGAGGGTTTGTCAATTTCACTTTTCTGGCGAATTCATTTCCAGGATATATAGGAAAACAAAACTGTGCTGTAAATCATACTTAGCAAAGACAAGAGCCATTTTTGTACATAACCTTCCAACATCTATATATGCATATCCCTATTGTAAAACAGGAGTGTCTGTCTGTCCGCAGTCCGTCTGTCCGTCCACAAACTACTCCCTCAGTTTTGAGGCAAGCTCCGCCAAACCTCCTGTGGAACTATGGGGACCCAGCGGATGTTGTAAGGTAGGTAGGAGGTTTCAAAAATTCCTCAATAAAATTATGATTTTGAAATTAACTCGATACCGAGCTGCTCCGAACCCAGAAGTGAATACATGACGTTAATGAGCTGGTTTGATAATATCTCAAAACAATCGTCATTTAACACAGTATTTTGTTAAAGTATCAATTTGTGATTGGAGTTATGCTGCTTGGAATTGAGTGAATACAATTATGATTTTGAATTTCCAACCGCACGGAACTGCTCCATATCCGGATGTAACATCAACACGGATTTAAATATTTGTTTATGTCACGAATGTTCGTAAAAGTTTCTTATTTACATTAATGCTATTTAATTTGTGATTGGAGTTATGCTGTTTGGAATGAAAATGGAGATATTCATATTGAGTTCAAATTAATGAGGAAAAGACGTGAGTGTTTCTACTTTCTGACCGTGACATTCATGGCTTCACCATGTGCAGATTCACCATTGATTGGATATAGAACCATTCAGATGGGTACGTTTTTCGTGCAAGTCCTTCATGAACCTGCTATCCATGATTGATGTTCGAATACAGGTGGCACAGGAATGTGGAATTTAATGGTTCATCCCATGCGCCGTTTTTTACCTAAGTCTTTCATGAACCTCGCTAGCACACACACACACACACACACACACACACACATATATATATATATATATATATGTATATACACACACACACACGCACACACACACACACACACAGTCGGACCCCGCTATTCGTGGGGGAAACGTTACTGGAAAATCCACGAATAGCGCAACCCACGAATAGCGGGGCATTGTTTCAATGGAAAAAGGGGGGATAGGATCCCGAGTCGTGAAAATCAGCGAATAGAGAGGACCAAACCGCGAATGGTGAGGCAAAATCCACAAATGGTCAGGCAAATCCCAAGAATATGGACGATAATCCGCGAAGGTCTATGAAAGTCCCGGAAATGGCGAGACAAAACCCGCGAATGTCGATGGAAATCCCATGAATGTATGCCACAGCATTGTTTCAATGGGGAAAAGGGGGATACGTTATAGGTTATCGGCAATTCCTGATTCATGCAGGAAAAATTTTAAGTTTAACATGTTTTCCACCGCAAATGCACATGCTTACAGTTTCACCAAAAATGCTTCCAAAAAAAACCAAAAAACGACAACACCAGGTACCATTTCCAATTTATCGAAGGAATGTGCTAACAATTTATTAAAAGTGCTTAACCAGCTTAACCATACCATACCGTGAAAGTAAAAAAAACAAAAAAAACACAACAGCATCAAGTACCGTTTACAATTTTTTTTATTTTACAAACACAACTTTCAAATGATGATGATGAGGATAATGATGATGATGATGATGATGATGGTGATGATGATGATGGTGATGAACTAAAATCCCAATAATTCCTCGAACTCTGAGGATGACCCAAATGATAGTCCTGCGACGTCGTGCACTGAGGGAGAGGCAGGACAGGCAGGAGAGCAGAGGCGTATCTACGGAAAATAGCGCCTATGGCAAGCACTGAAATTGCACCACTGTCCAAACATCTGACACCCATCTTTTAGATAACTTTACCATAAAATCAGCTCAAAAATACAAGTCAAGCTCGTTAATCTTTTAATTAACAAATTATGGCACTACATGAAAATTACAACTGCACCTTCCTTGCTTTCACTGATTCAAATTGGTCTATGATGTGCTCAAAGTCAGTTTTTTCAGTTTCTTCTCTTTCTACACTCAGCAGAGCAAGATCACAGAGTCTGCCTTGACCCATGGAGGCTCTCAAATACGAAAGTATTAGTTTTAACTTGCTGAATGATCTCTCACAGCTAGCGATGGAAACTGCGATGGTTCGCATTATCTGAATAGCAATGCGAAAATTGGGGAAAACGCTCTCATCTCCATACTGAACAGTTAATTCGAGAAGCTCTTCAGGTCTTGATATTTTCATGTTGGCCGACTTGATAGCAACATTCTGCAATAGAAAATTTCTTCATATAGCTGCTGTCCATCAACATCAGAGTTGTACAATTCGCCCAAATTTTTGCAATTCTTCTTTAGGTCGTTACTGTCGGCGCCGTAACACAGTCCCTCGACATCGAGAAGGAACCCAAACTTGGCGTCAGTGTCGTGCAAACGAGTGAACCTTTCATCCATTTCTCTGTGAAGACGGTCGAGTGTTCCCTTCATGACTCTTTCCATTTCCTCCTTGGCTGTTAACCCAGCGTCTCTCGAGTTCTCATCAGCCATTCGTTTCTTTCGTCTCTGACGTCTTTCAACTTCAATATTCCATTCTTGACAGAGACCGAGTCCTTCTTCGAGTGACTCACTGACCAACACTGCTCTTTCATCATCAAAATGATCTCGGAGGGCTTTCAAATCCAGGGCAGCATCGTGGAAGTTCATGCTAGGATCCTGCAGCCTCTTTTGAATACGGTCAATGCGAATGAGTACTTTGTTCCAAAATCCTAGCAAAGTCAGAAAATCGTAACTCAACATGCGGTTATACAGCTGCCTTGCGTCACTTCTTGTTTCACTGGTCTCGTTTTCATTGTCTATCATGTCCTGGAGAACTTGAAGTATCTCCTCAAGGTACAGTTGACGGGCTTCACTGCTTCTGTCCTTGCACTCCACCTGGTTTCGGACTCCGACTTAACAACTACAGACACGGCGTTTTTGAGTGTTTCCCAGCGCTGTGTTGAACGAGAGAAGAACATGTAGAGAGCTTCGATGGTTCCAAAAAACGTGACCATCATTGTATCCTGCTTGGCTGCATGTACACCCACCAAGTTGAGTGAGTGATTGGCGCAATTCGCAAACACTGCCAGGTTGTTTTTCTCACTTATTCTTTGATGAACACCACTTCTGTGTCCAGCCATCACAGCAGCGTTGTCATGGCACTGTGACCGACAATCTTGTAGCTCCATTTCGTCCTTCTCTAGCTGTTTCAAGATGTCTTCAACCAAGCTCTCAGCATCATTCTGGGTTATCTAGATAAAAACCAAGGAAGGACTCTCTAACACGGACTGTTTTCCTCTCAAAATCAACTTCCATGTACCTCACTACTTCTGACATCTGCTCACGGTGTGCCTGATCAGGAGTCGAGTCGAACATGAGACCATAGTACTTGGCTTTACGAATGCTTCTCAGTAAACTCTGGCGAACAGTGGATGCCATCATGTGGATGAATTCGTTCTGGATACCCGGTGAATGATAAGACATGGATCCAGGATGACTTTCCACACGAGTGAGGTGTTCTTTCATGACAGGGTCAAAGATGGCCAGTAGTTTCAGTAAGCCAAGGAAATTTCCCACATTGGAGTCATCGTCCAGCTGAAGTGACTCACCGTGTCCTCGCAAAGCCAAGTTCTGAGTCGCAAGGAATTTTATGCAGTGAAGGATTCTCGTCAAGATATCACGCCACTTCTGCTTTTCCTTCTCAATCTGTGACTGAAGTTCCGTGTCAATAACTCCTCTGTTTTCAGCTAAATTTATTTCCATTTCTTTCCACTGTGTGAAGCACTCCTGATGATTCTTAGCATTTTCATGAACACTAATCCTTTCAGGTGCTTTCCACTGGTTGAATCCACTTTCCTGCTCCAATGAGGATTGATGGTCTGACCGGGAACGGGAATAGAGAAGACAACAGATACAAAATGCAGACTTTTTAGAAGGGGAATAGACCAGCCATGAGCGAGTCACTTCCTCACCACGACCATTTCCCAATTTCCTCTTGAACCAAGTTTTGTTCATTGATCGGTTATTTGTTGGTAGGAAAGGCCCCTCACTGTTCTGGAAATACATCGAACCCAGCTTTATTCTTTCTGTTCTCAACGCATCAGGCAGAATTGCTTTTCCAGTATCCTTGTTGAACTTCAGAAGTCCAATGTCATGCTGTTCAATCACTTCTGGTATGACAGTTCGAGGCTCGTCGACACCATCCAGTTCACTATGTTCAGTGTCGTCAGGTTCAATCTCGTCTGGTAAAATCTCGTCAATAAACTCAACATCACCACCACCACCATTGTCTTCCCCTCCTGTCATGTCCACGTTCTCTCTGGCAGCCTCACTTTTAATCTCGGCATACTCGGGTTTATCTGACTTGACTTCCTCCTCAGCTTGTGATGCATTTGTACTTTATCCACCTTCGGATTCTAACAAACTTGTCTCAGGTGCAGGCGACTCAATGGAACGTGTCGAACAACTTGTTCTGGGCTTTTCAAAGAAGGGCATGAAGAACTTGCTCGACTTCTTGGCTTCCTCCATCTCCAACTTTCGTCTCTTCCGTCCTTCAGCTCCACTTTCCTTCTTCTTCGTGAAGAAACGTTTCATGGTCTTCTTATACAATGCTCTGAAATAAGGAAATTGCACTTTTAATAAGAACATTAAATTTCACAGATTTTGCACAAAATTCTAGACTACCTCCCTAGTTTGCGCAGGAGAATGGTCTTACTGCCAGTTGGCACTGAGCAGTGGTACTGTGAAGTATGTGGTCATGTAGCTCCCAGAACTGTATTTTTACCTAATAATTTATATCAGTGGTTTAACAATCTAGCCATCCTAGTGCTTCTCACCCATGATTAATCAAAGACAGATCATACATTAGGTACGCCACTGCATGATAGGCAGCAGTTGATGGTGTTGGTGAGGACGCTGGTGAGGACACTGAGAGGGTAGCAGGATTGGAGGGTGCTGGTGGTGTTGAGGTGGAGGGAGCAGGGTAAAATAAATGGGTAATGGAGAGCTACCTGGCAGATTGCCACAAGTTTTGATGCAGCTCTTTGTAGGGGAGAAGCAAATCATCCAAACCCCTCTTGAACTTGAGGTACCTCTCCATGACTGGGTCAGCATCTTCCAACTTGTTGACAAGCGCCCGCATGCCATGCAGCAACTCAACCAGGAACTGGACTGTGAGGTTAGACCTCGGCACCTCTTTCTCATCACTGCCTGCTTCCTCCTCCTTGGAAACCGTTATAATAGCCTCCAACGCCTCAGTGAGGATGTCACCATGTGAGGCAATGACATCCTCCAACTCCTCAGGCTGCATGTCAGCAAATCCTTCCCCTCCCACCTGCCGTGCCAACCCGACAATCAATCCGGCAATGCCTCCCGGCAATGCCTCTCCTCAGTGTTATCGGGAAAGCTAGTAAAGTTTCTGACTGCCTGTGGCCAAAGGTTGTGCCAGCAAGCATTGATGGTGAAAGCTCTCACCTCATCCAGTGACTCCTTTATGGCGCCGATGCAGTGAGCAATGTTGAAATCCTTCCAACACTGCTCGACAGTGAGCCCTGAATCGGAATCCATTGCATCAAAATGCGGCAAAAGGTGCGACGGGTGTAATACATTTTAAATGTTGAAATCACACCTTGGTCAAGTGGCTGGATGAGGGTGGTGGTGTTGGGTGGCAGGAAGATCACCTCGACGTTCGGGTGAGCCACTTCCAGGTTTGCGGGGTGGCCAGGAGCGTTGTCCAGGAGCAAAATAACCTTGAATGCAAGAATTTTGCCCACCATGTACCTCTCCGTCTGAGGGACGAAACAATTTTGGAACCAGTCCAGGAAGGTTGCTGCCGTCACCCAGGCTTTCCTGTGGCCCTCCAAAACACGGGAATAGTTTGCTTGTTCTTGCCCTTAAGAGCACGCGGCTTCAGGAAACGGTGCAACATCATGGGTGGTCCCCTCCAGCATGAGGTCCCCTTTTGCGTTTGCACAGAGGAGAAGAGATACCTGGTCCTTGGCAGCCTTGAATCCCGATGCTGTCTCCTCGTGCTTCGAGATGAAAGTTCTCGTTGGCATCTTTTTCCAGAAGAGACCAGTCTCGTCAGCGTTGAACACCTGCTCTCGAAGGTATCCCTTCTCTTCGATCAGCCTCATGAGTTGAGCAGGGAACGCTTTGGTCTGCGGAGGTACGCTCCCCTGAGAACTTCACATTTTTGAGACAGTATCGATCCTTGAAACGATTGAACCATCCCCTGCTTGCAATGAATGAAGTTGCGCTGCTTGTACCATGACCGCTCGTGCTGACACCACCCATGCCAGACAGATTATCGTAAATTAATTTGGCCTTTTCACGAATGAGAGGTCCACTCAAAGGCATACTTTTCTGCACGTTGTCCTCGATCCATTTGCTGAGAGCCTTCTCCATCCTTTCTATGTTAGTCCGGCAGCTAAGCTAAATATAGCATAACAATTGTGCATTTTGTGAGGAAAGCACCAAATTTGGCACACTAGTAGACTATCATATTATGAAAAGATCTGGATATTGGGCCATCTCAGATTCAGAGATTTGATTTTTGCAAGATTTGCAGATTTTTCAGATTTGCAAGCTGAGATTGCAATGCCAGGGACGGCCGACTCCTTCCTGTGAGCTGCCCACGTCACCTGCACAAGAAGAGCTCATCAAATCACTGCAGCGGCACTGCACATCCTGCAACACCCTGCGTATGAACGCCACTGTATAACATATGCTGATGATGCAGAAGACCTGCCTGAGTTCGAAGACTGGTGTCACCAGAGAGGAGAAGACATTCCCAACTTTCAGTACTGGGCAACTGTGCTGGAACTGGAGATGTTGGTACTGGTCTACGTGCGTTCTCTGCGGCAGGCTTCATTCACGATGTACCTTGATGCCCTGACGGAACTGGTCCCATGGTTCCATGCCTTAGACCACACACACTATGCCAGTATGCCAGGTGGGTCCCTGTTCACCTGAGGGACATGGTTGCACTCCCAATGAAGCACCCAGATGTAGCCAGAGAATTCAGGGCTGGCAACTTCACTGTACAGAAGACGAAGAACGTGTTCACTTCGATCCCAATCGACCAGGCGCATGAACAGAATAACGCCTGCATCAAAGGAGATGGTGGAGCAGTCGGCCTCAATGACAACCCAAGTGCCCTGCGGCGTTGGATGATTGCCAGGCCAGAAGTTGCCAGGGCCATAGAAGAGTTCCAAGATGGCCATCAACACTGGGGGAGGCGAGAGGACACACGTCATCACGACCAGACACCAAGTGTGCAGACCTCTTTCGCCAAGGATGTCCGCGCCCTTGTCAGCGTCATAGAAGAGCTTGGCAACCCCTTTGAGGTAGAGAGCATGGATCTGGTTGTCCTTGACACAAAGGAAATTGCAGGTTCTGCTGCAGTTGAGACTGTCAGGAATGTGAAGAAGATTGGCCAAGAGCAGTTCCAGGCTTTCACCAGGGAATGCCTGGTGGAAAGGACCAAGCCAATTGATGATGCAATTCGTCGGAACAAGCTGGTGTCATTTTGGAAAATGGCTGCCACAGCCATCAGGGGCTGAATTTGAGATGGCCCAATATCCAAATCTGTTCATAATAGGATAGTCTACTCGTGTGCCAAATTTGGTGCTTTCCTCACAAAATGCACAATTGTTATGCTAAGTTGCCCCACTATGTGGACATTCCGGACATGGATGATCACCTTTGTACTTGATACAGCACTTGTCGAAATACTGTCACGAATCGCCTTGTCGTTCTTCCATATGTAGTGAACGGTGGATTCGTTGACGCCATAATGCCTGCCTACAGAGGCTGGTCGAGCAGCTCCACTTTCTCGCTAAGGCCCATGACTTTCTTCTGCCTCTTGGTAGTCGACGGATCTCCGGGACTGGGCTTGCACTTGGGAGCCATAATTGAATGATGGGCAGAGCAAGTCAAAAACACAGGTCAAAGCAACGAGACAAGAACAATGATCGAGATCTAGGACAGTCTGTACTATATGTAGGATTGCGAGCATTGTGGGTATTGCACCTATCTGCTAATTTCAATAATAGATTTCATGAAGCATTTGCATTCTATAACTTGCGGAGGATGACTTATTTTAGTCGCTGATGGAACATCCCCCGAAGCATTTTCATTGTGTAACATCTCTGATGATGCTTCACCATAAATTGCAAACTGTAATCGATTTAATAAAGTGTTTGCATTGTATAATTCGCAGAGTTGACTTGTTTACACATCTGGTGGGAAGCTCTCGATTATAGTTCAGTTAAAATTCGCAGCCGCAAAAGCCTTGAAAACGCATATCACAGGTCATGCTCGTGGCTCGTAGAAGATGTTTTTTTGCATACGTCCAGCTGCTTTATGTATAGTTGGTGAAAGATGGGTTTTATAAATTTGTCAAGTAGCAGCTCGTGAATTTTTTTTTTGCACCTTCGAAAAACCACGAATTCGCAGAACATGGCTGTAAATAGGGGAAAAGAAACACGATTTTGCGGAACACAGCCACGAAAAGATAAAAACCCGTGAATTTGCAGGACATTTTTCTGCAAATAGAGAAACATGTCGCATTTTATCAACTGCATATACGCGGATTCTGCGAATAGCGGAACCGCGAATAGCGGGATCTGATGGTATATATATTGTTGTGGTTTTGGAATAAAGGTTAATTCCCCCTCGTAGGTAGATGCACCACAACATGAAGCCTCGCGATAGTTCAGTTATTTCTTAGTAAATGTAAGCGTAGTCCTTTCCTGTGTTTAGTTTGGCGTTGAGTCGGCCAGTGAGCTTAGGTGTTCTTTTGGCGCTTTGCTTTGGTGCTTTTGGTTTGGCGCTGAAATGCCACGCGGCAGGCCTGAACAAGTCTACCGAGGCCGAAGGGAGGCGCGGCAGGAGGAGTGGTCGGTAAGCACGAGCCGCCAATCAGGGCTCGAGGGGAGTGGCTAACCACGACGACCAGGGGCGGGGTTTGGAACATTCGAGTCAGACCGGGGTGGAGCCATATAACCCTGCTCCGAGCCCCCCACCTCAGTTCCAAGATGAGATGAGTTCCCGGTGAGTTGAGTGCCCGGTGAGTGCAGTTGAGAAAGAGTCAGTTCCTGGTGAGTTCGAGACAGCAGTTGAGTGAGACGAGGTCAGTCAGAGTCGTGTGCAAGTTACAGTTCCCTGTGAGACGATTTACAGTTCCCCGTGAGAGTGAGTTTGGTTGAGCTTGGGAACGCGAGTGGAGCTACAGAACGAGCGAATTGAATTGCCTATTGTACGCTAACTTTCCCCGTGCCCTGCGCTCTGCGCTGTATTAATCGCGCGCTCGAGAGGACGACCCGCGCCGGGCCACAGACGCGCGATTTCCTCCTGCCTGCCTTCGCCTGTGTACGTGCCGCGAACATCGGAGAGTGGTTGGGATGTGTTTTTAATAACGTTGTGGTGGTTTTGAATCACGTGATGGTGAGGTATTTTGAATTATGTGGTGGTGAGGTGTTTTTAAATGACGTGGTGGTGAGGTGTTTTGAATTACGTGGTGGTGAGGTATTTATAATTATGTGGTGGTGAGGTGTTTTGAATTACGTGGTGGTGAGGTGTTTTGAATTACGTGGTGGTGAGGTGTTTTGAATTACGTGGTGGTGAGGTATTTATAATTATGTGGTGGTGAGGTGTTTTGAATTACGTGGTGGTGAGGTATTTATAATTACGTGGTGGTGAGGTGTTTTTAATTATGTGGTGGTGAGGTGTTTTGATTTACATGGTGGTAAGGTGTTTTGAATGACATGGGGGTGAGGGGTTTTGGATTACGTGGTGGGGAGGTGTTTTAAATTTGGTGGGGGTGAGGTGTTTTAAATTACTTGTGGGTGAGGTGTTTTAAATTACTTGGTGGTGATGTGTTATAAATTAGGTGGGGTGAGGTGTTTTAAATTACGTGGGGGTGAGGAATTTTTAATTACGTGGTGGTGAGGTGTTTTGAATTACTTAGTGGTGAGGTGTTTTGAATTACGTGGTGGTGAGGTGTAATCGTCCCAAACTTCCAGTCTGCACCGATCCCTCCCGTATGTATGTGCTGAGGGTTTATTTTTTGAATTATATATATTTTTTCAACCTAAATTGCTTATAAAAACGTAATATCACAAACACTACAAATAAATTTGTGGAAAATAATTGTTTGTATTATGATTGCTGTAAATCATGACAACACAGCAACTCAGGTACAGTCATTATCCTCAGCTAAAATAAGCCCGTTCCTCAGTAACGACGCTTGGTGAGGCGAGCGCAGCGAGCCAAGCCAAGATAGCCAAGCACGCGCCGAAGAGTTTGCTGGTCAAGGAATCCCAAATACCTTCGAGACACGAGGCCGAAGAAATCGGTGTTTTTTTTTATTATTATTTTTTTTGCATACAAGATCGAGCCTTGTGAAAGAGCTAACATTAATCACACAAAAAGGCAACCGACACGTTAAACACAAAATAAGGGGAGTGGAACACAAGATGGGGAGAGAGGGGGAAGGACACAAACACAACATTTGAGAGCAAGGACATCAAGAGAAATGTGGGAGGGTGAGGGATTGGGGGGAGGTGGGAGAGGTATAAAACATATCAACACTGCAAGGACTTCCAGGAAAGAAGTGGAATTTCAAAAAAAGTGTATCTGGGGTGAATTAGCGGGGGTAGAAAAGATGAAGTCTTAAATTAAAGAAATTAAAATTAAAATTAATTTAAATTGAAAGAAAGAAAGAAAATTAAACAATTCAAATTAAAATGAAAAAAAAATTAAAATGAAAAAAAATTAAATTAATTAATTAATTAATTCATTCATTCATTCATTAAATTAATTAAAAATTAAATTGAAAATTAAAATTAAAATTAAATTAAGGAAAATTATTAATTAAAGAAAAATAAGAAATTTAAAGGGGGTTAAACCCTCACTTCCACATACCTTATTATGTGCCGAGTGGATTTGCACGGTGTGGGAAGCGGTGTTACCTCGCGTGATTGATGGGCCTGATTCAAGCCAAATTCGGTTTCGGATGATGCTAGGACAATGGAGAAAATATGATCCGACCAGGTTTGAAAGAAACAATCAAATATACAGCCTTTTATTTAGAAGGCAAAGAGAAAGAGACGAACAGGCAGCCTTATCAATTCTTACCTAATTAAACCCAATAGGCGCCTTCACACACACACAGTGAATCACACGCACCAGTTATTCTCATACCGATGGAAACGATGGAAACTGACTCGAGGGTGGCCGCTGCTGTGTGCAGCGCGCAATTCGATCTTCGATCCGGACATGCAGCCTGGATGAAGTAAGGTCCGAAGGACGAACCGCAGCCTCAAAGTCAGCACGAACGACGAACTTCAGCGCAGGAACGACGACCCAGCTCCGATGAATTGCTGCGCAGGAAAGATGAACCAGCATGTCGGACAGCCAGATTCGAACAGAATCGTGGGGGAGATGAACGCCAAGAGAGTGAGTTCACTTGCAGGTCAGAGAAGGCGGCCGGATCAGAGAGAAGGCCGGATCAGAGAGGGTTGAACACTTGCAGGTCGGCTGGATCAAAGAGAGGGAATGCGATGGGCGGGGGTTTATATCAGACCCGAAAAGCTTTCCAGAATGTTCCACAGCCTCCCATTGGCTGAGGTTGATCACGTGCGGGCATTCAGGCCTTCCTCCCCTGAGGAAGGTTTCATTCCTCCTTCCCTCTTTCATTCGGGGAGGTTTCACAACCCACCATTGGTCGCTTGCTGGTGACTGGGCTTCGACCTGATTGGTCACCTACTGGTGACGTGATCTTGACCTGATTGGTTGTTCTGCCCGTCCTCAATCTCTCATTGGTTCCTGCGTGCCCCGACCTGTCATTGGCTGCTTGCTGGTGACGTGGACGTCTTCTTTAGCAACGCCTACCACAGCCATGGTTAATCACTTGGACTGTAGTTTTCGCCACGCCTCCCTGCACATCGTTTGAATTCCTGCCTAACTCAACACATACAGTGCATTCAGAAAGTATTCAGACCCCTTCGCTTTTTTCACATTTTGTTATGTTGCATTTCCCCTCATCAATCCATACTCAATACCCCATAATGACAAAGAGAAAACAGGATTTTAGAAAGTTTTGCAAATTTATTAAAAAGAAAAAACTGAAATATCACATTGACATAAGTATTCAGACCGTTTGCTATGACACTTAAAATTTAGCTCAGGTGCCTCCCATTTCTCTTGATCATCTTTGATATGTGTATACACCTTGATTTGAGTCCACCTGTGGTAAATTCAATTGATTGGACATGATTTGGAAAGCCACACACCTGTCTATATAAGGTCTCACAGCTGACAATGCATATCAGAGCAAAAACGAAGCCATGAGGTCGAAGGAACTGCCTGCACAGCTCAGATACAGGATTGTGTCGAGGCACAGATCTGGGGAAGCCTACAAAATTTTTTTTACTGCATTGAAGGTTCCCAAGAGCACAGTGGCCTCCATAATTCTTAAATGGAAGAAGTTTGGAACAACCAGGACTCTTCCTAGAGCTGGCCGCCCGGCCAAACTGAGCAAACGGGGGAGAAGGGCCTTGGTAATAGAGGTGACCAAGAACCCGATGGTCCCTCTGGCTGATCTCCAGAGATCCTGTGTGGAGATGGGAGAAACTTCCAGAAGGACAACCATCACTGCAACACTCCACCAATCTGGGCTGTATGGCAGAGTGGCCAGACGGAAGCCAAACAGTTCAATCTTCGTTTCATCAGATCACAGAATCTTGTTTCTCACAGTCTGAGAGTCCTTTAGGTGCTTTTTTGCAAACTCCAAGTGGGCTATCATGTGTCTTTCACTGAGGAGAGGCTTACCTAATTGGCGGTAATGGCTGGCGGTATTGGTGTGGATTATTACACAACGGGAAGGGGGCTAATCTTTACATTCAATAAGAAATAACTAACTACTGCAGGCCACATGTTGTCGTGCAATTAACGAGAGGGGGTTTGCCGTTATGGCAAAACCGCAACAATATACAGTATTGTATATATATATATATTGTGTGTATATATATATATATACATATATATATATATATATATATATATATATATATAAATAAATATATATATATATATATATATATATATGTCGAGATCGAAGACCTCAAGGGAAGGAAGAAGAAGAAGAATCAGAGGAAGAAGAACAACAATGTTTAATAAAATCGATTATATACACACGTGTGGAGCGAGGCTCGAGAATGTACCGCCTACACGCAGCGGACAATTCCTCAAGACACTCGCTGAAAAATAAGTGGAAAGGCATTTCATTTATAGCAAAATATTAGACAAGAATCTGCGCTAAAGACATAGCACTACTGGGCAATAAGGACAACACCTCCCATTGTCCCGTCCTATAGAAGGTCAAATTTAGACAACAAGATGTAAGCATAATGATAGGCTACGCTTTTTTTGGCTATCTATCTAAACATATCAGACCCGAGCGCAGGCCGAAGTAAATATTCTTATACACTAGGCTAAATGGTAGATGAAGATTGGATACGTCCTTGGTTTAGGAGACATACTAAACACTACGAAGATATATAATTAATTATTCCCTTTGTGAAGGAGGCGTTTGGATGACATCTTTTTCCTGTACGTGGGTCGAGAGCATTTTATCTACTGTTTGGCACATTCATTCAAGGACTAATTTACTAGGCTAAGGATCCACCCTGCACGTTGAGCCTCGAAACCACATTTTGTCCACTCACCTCTGTCTGCAGTTGAGTTCAAATCAGTTTTCAGAAGCACGATATATAATTTCAGATGTTATGATCAATTGAGTCATGGGGCTAAAACCCTAATGGCTGACAGTTCCTTCCTTTGTCTTTACAAGACACCTCCTTGGAAAGACACCAAATTCATCAATTAGTTACATGCCAGGCACGACATAGCGTCACGTATGCTCAAAGAGAGATACCGGCCCTAACTGGTCGTCTAACATTCAACGCATAAATTGTTAGCCATAATTCGCGACGACGGCGCCTGGTTTAAGAGATTGCTGCCGCCCGCCAGATTCCGAATCCACCCTCGCTGCGGCATAGGTGCGACCCAGTTGCCAGCCAGATTAAGGGGCCCTCTTTATGCAAGTGAGGTCCTCGCGAATCAGGGCAAACAATCGACGTTAAATGCCATCAAGCCCTGTGAATGTGATTTGCTGGGTGGTGTAAATGGTGGTGAGGGTGGTTCTTCCGGATACATGTTTTGCCATCCGCTCCTTACTGCTGGTATAATAGCAATGACTTTTAAAAGAACCTACACTTTCTAAATCACAGGTTAAATCATCCCAACTAAAATCATAATCATTATCAGAATCCCAAGCATCAATAGGTTCATCGATTACCCCATATACTCCTTCCTTTTCTGCCAACAACATATCCAAAACCACTTGATTCTGCATCACCATCGTTTGCATATGCATTAATTCGTTTTCCAATTGTAGTTCTGCGATTCAGGTTTCGTTTCCAATTCGTTCCATTACTAATGCGAGACTATCTATTTGCCAATCATTCATAATACATAAGAGGCGTTAGCCAGTACACGCAAGGGATTTTCAACACAAGTATTACAATCATCACAAACATCGATGCAGGCATCAGCCAGTAGCCAGTTCCCACAAGGGATTTTCACAGTCATCACAAAAATCAATACAAAATTCTGAAGCGCTGGTCACATCTGCCTTGTTGAAGGACCCATTCAGATCGACGGCCTCTGTGGTCAAGATCATGGTTTTCCAACGGCGATTTCTTCATCGTCCATCCTGAAAAATACTTTCTTACACACACCATGATCAATTCCTAGCCCCCCGTCCCACTAATTGGCATTTAGTTACCTTATCTCTCAGATGGTTGGCTTATTCATAGCCGCATTTCCTGTGTCGTGTCTGGAAATTCAAATGCCATATTTACTTTCACCAATTTCCGAAAATTCCTTCCTTTTAATCATCTTCCCTACATTTAATAATACATGATTTACCAAATTTACCTTGGGAAAAATGGATCCCAGATAACAAGTCCCTCCCCACTGTTCGGGTAGGTATGGATATGCTTTATTTCCGCAAATAAACATTACTCCATGGGGTGGGATAAGGGCCGAGGCCATGCATTTACTGATCTCAACGCGGGTGGCGCTTGGTGTCCCCCAAGATATGGTTAGCTTGGTTACGTTATGCTGGGCTTGGTCATCTATGGTTATTACAAGGGGGCCTCCCTTTTCTCTCCATCTGGTGTCGGATGGCAGGGTATGGGTACATTCCGAGGTTCCCATCTGAACGTGTCCCTTTCCTATAAGACACACCCGTCCCTTTTGCTCTGTCACCCAGACTGGATCAGGTGGTTTGTCTAACAAAGCCTGCTTAATGGGTGGGGTATATCGAAACTCCCGGGAACACACTGCTGGGTAGATTTGGGCCTATCAGTTCCAAGGTTGTGGTCAGACATGGGGTACGCAAGGGTCCTGAGCACATATCTCGTAGGGACAGGGGTAGCACTACCATTTCTATCCCTGTCGTACTGGTGTGGGGAAAATGCATGCACACCCAACACCGTGATCGGTTCTGTACTTTCGCCATTGCACGGGTCACAGTCCAATACGTATTTTCCTTTGGCTTTTTCTTGCTTTCGATCCGTGGGTGCGGAATTAATATGTGTGAAATGCATGGTGGCCTATAATCGTAGGGGGAGCTCTGTGACGTCATGAATTCACATTGTAGTAATCGCTTGCTTCAAACGACTGAGGGCAGCAAAACCTGTCTAAACCTACTGTCATTTAACGACGCTTCCCAGATGACGGCTCCCATACACCATTCTGGCACAAAATTGTTGCATCCCACAGATGCCACGATTATTTGAACAAACTCATTTTCCTAATCCACCCTTTCAATTTTCATTTCAATTTAAAGTCAATCCAATGTCCTCTTTTAGCATCCCATGCACCTGTTGCAGACACCTGTTTTAGCCTGAAGCGGTATATTAAACTAAATGTGATTGCCACCCCTAACAGGCGGTGGTGCAGCATCCTCGATCTGTGGTGGTGCGTTTGAGGTGTCTGTGTTTGTGGGTATGGCCAACTTACAATGTGTGGCATGTACCCAGGACGACTTGCCCTCACAAAACACCGCTGTTGGTGTGATCAGAAGAACTTGGTATGGCCCCGTCCACCTTGGTTCGAGCGCAGTCTTACGGGTGAAATGCTTCACCAGCACGTAATCTCCAGTCGCCTCGAAGGTGTGGATAGGCTTGCTTGTTGGCTCCGGCAGGGCCTCTCAAACGCGTTCATGTATGTTGCGTGCTACATGGGAGAGATCTATGCAAAACTTTAAAAAAAAACATGTCATCCATGATAGGTAATTCAAGGGCTGCCATATCCACTGGCGCCGATACCGTTGACATATAGCGCACGAGCGACAGACCATGGTAACCACAGTCGAAAGGCCTGGTGCTGCCCAGGTGGAAGTGACCTGCCTCATCACCTCACCCCCCTATGGCACACATGGCCATTTGGATGCGCCATGCGTGCCAACCATGGCAATAAAGCTCGCGGTGCCACGGGTTTGTCATTAATCGTCCACATTTGTCCTTCTGCGGGGCACTGAGCTCCCAATTTAATCCAATTTTTGATGTTCTACGTTTGAGGCCGCGGCTTGTAATTGTATTACATCGAACTCTGTAGGTGCGGATGTCGGAACGTCTGTCTTGAGGTGCCAAATTAATTATGAACCCTTCATTGTTGTCCAACACATGGACCGTTCGGTGTTCAACATTGTATCGACGCCTTACTGGCGTTTTCCGCAGTCGGTCCATCATCCATGTACGACAGTACCCTGCCATTCCCAAAAATCGCAACGAACACACTAACTCTTCACTGTTATCCTTCACTTCACTTCAAAATTTCACTGTTATCCTATCAATACCTGGACAATTTTTTCCTTTCCTTCCTAGATACGCGAATTTCACATCAGTATAAACCCACTGGAAAAATTATCTGAAAAATAACTAGCCTCCCAAAACCATTTCCCTGCAAGAGCGGGGTTAGCCTTGCGGTCCACATGACAATCTTTTTTATTTTGCTCTATCACCTCCCTTTGAGCAATAATTTAATTGGTGTGATTCCCATATACCCACTCCTGGTGGAGTTCTGTTCACCTGGTCTGCAGAGCCGTGATCCAATCTTCACCAGCCCCCAATCACCTTCTTATCACAAAACAACAGTCCATAACTAACCACTTTTCTTTATTTCCCGTCTTTTCCATCAACTTTTATAATCTTTTCCCCTCCCTTTCTTAGCAAACCTTGCAAAGTCACTTGTCATTGACAAATGATCCATCTAATTCGACTTTCCTTTAACATCTTCGCACTTTCCATGACCTTCTTCACACTTACTTTAAACCTTTTCTTCAGACACAACCCACATGAGTTATGAATACAATTTCCCCTTCCAGGCACGTGTCTAGTCACTCACAAAGTGTCCATAAGACAACGTCATCATATTTCACAGAACTCCACCACTCTATTAAATCCTAAACATGCCCAATGGGCAATCCACGAAAAAATCAAAGCATTTTCAGTCCCCCTTTCAGGGAAGTCAAATCAACCACCATTAAAGCACAAAACAGAAAACGACCATATACTCAGAGTATATGCCATATACTCAGAGTGAGACCCGAAAATCAAGCAGACAGACCGACAATCGAACCTGTCTTTCGACACTGCCGAACGACAAGTTCGCAGACACTGAGGGAGTGACATTCGACCCCCAGTAGATACCGCGGACACCGCTTTGGTCCGCACCAGCAACTCCCTCAAAATCAGTGTTCAGAGACATGACTCCATAGACAGCCAGAAAGCCAGACAAATACGGACACACACACACAGAGATTAATATATTTTTACAGATTAATATACAGAGATTAATAGATTAATATAAACAATTAATATATTGTCCACATTCATCTTGGTCAACCCAACCCATTCTGGCTCTCCCCAAGAGCTCTGTGTCCGGACAGACAGACAGATAAACGGACCGGTGAAACCATAACCATCCATTCTTCCGATTGGACTCACGTCAGCATCACATGTCATTCTTGCCTTCATTCAACGCATTCTGTCATCCCACGTCGGCCAAATACAAGCCCCGGCCATGCCGTTGAATAAACACCCTGTCGGTTGACAGCCTATTATTTTTGACTTTCACTCCCATTCTCCCTTGCTACATCTGGAGAGCCGTTAATGTGGGGATGTAATTGAACACTTGTTTTAAAGCCCTGTCTACACATGCTCTCCATAACATTCTCATTATTCCCTGCCAATTTTACTCATCCGGATTGCCCAACGCCCGCAGGCAATTTGGGGAATCCCTTGTCAGTCAATGACACACATCAATGACACACACACAATAAACACAAATACACGCTGCAATGACAGATCATTCATTCCCTTATACACAAATACCATGTGACTGACCTTTCATTCTCCATACAATACAGTATAAATTCATGCACACTCATGCACACTCCAATCCTACTTACCTGTGAACTCTAACACATCCAGTGCGTAGCTTAACTTAAAATACTCATTATTCTACCTTTCTTGGGCTAGTCCCTCCTGGTAGTCCTAAGATCGGGTCGCCCCCCGATTCCTAACCTTAAACGCAGTTCTCACGCCGGAGTAACTTAATACCTATTATCTATCACCCACATATGGGTCTACCTGCTTCCCACGCAGGAAGCTTACCTCCTTATCCCGGGCGCCCTGTATAATCGATTCATTACCCACTGCTGCTCTGGTTTAAACTAAATTTGGTTCGGAATGCAAGCCAGGTGGTACAGCCGACAGAGGTCCATACGTCCAAAGTAAGGCGGGAGGCTTCAATTTCGAGGTGCAAAAATGCGTACCCACCAAATTAGATGCCGGCAGGCCTCCCTCCCGACCTGGAACGTGAGGATCCACCTCGTCTGCACACTTGGATGTATCCCACTTCTGACACCAAAATTGTCGAGATCGAAGACCTCAAGGGAAGGAAGAAGAAGAAGAATCAGAGGAAGAAGAACAACAATGTTTAATAAAATCGATTATATACACACGTGTGGAGCGAGGCTCGAGAATGTACCGCCTACACGCAGCGGACAATTCCTCAAGACACTCGCTGAAAAATAAGTGGAAAGGCATTTCATTTATAGCAAAATATTAGACAAGAATCTGCGCTAAAGACATAGCACTACTGGGCAATAAGGACAACACCTCCCATTGTCCCGTCCTATAGAAGGTCAAATTTAGACAACAAGATGTAAGCATAATGATAGGCTACGCTTTTTTTGGCTATCTATCTAAACATATCAGACCCGAGCGCAGGCCGAAGTAAATATTCTTATACACTAGGCTAAATGGTAGATGAAGATTGGATACGTCCTTGGTTTAGGAGACATACTAAACACTACGAAGATATATAATTAATTATTCCCTTTGTGAAGGAGGCGTTTGGATGACATCTTTTTCCTGTACGTGGGTCGAGAGCATTTTATCTACTGTTTGGCACATTCATTCAAGGACTAATTTACTAGGCTAAGGATCCACCCTGCACGTTGAGCCTCGAAACCACATTTTGTCCACTCACCTCTGTCTGCAGTTGAGTTCAAATCAGTTTTCAGAAGCACGATATATAATTTCAGATGTTATGATCAATTGAGTCATGGGGCTAAAACCCTAATGGCTGACATATATATATATATATATATATATATATATATATATATATATATATATATATTGTTACGGTTCTTGCCGCCATTCTTACCCTTACCAAGGGGGGATTAAGCCCCTTGTTCTTTCTGGGCTTGGTGGAACCGAGAGACTTGAAACGCCTCTCCCGGGCCAACGCAAGGTAGGGTTTCGGGACCAAGTCTCACTCGTACCTAAATCCCTGCGCCGCCACGGAAGCGGGGAAGCAAGCCTCGCACGAGCCACGTGTGATTTGGGTACACCGAGCATATTGAGTACCACGTGGTCCGTGCAGTTACCGATAATATTGGACCCCGATTCGAGCGGTTATATTCGTACCACGCTTAGTCAATGAGGAAAACACGAGAACGATCGAATGGAAAGGAAGAACACAGGTTTAATTATTATTCCCACACGTATGTACAATGATCGGTACGCAGAGACACAGAGCAGAACTTAGTCAGTCTTATCCTTAAAACCCAGACTCGGGCCCATCACACTCACACAGGGGATTGCAGGCAGGTTGATGTTCCGGCCAAGCGCATCGACGTGGTCGTCCAGGAACGGCCCCCTTCCGGCTCTCCACGGTCCCAGCACGTCCCGCGAAGATGGCAAGCAGGCGGTGGAAGGATCCTCGTAGCGCGTCTCCAAAACAAAAGGCAGCCGATGAGGTAAGAAGGAAAATACGCGTCTCTCAGCGCAGCTGGCGGTTACACAGCCGTTATCACTCTCGTAACTCGATGCACTGTACGCGGCTCGGTTTCAGACTCAACTGAGCGTCACTTTATATGAGCGCGTATCCTGGTTCATGCGCATTTTTTGCCGATCGCGTATCTCTCAAAGTCCTCTTCGGCTCACCGCGCTGCTGGAACTCGACTCCTCTCCTCCTGGTGGCTTTGCGCAACCACTTATATTGGTACGCCCTGAACCTTCCCGAACTCTCTCGAACCTTCCAACCACGCCCTGTGACGCAGTGCTGCCGCCACACCCTCTGAGCCCTGATTGGCGGCTCGCGCTTACCGTCAGCTCCTCTGCCACCCTCATTCGGCCCCTCCCGACCCTCCTAGGCCTGCCTCGTGTTAATTCGCGCCAAAATGAACCAAAGTCAGCACAAAGAGGCATGAGGCTAGGGAGGCGGGATAGTCAGTAGAAATAGGACCTATTCTCCTTAATCTTCTCAACGCAGAACTAACATAGGAAAAGGACTAAGCTCACAAATACAAAGAGAAAACTACACTATCGCGAGGCTACATGTTGCTTGTGTGACTAACTATGAGGGGGAAATTTAACCTTTATTATACTCACTGTTACCAAAACTCAAAACCACAACACTACCCCTCACCCTCGTCAGACTCGTCCCCGAGTAGAACCTACAAAAATTGGAACGACCGGTTTTGAGAAAGATCTGGGAACTAACTTTTACTGTTACATGTGACATATAGATGTGGTTCCCCCTAACATTTACTCTAACCTGTGTATGCGACAGTTTTAAAACACTAAATATGTCCCACCTACTGCGTTGAGTAGCTACTCTGACAGAATCACGCCCACAATTAACCGAATTGCGGAATTGTTCCAAACTAAACATATAGCCGGTGGGCAGCATTTTATATACAAGCACAAAAACTTACTTATTTACAATTCTATGACCCAGGACCTGTCCTTTTTGGAAAGAAGATTGGAGGGGAGAGAAAGCACAGCAAAGCACAAAAACACACTCAAAAGTCATATTTGCTGCTTGCTTCTTGCATCTTCCTTCTTGCATCTTCTGTGTGCATATATCAAACCGTCAAGCCCCCGGACCGGCATACAAGCCATTCCTGCTCCTCAGGGCTAAATAAACGTACAATCTTCTCGTCCCTAGCACACCATAATAAAAATGCACAACAAAATGCTTCATTTTATTTCATGGCCAAGCAGGGCCAACCCTATGTGGTCCGACTGCGTGACATTCATGCCACTCAAAACAAGTGGTCCGAAGATGCAAGGTGAGTTTGCAGCAAAGTGCCACACAGGTGAGGTGTAAGGCCACAAAACTTGTGGTCCATAAGTGTAATGTGCAGCAAAGTGTTTGTGGCAGCAAAGTGCTACACAGGTGCAGCAAAGTTACAACAAAAAGGATCGGCAGCAAAGTTCTGCGCAGTTCAACTGCACAGGTGTAGCAAAGTGCAGCAGGGACGCTGCACATGTCGATGGTGCTGCACAGTTCCACCTCAAAAATGGTCCTGGGGTGGGGGAAGAGACAAAGCACGACCAGCAGAGCGGAAAGGGCACAACGGTACACAGCAAAAAAAGGTAATGCAGCATGAGGGGTGCGGAAGAGCGAGCGGAGCAGGCACGTCCCTAGCCGTCCGTACCCCCCAACGTCAGCTTACACTACCCTAGCCCTTTCTTGTATTTACAAATTCGTCTCTACATCTTGTCTCCCATATCCCCCTCTATCTCAAATTCGTCTCCCAATCCCTCCCAGGAAGGAAGGAATGGAACAAACACAATGTCTCATAACGTCATGATGCGTCTTACACTCAACAGTTTACCAAGCCCTGGTGTGGAGTTCCGTCCTCCTTGGTGAATGGCTGTGGATGATGCGAAGGGATTTCATCAATTCCTAACGACACTAATAACATTTACTTTTAAACTACCCTGGGTTGTACCCTGCCAATCGGCCATCTTTAAACTATGTGGTTCTAAAAACCGAATTCCCATTGCCCACTGTGCGGTGCCCCTGAAATTTGGGTCTCACTGCCCAATTTTTCTCTCTGTGCCCTCGCACAATTTCGGGGCTGGGTCGTGTGGCTCCACTAGCAGGTCCAACTACCTGCGCACATCCGCCACTGAAGTCGCCACCCGAGCATACCTGCTCCTGCAACTACCTAAACTGGGGAAGGCCCTTCCTGGCTCTTTACCCCCTGATGCCCACCTTGGCATTGGGCAAACCGGGTCCTTCCCTTGGATCCTCGGGCCCCACTCAACAACTCACAACTACCCTAACTGGCTCCCAGAGCCTACCTGCGGCCTCACCTGGCCGACAAACTACCAGTGGCGGAGTGCCCCAATAACCATACGCACCAATTAAACCACATGCCCAGCCATTTCACTGACTCATGCACCCTCCAAAGCACTACTTGCCACTACCTGCAGTCCTGCACCACAGGTGTCAATATCCAGACAATTTACCTACGCCCTCTACCTGACTTTACACTACCCCCCCCCCCCGGGCTTTCGTGAATGGGTTCCATCTCTCCCCATTCACTCCTTCGCACCTTGCATTCCACACCTTTTATTCCACACCTAGCATTCCACACCAAATATTCTCACACACCATTTATTTCGCACACCTTTTGTCTCGCACACCTCTTTCCTCACACACCCTTTTGTGCTCACACAACTCCATTTATTTTCCACACACAACAAGGTTTATTCTCACAAGAAATTCCTCAAACACACAGCATCATCTAACTAGCTGCTTTTCCTCTAAAACTCGTGCTTCCGCATCATCCCGTTAAACTAAGCACTCCCTTCGTCATTATCATCCAGCTAATCTACCTACGTCCCCACTATAGATCAGATGTCCCTACTTAATTCTCATGTCTCTACAGTCTGCCTTCTAATTCCCTATCAATTATCCTAGCCCTCCCTCGGCTAGCTTCAGTGCCCCATGGAGGTAACCATCGCTGGCCCCCCATGTGCCGGTCACTGCCATCCTCCTAATCTAATGCTCATGGGCCCTGATCGTGTGAGGAATGGTTAAACTTCCATTCCTCCACATAGGGTACACTATTTCCATTCGTCCACTACACTCGAGCCTCTTCGTGTGGAAATACATTGTCACAGCTTGGCTTCGAAAGGCCAAGCGATCCATGCGGGTGGTTAGTCTACTGTAGGTTGGGTCCGTCCGGCATTTTCGATCCAGGGGAGGAGGCATGGATGGGCCGAGGTTCAGAGCGCCATCTCTGCACGGGGCCTCGCGGTCCCACGCACGATGGCCCAACCGCCCACGGTCGGAGCACCGCACCCGCTAGGGGGCGGGTCCGAACTCTCCTACCTCCCCTTGAACCTCGCCGATTGCCTTTGCCGCCACGGCACAGCACCAACCATACAGGGCGGGGGCCGGCACGAATCGTGCGCATCGGTCCTTGTGACACGGCCGTGGCATCGATCCCCACCGGTCTCCGCCGCACACAACTCACTGAGGGCTCATGTCAGCTATCCGTCGCGCTAAATGCTATCCCGGTCGGTGTCGATGCTTGAGCCGCGTTCTCACCACACCTCGCGACCCACCCCGCACTCGCACACCGCGGCACCCCCATACACTCCATACATTCTGTTACAGCACACTCTCCTTCCACGTCCGCTGGTGTGCATTCTCCCTCGCACACCGTACTCGCATCTGCGCACCTAGGCGCACTCATACCTTCCACACACTCTCTCGTTACTTACTCCATAATGCCCACGGGTGTGCACTCTCATGGTACACACCCAATCATCGTACACTCTTTTTCCCCACTCTCGGGTGTGCACTCCTTCACACACTCTGTAACACACTGTCCTGTTGCACACTCTTCCCGCACACAGTCCGGTGTGCATTCTCCCTCACACTCTGTAACACACTTTTCTTGCACACACTCGCGCTCCGGTGCACACTTTTCTCTCACACGCGCACCAGTCGCCCTCGTACACCGCACAATGGACCTTCCACGACCGCCCGGGTTTCATTTCTTTCCCAAGCGCGCCAAAACCCCATTCGCGCCAAACACATTCGCGCCTCTTTTACAACTCACCTTGGGGACCTTCCTCTCTGCCAGCAGCACCTGCAAACTTTCCATTTGATTAGCAAGCACGACATCATGATGTGAGCACGAACTTTGTGTGCAATTCCATTTCTTCCCTCTGTTTAATTTCTGATTCTGCCGTCTCTTCGGCCCCAATTCTTTCTTCTTCTAGCTTGACGACCGCCGGCGCGCATGAATTTTCTTTGTCCAATTCGGCGGCCGTCGGCTCTTCTACACGTCATGTGTCACGATTCACGTGTCACGTCACGTGTCACGATTTCTATACCCTCGGTCAACTAAACTGCGCCCTGCCCCAGCTCGCTCCCCACGCTTTCCTCACATCGTGTCACCTCTTCGAGTCCCAATGCGACCTCCTCGCTCAACCTGCGCCCAAAGTCCTCCCCCGTTTTTTAAAATTCCCTGATGTATTTTTCCTCCTGGGTATCTATTTCTGCTTTCAATTCGTCCTTGTTACGCCTTGCTTCGTCCCTCATTCCTTTCATGTCACAACTCCAATCGTCCATGAGCGCCAACAGTTGAGTCAACTCGTCCATAACCATAACCCCCACTTGCGCAGCGGGCTCGGCCCTCGCCGCCACGTGCAAGGTGCCACCATTTTCGTTACAAGCTTCCGCACCCTTTTCTGCTTCCGCTACCAATTGTCTCTCTTGTGAGTCCTGGGTCATTACATCTTCCTCTATTTCTACCCCCACCGCCTTGGCTAGCCATGGTATGAATATAAATTTGGATCTTAAATTAAATTTCGTCCGCTCGCAATTTGGAGCCAATTCGTCCCAAAAAAATTTGTTAGGGTTCCAAATCCCACTCCTGACACCAATTGTTACGGTTCCCTGCCGCCCTTCTTACCCTTACCAAGGGGGGATTAAGCCCCTTGTTCTATCTGGGCTTGGCGGAACTGAGAGACTAGAAACGCCTCTTCCGGGCAAACGCAAGGTAGGGTTTCGGGACCAAGTCTCGCTCGTACTTAAATCCCTGCACCGCCACGGAAGCGGGGAAGCAAGCCTCGCACGAGCCACGTGTGATTTGGGTACACCGAGCAGATTGAGTACCACGTGGTCCGTGCAGTTACCGTTAATATTGGATCCCGATTCGAGCGGTTCTATTCGTACCACGCTTAGTCAATGAGGAAAACACGAGAACGATCGAATGGAAAGGAAGAACACAGGTTTAATTATTATTCCCACACGTATGTACAATGATCGGTATGCAGAGACACAGAGCAGCACTTAGTCAGTCTTATCCTTAAAACCCAGACTCGGGCCCATCACACTCACACAGGGTATTGCAGGCAGGTTGATGTTCCGTCCAAGCGCGTCAACGTGGTCGTCCAGGAACGGCCCCGTCTGGTTCTCCATGGTCCCAGCACGTCCCGCGAAGATGGCAAGCAGGCGGTGGAAGGATCCTCGTAGCGCGTCTCCCGGACAAAAGGCAGCCGATGAGGTAAGAAGGAAAATACGCGTCTCTCAGCGCGGCTGGCGGTTACACAGCCGTTATCACTCGCGTAACTTGATGCACTGTACGCGGCTCGGCTTCAGGCTCAACTGAGCGTCACTTTATATTAGCGCGTATCCTGGTTCATGCGCATTTTCCGCCCATCGCGTTTCTCTCAAAGTCCTCTTCGGCTCACCGCGCTGCTGGAACTCAACGCCTCTCCTCCTGGTGGCTTTGCGCAACCGCTTTTATTGGTACGCCCCGAACCTTCCCGAACTCTATCGAACCTTCCAACCACACCCTGTGACGCAGTGCTGCCGCCACACCCTCCGAGCCCTGATTGGTGGCTCGCGCTTACCGTCAGCTCCTCTGCCACCCTCATTCGGCCCCGCCCCGACCCTCCTAGGCCTGCCTCATGTTAATTCGCGCCAAAATGAACCAAAGTCAGCACAAAGAGGCATGAGGCTAGGGAGGCGGGATAGTCAGTAGAAGTAGGACCTATTCTCCTTACTCCTCAGTCACATTTGCTCTACGGCTAGGATACGGCGGCCGTACCCCCCCTAAATTGACAGAAACGTGCGGCGGCAGCAGAGTTTCTGAGGTGGCCTCAGGGTGGCCCTAGGGCGTATGGCTATCTTTTACAGGCTGTAGGGGTCGCCGTGGAATTATAGCGCGGAGCTATAACTTTTTTCATTTCTAGGTTGGCCGTAGCAATCCGACAAGCCGTAGCCATGACAACTGTAAGTGCTGATATACATATGAAAAATAACTGGTATATATACCCACTCGTTACCGTCCGTCTGGCCGCACGTTCGCCTTAGGGCCCCCCTGCAGTCGCCTTGCGGGCACCTTGAGGCTACCTTGCGTCTGCCTTGAAAATTCTATGGCCGCCGCAGGGACGCCCTAAGGTCACCGTGCGACATCAAATCAAAGACCGTACGGCACCCCCACGTTTTCGGTCTCCACAATTTCTAAATACCCCGTGCGGCTACCCGAAAAATAAAAACATATGTGACTGCTACATTGTGTGACCGTGGAAATACTGCGGCCGCCCTATAATTGCTAGTGGCCGTAGATTTTTTAGACCCTACGGCCGCCGAGCCAAATGTGACTGAAGCATTACTCTACTCAATGCAGAACTAACATAGGAAAAGGACTAAGCTCACAAATACTAAGAGATAACTACACCATCGCGAGGCTACATGTTGCTTGTGTGACTAACTATGAGGGGGAAATTTAACCTTTATTATACTCACTGTTACCAAAACTCAAAACCACAACACTATATATATATATATATATATATATATATATATATATATATATATATATATATATGTATCAGTCACTATGGCTGCTGGGCCATAGAAGTTCACGGTTCACGTTTCACGTTTCACGTTTCACGGTTCACATTCACGTGAACAATCGGACCCTGGGCCATAGGATTTCACGCTTGGCTGTTCACGTGTTGCGCGCCAGTTCTGCTTTGGCCGAGTAACCGTCAACATGGACTCTTCGGATGAAGAAGATTGCCTCATTCTGCTTCTACTAAGACGGAGGAAGAGAAAAAGGCACAGAATTTGGAGCCGAGAGCACTTCCTTCTGAGAGAAACCCGTGGTGAATTCCACCGAACAACTTCTCACTCTGTCTCTGTCTTTATCACTGTCTCATTCACTCTGTATGTCTGTCTGTCTGTCTCTCTCTCTCTCTCTCTCTGTCTCTCTCTCTCTCCCTCTCCCTCTCTCTCTCTCTCTCTCTCGCGCCCCCTGCTGGCCGTTCGTGTGTTGGGTGCGGTGTCATGGCGTCTGTTCGTGTCTTGGCATTGTAGCTCCGTGCTCGTGGTTTGTATCTTTACCCTCCCCTTACCTTTTCTCACCTTTGTTCCGTCTTTTGTGTGTCACCCTTCCACGTTATCATACCCCCCCCCCCCCCCTCTTGAGAGTGAGAAAGTGAGAGAGCACACGTGGTGAGACCGGTAAAGGTTCCCCCTTAGGGCGGTTCCCTCTTCGGGTTTTTTTCGCCTCGTGTTACAAATCATAATCCTTTTTCCGTTTCTTTTTTCGTAAATATTTTTATTTTTCGTTTGTTTACTGGAGCTTTTTGGCTTCATTAACCCTTTATACATTTATCCTTTGTTTAAACGTGCAAACGATGGCGGATAGCTCTCGTTACACGTCTCTTGAAGCGCTAACCCGGAAGCATGGGTTAGTTTGCTCACCTCCGTCGGGAATCGATGTCGAGGCCATTATCCTTGCGGTCGGAGAGTTAATCGGTTTGGATAATGTAAAAGCGGCTTCTCGCATGAATAAACGCGTGGTAATCTTTGTTTCCACAGTGCCCATGGTTGCTCAAATAGTCGAGCACGGGCTATTCTTTGCTCCCGACGTGTTTGTTCAGGTATGTCCACTCGACACGCCGGCAGTTCGGGTTTCTCTCTCTAACGCTCCTCCGTTCCTTAAGAACAAAGACCTGGTTACTGAACTAAACAAACTTGGTTCTGTTGTCTCTTCAGTTACTTTGGTTCCTGTACGAGGGAAAAATAACCGTTTAAAACACGTCATGTCCTTTCGTCGTTTTGTTTATATGATTTTACCGCGTGGTGTAACCTCTTTAAATGCGGTATTGCCTTTCAAGGTCGAAGGTCACACTTATCGGGTCTTTGTCTCCACAGAGTCTCTAGTTTGTTTTGAGTGTGGTCAATATGGTCATTTAAAAGACTCGTGCCCGAAAAAGTCCGCAGATAGAGCCACTAGCCTGAATGGTGATGAACAGCAGGGCTCTACTGAGATCGTTGTCGATGAGGTAAACAGTATGGGTGGTGCTGATGCAAACCCCATTGTAGACAAACAGAGAACCAGGAAAAGAACCCTCCCACCTTCTAGCGACCTCAACGAGCCTGATAATAAGGTCTTGGCCTGTCCTCCAACCTTCGCTCAAGTGGTTAGTGAAGGTTATGGTGGAGCGCGACCTCCTCCTCAGCAGTTTCCTCCAGTTGAGGAAATTGCTCAACCTCCCCCGCCTTCAGAATACTCTGAGGGTAATGTGATAAATGCTGAAAATGTATGTGTTGGCCAGACAGCACCTGAGTCTCTCCAGTGTTCTGAGGGTAAACCTCCATGTGAGGTTGAGCCTCCATGTGTGTTCCCTGATGAAGCTTGTGTTGATTGTGCCACCCCTCCCTCTGTGGGGAGTGGTGAGTGTGTTGGAACTAGTGATCTGTCTGTGGAATCCTCCATTGAGGCAGCTGAGCCTTGTCAAGCTCATGGTCAGCAGGGCGATAGTGCTGAAGTCTCAGATTTTCACGTCGATGAGCCTGTTGCCTCAGCAATGGACTCTCAATGCAATGATTGTGACTCTGATGGGGGTTCTTCCGTTGCCTCACTGAGTGATGGTGAGGCCGACTTCTCATCGGAGCATGTCTCTGGAGGCTCCGTCCCTCCTGCTGAAATCGTGGATTTCCTACAAAAAACTTACCGTAAAAAGCGCGTGAAAATCTGCGATTTCTTCGTTGATACTCACGCCTTCATTAGTGGGGCTCAGGAAGTTGTACAACAATCTGCGGCCCTTCATATTTCTGATCAATCACTGAAAAGACTGAAGAGGTACCTTGTCACAGCAAGGAAAGAATTAAACCTGTAATGGCTGTGTTGCTGCCTATGTTTCTATGAACATAGCAAGCTTGAACATTAATGGTGGGCGCAGTCAGCTGCGTCGGTCCCAAACTGTGCAATTAGCCAGGAGGGAAAAGATTGATGTACTTTTATTGCAAGAAACCCGTGCCACTGCAGACTGCATGGCTGATTGGCAGCAACAGCTGATTGGCACTTGGTTTTTTAGTAATACAGATTCTGTGAGTGCGGGTATTGCTTTTTTTGTCAGTTCACGTTTGTCTGTCTCCCCCCCCATCTTTAAGGAAATCGTACCAGGCTATCTAGCCTCTGTAGAGCTTGAATACAATCAGCAACGATTTATGTTTGTTAACGTCTATGCTCCAAGTGATAGCACAGATAGAGGAACTTTTTTTAATCAGTCCTTTAATTTCCTGAGACACCTCTCTTCTGATACGTTGTTGTGCTTAGGGGGTGATTTTAACTGTACTTTAAACCCAACTTTAGATAGGAACAGTGCAGAGCCACATCCAGCTTCAAGTAGGCCTCTTTCCAGTATAACTTCGCGGCATGACCTCAACGATATATGGCGGCAACAACACCCAAACCTGCAGCAATTTAGCTGGTGTCGGGTTTTACTAAATCATCTTTCACTTGCTCGTCTTGATAAATTTTATATTCCTAACTCTGCTGTCAACCTTGTGACATATACGGCTATTGTCCCTTCAGGCTTCTCTGATCATTCTTTGGTAAAACTGTGCTTTTCCTTTCCTCGCTTCAAACGCCGCACTCTGTATTGGTCTTTTAACACCTCACTTCTGAGCGATCCTTTCTTTAAATCATCCTTTGTGGTTTTTTGGGACAAGGTTGTGGATTTCCAACATCGTTTCCTAAATCTCTGTCAGTGGTGGGACTATGCTAAAGCGCAGATCCGTGTTTTCTGTCAGCAATACAAAACCAATTGCTCTCAAAGTAAACAATTATGTATTGATGCCTTGAAACAAGAAATTCTACGATTGCAGGAAGGTGCTGAGGTCCTCAGTGATGAAAGACGGTGTCAACTCCTCTTTGAAAAACAAACTCTGCTTAAGGAATTAATTCAAGAAAATGGTATTGGTGCCTTAGTCAGGCTGAGAGTTAATAGTTTACTGTCGTCAGACACATGTTGTAAAGATTTCTTTAAGTTTGAGAAGACGACGAAGGCGAGCCAGCAAATGCTTAGTCTTCGGGCTAGTGATGGGCATATTCTTAGTGATAATACGGAGATTGTTCACTTTGTTCGGTCTTATTTTGAGAATGTGTTTTCCTTTAAGCCCAATGATGTGCCTGCAATGCAGAATATTACGACCAATTTACCGCAGATAGATGAGCATCAACGGCATGTCTTGGATGAGAACATTACTCTCGGTGAACTTAAAACTGCGCTCGATGGCCTTGCTGATCATAAGGCTCCTGGTTTTGATGGGCTACCAGCTGAATTTTATAAAACCTTTTGGGACATGCTTGGTCCTGCTTTGCACTCAGTGTTTTTATACAGTCTGCGTGAGGGATTGTTACCCCTTAGTTGTCGGCGTGCAGTTGTTTGCCTTATCCCTAAGAAAAACGACCTGCAATTGATACAGAACTGGCGTCCAATCTCTCTTCTCTGCACAGATTACAAGATTTTTGCCAAAACGCTAGCTAACCGTGTAAAGACTGTTCTAAGCACAGTTATACATCAGGATCAATCGTACTGTGTTATGCACAGATCTATGCACGATAACATTTTTTTGGTACGAGACCTGTGGGATGTGTGTGCATTTCAACAACAACATACCGGTCTCTTTTTTATTGACCAAGAAAAGGCTTTTGACTCTGTTAATCATGAGTATTTGTTTCACATTTTAAAGCAATTTGGTTTTGGGGCATCCTTTATTTCATATGTATCCTTATTGTATAATCACATTTTTAGCTTGATCAAAATCAATGATGGTCTCTGTTCACCTTTGCGGATTGGGAGGGGAATTCGGCAAGGCTGTCCCTTATCTGGAATATTGTACTCTCTTTGCATTGAGCCCCTTTTGATTCGTTTACGATCTTCTCTTATGGGATTTTCAGTGACTCCCTCAGAAAATCCCGTTATCATTTCGGCCTATGCTGATGATGTATGTGTTGCTGTTCGCAGCAGTAATGACATTGCTCTGCTATTTGAGTGCCTACGGGTTTACTCTCAAGCATGTACAACGCAAATTAATTGGTCGAAATGCAAAGCAGTTTGGGTCGGCGGTACGCCACCTTCTGCCCTTCCAATTCTCCCTATGAATTTGACATGGGAAAAAGAAGGTGTGAAATACCTCGGTGTTTACCTTGGAACCCCAGGCTTTGTCAAAAGGAATTGGGATGGTTTGCTCCACAAAATCAGCAACAAATTAAACAGATGGAGAGGAATTTTGTCGACCTTGTCTTTCCGAGGTCGTGCACTGGTCATTAACAACCTGGTGGCCCCTCTCTTATGGCATAAAATGATTGCCTTGCAGCCACCTGCAACGTTGGTGTCGTCAATCCAAAAATGTTTACTTGACTTCTTTTGGGATGGCAAACACTGGCTAAAGCCAGAGACTATTTGCCTCCCACTGGCAGAAGGTGGTCATGGGCTTGTGGACATTCTTTGTCGGGTGATGGCCTTCCGAGTCTCCACAGCTCGTCGTTTTATATTTCTGGAGGCCTTGCCCTGGAAATCGACTGCAAACTGTATACTAAAACAAGCCGGCATGCTTGGGTACAATTGTGAACTCTTCTTCATGGAGCTGCAACATGTCGATGCTTAGCTGCTCCCTGACTTTTACCAAGATGTCTTGAACGTCTGGCGGTCCATTTCAATAACTCGCCAAATGGAGACATACAACAGTGAAAGGTTCCTCCGGGAACCCCTTTTCTACAATGCCCTCTTTCCTGCTATTCCTCGCTCACGTGCCTTTGTGCAACGTTTTGTGAGTGCTGGCGTGAAAACGACTCGGGACCTTCGTGACTGTGACAGGAACAGTTGGTTCTCCGCAGGACATCTTCAAGTAAGAACTGGCATCAGATCTTTGAGGAGCGTAGCCAAGGTCCTACAGGAAATCCTGTGTGTTTTTAGGCACCTGGGCCTGAGCTCAACCGCCAACAATGGTGACCACCGTACACCACCACAGATCTGTGCTAGCTCTAGCCTGCCAGCTGATAGCACCACAACATCTATCTTGCTATCCTCATCGCCACTTTCCAGCAAGGATAAAAAGAGACTGTATCGTTTGTGTATCTCAGTTCGGTTTCCCTCGTTACAGCCTCTTTCTTTTGGGGCTCGATGGAAAGAGAAACTGCCTTCTGGGTCTCCCTCCCATCCGCAATGGTCTGCAATGTATGTTTCACCGATTGTTAAAAGGACTGGTGATATTGCTTGGAGACTCGCCCATATGGTGTTGCCCTCCAATGTTTTATTACATCGTTTTAATGAGGATAATTCAGTGGAATGCCCCTTTTGTATGATTTCTGAAGACCTTTTCCATGCTTACGTAGATTGTGCAAGACTCTTTCCCTTCTTTGGTTTTTTATCAACTTTTTTTAATCGTATGAACTTTTCTTTTTCTACACGTGTTTTTATCTTTGGAACACCACTTAGTTATAAAAAACGCTCTGAGACTGCTCTTGCTAATTTCTTAATTTCTATTGGAAAATTAGCAATCTACAAAACAAGAAAAGCAAAGCTCCTGGCAAATGCTGATATTTTATGTGATGTGGTAATTGTGTTTAAGGCTCTAGTCATGGCAAGGTTACGCATGGAATTTTCTTTTTTCCAAATGAAAGATGATTTACAAACCTTTGTGGAAAAATGGTGTGCAAAGGGTGGGTTTTGTAAACTTGATCATGGTTTGTTAAGTTTTTTATTTTAGTGTTTGGTGTTTTTATTGTTGTTGTTTGGCTGCACATGTTTTGAATTGTGGTGACTTTATTATTTGCATGACTTGTATGGGTTTCTTACCTTTATAATAAAAGAGCTTCAAAAGTCAAAGTCTCTCTCTCTCTCTCTCTCTCTCTCTCTCTCTCTCTCTCTCTCTCTCTTTCTCTCTCTCTCACACACACACACACACACTGACACACACACAAACACACATACACACACACACACATTGACACACACACACACACACAATTAAACAACCACACACACTGACACACACACACACATACACACACACACACATTGACACACACACACACACACAATTAAACAACCACACACACACACACTGACACACACACACACACATACACACACACATTGACACACACACACACACACACACACAATTAAACAAACACACACGCGCACACACCCGAAAACAATAAACCTTAACCTGTCGGTGAATTCAGACGCCCATTCAAGTTCTCCCAAACTTGTGCCTTCTGGTCCTTGTCTTTGTAATCCGCCACACGCGGATCCCACAGCAGGGGCCTTGCTCTCACTAACTCGATCAACTGTTCTCGGTAGTCGTCCATTTTGTTTCGGAAGTTTTGCCCGGATGTCAGTCTAAAAATAATCAGGTCGACCGAGATCTCCGTTTTCACGCATAGAAAAAGTGTGCATGTTCATTCCGCCTTTCACGCGTGAAACGTGACACGTGAAACGTGAAACATGAAAGGCGTTCTATGGCCCAGAGCAAGTCATACTACGTTTGTCCATTTTTCTTTACATGCGTGAACCGTGAAACGTGAAACGTGAACCGTGAACTTCTATGGCCCAGCAGCTTATGCGACCTTCATATCATCAGTGGAGAACCGCCAGCAAGGTGTCCCATACAGCTGCTGCTGCACCTTGCTGGGAGCGATACGCACCGCCTGCCACGCGGTGACGTTATCTCTGGTATCCACTCATCATATGGAGTCGACCTGGTTGCGGTTGGGAGTTACTAATAATGGTATCTGTAATCTGGTTCTCCAACCTAATGAGCGGACAACATGACGTCATCGCCATGCACGTCCGCCTTGCCTGCAAAGTTCCAGAGGAACCATCTAGCAGTGCGTCATTACGGATTATAAATACAGATACTGTCACAAGTGCATGCAAAACTCACAGTTACCGACCTGGTTTCGCCCTTGTTGGGGCTTCATCAGGGCAACAGTGGCAGGCCAGCATCAGTAACCAAGAGCCAAGCCAACATCGACGCAGTGTGGGATTCTGCAGTGGACAGTCCCAAGAAGTCCCACCCCCGACGCCCCCAGGTGCTGGGCATCAAACCAACATCAGTCTGGGGGTATCCTCACTAAGAAACTGAAGCTTTTCCCAGACATCATCTCTATTTGGCATAAACTCAGTCAAGATGACATGAGAAGAAGACTTGATATGTGCAGTTGGTTCAGTGACAGGATGGAGCACAGACAGAAGGTACCTAAACTGATCAACCTGAAGTGGTTCAGCGATGAAGCCCATTTCCACTTGAACGGTGCCATCAACATCCACAACAACATTTTCTGTGGTTTGAGGGGGAGGGGGGGCAGAACCACGTGAGACCTACAGGAAAGTTGGACAGAACTTTGGAGTCAGGACCAATGTCTGTCTGAACCGCGGAGGAGCACACATCGAGAACGTCAATTACAAGGATTTTGCATAAATGCCAATCTCAGACCTTGGCCTCTCACTAACTCTTGCAGTGAGTTATTGCAACCGCAATCAGTGATAGAAAATACCATGTCAAAAGCTTTCAAGAAATGTCTGGTTCACCTTCCTGGGGTTTCTGTTTCTTTGTAAATAAACGTTTAAAGTTGTATCACTCTTTTTGAAACACACTGTGTGTGTATATATATATATATATATTCGTATATATATATGTGTGCGTTTGTGTGTGTGCATAATATGTACATGATCACATATCAATATGAGCATACAATATTGTTACGGCCCCGGGTTTGGGGTCTACTACGAGGAGGTTAATGAAGGTAGTTTTTTTGTGTCGGTGCGATATAGAAGCATATAACATCATTGTTTGTTAAAGAAAGTACAACACTTTTTCGTATTAACAAACAGATTGACAATGGAGACGAGGAGATTTGCAGTGTTGCAGCATATTCAAGTTCAACATGGAGCACACACACAGTGTGGCACTGAAATTGGGGTTGATACAGCAACAGGTGCGGATGCGCCACACTCATACCTGTGCGGATGTGTGGACAGAGGGAAAAGGAGACATTTCCTTGGATAGACTGGAAAGATGGAAATCTCTGGTGTAAAGTGTGTGCGAAAATTGATAACATATCACCAGCGAAGCTAAACACTAAATTATTCATTATGCCATATGGTACTAAATAAATAATAAGAATTTTCTCTTCAGGTCTTGGAATACACCGTTTTGTGGGAAAATGGTGGATGGAGACTACATTGACTTGACCTTACATAAGGGGATTCTTAATTGTGAGATTAAGTAGGTGTGAGTGTTTTGTTTTTGTTTATCATGGAAAAATGTGCATATTTAATTTATCGCTCATTTTTGGGAAACTCAAATGGTTAGTGTCATGGTAAAACTTGATGTGATAGTAGATCTGGCGATGATGTCACGGCTGACATTATTGCAGATCTCCGGCACCTCAAAATTTGGCACTACACCACTGGTAATATGTTAATATGCTTGATCTTAGGTTTTCGGTAGCAGGTGCAACCGGAAGTGATGTTTGCGGTTTGGTTGGTGACGTGGGTTAATACTTTGGCACGGGTTCCAAACACCTCAGATGTCTTTTCCTTACACACTAAACAATATTTGTTCAAAGACTTTCAGTATTACTGTTATTTACAATGTTATTAACAATTTTTCAGCGTCTGTTATATTGTCGCGTCACCCAGTGATTAAGGCCAATGGGTGACGGAAAGCCGAAACGGTACTTAATTTTCAAGGCGATGCGCCGAATTATTGGCGGTTATTTTTATGCGCACGTGGGACGGAAGGCAGCGAGGTGCTTATGCAAGCAGAAGCCACACGGGTTTATTCCCGAATCCACAAACAAAGAAACACGACTCAACAAATGAAAAATGCCACAATAATGAATTCAATGAAGTAAATCAAAGAATAAAATAAATGCGGAGGTGAATCTAATATTTCCTACTTTGAGACGTCTCCACTCAGACATAAAAACAGACAAGGGGAAAGATAATAAAACAAAATAAAATTCCCCTAACCAGCCGGCACTCAGCTCTGTGCCAAATTGGTGCTTGTGGACTGTGGTGATTGGCGGTCTTCAAAACTAGTCAGGTCAGCAGTGCAGGATGAGGACGGCCGATGAAAGGACCATGCGTCAAAGCCCCAAAAATGGCGCCGATCAACGACGTGAGGGCACCGAGCCGTGAAGCGGCTGCCAAAACACCTTCCTCTCAATTCCTGGCCAGCGAGCACAACGCGGCTCTCAGCTCCCCCAAAGAGCACCACTGACCAATAACACCTCATCCTCCAACATTGCAAAAGTTCACACAAAAGCTCCGTAAAGTCTCCTCACAAGCGCACATGAGCCAGCTGCAGCCAAAAGCCAGAGACAAAAAGCGACCGAGAGAGGGACTCTTCTTCCTCCTGCTCGAACCTTTGCGCTCTGATGTCACCCCAAACAATCCTGAACTTCAGGGGCGTAGCCTGCAGGTTACGATCTATTGGAGGCGGGGTTTAGTTTGGGAGCCTGTTTGCTTGGTGTGAGCATCATTAAGGCGTGGCTTACTTGCCGATTGGCAATGTTCGGGCATTGTCAGCGGTTCCGGTGGTTTAATGAAAGTTTTGCATGGCTGGCCTTGTTGTAATTGTAAAAACATAGGGAAAAACCACCGAGGGCATTCACATACTGGGGGAAAACTAATCTTAACCCCTATCTCGTTGCCATAGCTTCACCCCTCGTGTGAAAACACATAAACAACTGAAGCTCCAGTTTCCCTACTTAATACATCGAGATGTCTCCTACTTGTCCATGCTCCATGGTATACCTATACGATCCTATCTGTACTATGGTATTTCATAATCTACCCCCACAAACATAACAATATCAATGCCGACATGGTATGTTCAACTTTGTGATAATCCTCATACTCTGTCACGGAACCTCTGTGCGGCCAAAGCAGCTTCCTGAGCAAGAGTTATTCTGGGTGGTTTGCCATTGCCTTCTTTGGAGTAGTTCGGGCAGGAATTTGGAATATGTTCATGGTGCTGGTGATAGCTCAACTACTCTTCATGAAGGACACCATGGGGATATTAAACATCCACCAACTAATGTTGGTAGATGGGAAGCCCAGTTTAACGTCCATCTGAGGAACAGCACACACATATCAATGAATACCACACAGTCTGTGAAACAACAGAATGACATTTTATAGCTAGGCCGAGATTCAAACCTAGGCGAGACAGCTTAGAGGCAAGTGTGCGTAATTTGAGGTCATCCTGTCAGCCCAGGTCGTTTCTTAATGTACTGATCATAAACAATTAACTGCAATCCCATGTTGTATTTATACCCTTAAAATGTATCTGTTTGGTATTATGCATTTCTTCTGGTTGACTGTTGAGCTTTGCCTTTGTGCGGAGCTTTTAAAAAGCAGTGCAGGAAGTGGTGGCCAGAAACGGGAGAGAGTCAAACATACAAAAGCATTATCAAACACACAGACAGACACCACACTGCTATTTTATAATAAGTTGTATAATACCTAAATTAATAAAAGTAATTTTATAATAATAATTAAATAATAAAAAGAATGAAATTACATTATTTTTTTAATTATTATTATTATTATTATTATTTTATTAATTAAAAATAATATTAAACAATAATGATAATTGAATTTATAAAATAATTATATTATAATATAGAAGTTTAGCACAATCTAGATTTGCAGGGTAGAGAGACAAAATAGAGCGAGACTTGGAGGAAGAAAGGACAAGGTGAAGAATCAAGGGAAGCACAAAGGAACCAAGTAATGTTCTATAAAAGTTCATATAAAGGGGCGCCCTACATACAGACTTGGCATTTAATATGGAATTTTTTTTTTTTCTTGACTTGGGTTTACTTTCTTAACTCAGTATATCAATCTGATGAGTTTCTTTTACAATTTGGTGATTTATTTGTTAAAAGAACCATGTCACTGATTGTCTGTCGCAGCAAGAAGTCAACAACAGGATTATATCACAGGTGGCGTGGCAAAATGTACGGACAGGTGCATTTGACGATTGGCTTCACAGTCGGGTATACAAGGGTTGTTGCGTTCTGTATTAGTGGAAAACAACTGCTGCACGTCTCCAAAAGTTATTGCCGCTTCCTCTGGAGATGGTCCGTCAACTCGACAATGCTGTATGACATGGAGTGGTGGCTTTACGAAATTACGGCATGAAAGAGCGTGCTATTGTTCGGCAGTATGGCATCACTCAAGGTCAGGTGTCAAAGATCCTGAAACGAAATGCTCAGAGGGGTGTCCCTACTCCAATACCGAGGCCAGGACGGCCCCGCAGAACCACAAGGAGGGATGATCGCCAGCTGCACCGGTTAGTCTGCAATGGCCGTACCAAGTCAGCTAATCGGCTTAGGGCTGAGTGGCAGCAACTGACAAATGTGCCTGTATCCAGAAGGCTAATCAACCAATGACTGGTTCAAGCAGGCTATCGTGCCAGGCGTCCCCTGAGAAAGTCACGCCTGACCAGACAACACCGACAGCGCCGATTGCAGTGGGCCAGAGAGCACCGTCAATGGCAGCCAGGACACTGGAATCACGTGATCTTCAGTGACGAGTCTAGATTTCTGGTCTATCGTCAAGATGGCCGCGTCCGAGTGCGCAGACAAGTGCATGAAGCCTACAACAAAGATTGTATAGTGTCAAGAGTCCCAGCTGGAGGTGGTGGGGTGACCGTTTGCGCTGCTTTTCATGCAGGGGGCAAAACTGACTTGGTTGTTCTGAATGGAAACCTGAACCAGTTCAAGTACAGGGCCATTATGGAAGAAACATTGCTTCCATTTGCTCATGCAGCCTTTCGAGGAAACTTTGTCTTCCAAGATGACAATGCACGGCCTCATTGTGCTCGCATGATCCAACACTTTCTTGCTGACCGTGGTGTAGAGCATATGGAGTGCCATGTCCCCGGATATGAATCCGATAGAGAACGTGTGGGCAGAATTAACTCGTCAAATCGACAACTTGGACCAGCAGCCGACCTCTGTGCGTGAATTGCAGCAGGCTATTGTCACTGCATGGCAAGCGATTCCTGTCCAAACCTTGGCAAATCTCGTGAACAGCATGCCTCGACGTGTACGTGCTCTCCTGAATGCTCGTGGCGGTTACACGAAGTACTGAACTGTAATTTTACTGTCTGTAATTCCAGTCGTAATTTAACATTTGTTTTTGATTTTAAAAAATTTGGCTAATGTGCAAAATAAAGAGATACTTCTGGAAAACGTACAGAAGTTTAACACAGTACTGTCCATGAATTGAGTTCGATATCAGTTTACATCACTTTCAAGGATCAATTTATTTGTTTCGAAATCTCAAATGTGGTTTTTGTTTCTTTTAAAGGTCACATTAACAAATTCTAGAATAATTTCAACATAATTCCAATGAACTTTTGGTTCTAAGACATCTTGAAAAGTAAGTTCACCCCCACAAAAAAATATTCCATATTAAATGCCAAGTCTGTATATAGGTTAAAATACATTTACTTCTTCACGCGGCTGTATGAATCAAATTGGCACCCCTTTAGATGAACTTTTCTGGAGCATTACTTGGTTCCTCTTAAGAACACAAGGGTAGTTCAGCATGCACCCAAGATCTTTTGAATGTCCCTTATTTTCTATTGTTCGACATTTTCTTCAAGCCATGGAATGTCCCTTCTTTTCTATACTTTGACACATGACACTTACCATATAACTTTGACGAGCCTCGATTCAGTATACAAAAAGAAAAAAAACGAAAAAAAAGGGGGACTTTTCCATGCTCCTGGCATTTTTCCCAATAATAAGAGTAAGGGGAGGAGGACATGGTGAGTGAGCACACTGAATGTAAGTACAAACAACCACAGCAGTGAAAGTAAAAAACTGTGGAAGAAGCAGAGCTGGATCTAAAGAAAAACAAAGAGGAGGGTGAGGCAACAGGGGGGGACATGGAAATTCAGAAAGAGGTGAGTTTTTTGAGTGTTAATGGGAGGGGAGTAGAAAAGATCATGGGTGTGGATGGCAAATGACTTTAGATGGTGGTGAAGGCTGTCTTGAAACATTGGAGGGAAGAGTGAGATTGAATAGACTGAAGAAGTTGGTTTCACATCCGAGAGAAAAGAGGAACGTATTTGTGAACCTGGATTTTGGTTTTTCACCAGAAGTATGTTACTAGCAGACACTGTGGACCCTGCAGAAAGTTGGGGGTGGGGGGCAAAGCACTGAAAGGACAGAGGGTGGAAGACCAAAAGGAAGTGATAGAAAACAAAGGGAGGGAGTTTGGACGGCAAGGTCGGTGTCACATTGTACCAAATGCTTGGGATATGTCCAGAGAGATGTGCCTGATCTCATGTCTGAGATTGAGGGCCTTAATCCATTCTTGGATGAGCAGAAGCAGCATATGTCCAAGGTAGAATAGGGTAGTTACAGGGAGCGAGGGGTTGGGTGCACAATATTTGGAAGCAAACACAGAATTAAGGCATTGGCCTTCCCACAAGTAGAGCCACCTGTAGTGACATTTGAAGTGAAAGGATAGATGGAGGGTGAGCATGCAGATGTAACAAGGCAACACCAGCTCTTTGAGTAAGTATACAGGTTTGAAAGTTCAATCTTGAGGTTGGACAGATATATTTTTAGTGCGCTCTTGTTGTTGGCTTTGTGGACTTATCAGAGGTTGCCATCAGTCTGATGTGCCTTCCTAGAAAATAAAACAAGTTGTTCCAAAGGAACTGCCTCACCACAGGATTTGTTGGCCAAGGGCAAAATAATTATTGTTATGATAACTGTAGATGTGATAGGTTGGATCTGTGCAGGAGAGAGCAGGCTTCTGTGGAAGAATTTCTAGGCCACATTAATATCAGGGATGACAGAAAATGGAGGACTAGTGCTGAATTGATACAGCAGCTCACAGTCCCTGCGAGAAAGTTTGAGTGAACTGGCAGACTCATTGGTGCTGAGGTGGCTCTCTGCCAGTAGCCAGAGAGATGTTGACTCTCGCATCACGTGAACAGGTGAAGAGGTTGGAGCAGTAGAACACCAAGAGACCTTAGCAGGAAAGTTGGGCATTACCTAGTCCAGAAAGGAGGATTTGAAATTTGCAAAATCCAGGTCAAAACTTGAGCAGATTGAATCGGGTTAATAGAGTCACAGAAGTTCTTTGCTGCTCATGTCACTGCTTGTGAAAGAGGTACCAACACCCAGGCAATTGGCATGGTGATGATTGAAATCACCACATATGAGGAAGAGTGAATTGGGATCAGTGCTTGATAGTTTGTCCAATTTGGCAGACAGAGAGATGTAAATGGAGTTGTCCTTGTTAAGAGTCCTGTACAGCAAACAATGTAACAAGACGTGAGTGTGGAGAAGAAGGCACGATCAAAGGTATTCCTGGGGCGTTTGAGGGTCAAGAGCCGTTCACGGACGGTGAGAAATGAAGTATTTGATGTAAACTGCAACTACATCACTGGGAAGGGTTTATGCCTGTTGAACTGAAGGAGGCAACAGCCAGGGAGAGACACACAAAGGAATCAGAGACATCCTGTCAGCTGAAGGTTTCTGTTAAGCAGGTTATCTCTGGTTTATCAGCAGTGGACTGGATTTAGAGATCTGTCAGAGTGGAGCGGTACACAGGTATTACCTTGTTGTTGTTTTTTGTTGGGTTTTTTTTTACAAAAAAGTACAGGCTAACATTATAAGCCATTTACTGTAACTGTCAATCAAATTGACTTCAACATTGATGGAGCATTTGATACCGATCACACATATGAGAGCTAATCGGTAAGGTCATGACCTGATGTAAATGTGTCTCTCCGTTGTTATGTGCATTTGGTATGGGCCTCCTTGGGGTCTCCGCAAACCATCACAATATGTCTAATACAGATGGAGAGATTAAAAAAAAAAAGATCTAAAGAGTATGGAGGAGCTTATACATGCATCACATTGGAGAATTGTAGACATCAGTATACTTTAAGAGGAATTACAAGGGTATTAGTGGACAAGGAACAAATACACACACATATGGGATTTGAACCTGTGTTCGCACCAGCATACGGGAACACAAAACAGGCCAAATCTGGGAAATGTCAATAGACATTGTGAGATATCAGTATTCCTTTTAAATCAATGATGCAGGGCTATACAAGGAACACAAGAAGGAGTCTGTTTACACCATCAGTCATGTACTTTATCCACACTCTATCAGTGTACTCATCTAGTTACTAACCTCATTCTTACCATGACCTTAATCAAACTAACATTCAAGTTAGTTTAACATCTCCAGGCAGGAGATTTGGCCAGGAGACTAGTGCACAATGGCATATTCTTTTCAATAGAAACTTTGAGATCTTAATCATCCATAACCCAAATGCAGATGGGACAGCCGGATAAACGCCCTGATGGGAACGTGAACAAGTGCCGAGGAACAGCGTCTCCTGCTGGCATTGTATCAGAACCGCTGTTTTTAAAGGAAGTCTAGTCTGGGTTTGATCCCAGACAATTTATTGGTGAGCACGCTACCAACATTGGTAGACATCAATGTCGTTTTAAAGGAATAACAACATTATGAAAGATGGTTTAAAAATCAACAAACTTGAGGGGACAGCATCATGAGGGAAGTGCTCATGCAATCAATTTGTTTTCCACATACGAGTTAGTAATTAAGTGAATGATCATTTGCCAAGAGTCACTTTAGCAAAACGTCTTTTCCTTTTTCAGGCAAGCCACATATCCACGTATTACCTTGTTTTTGGGGGGATTTTTTTTCCAAAAAAGTTAAAGCTAATAATAACTAGAGCAATGCGACAGTGTCGCCAATATGCCTCCGCATAGTCCCGCAATGGGTAGATGCCCTCGTCCACTGTCCTAAAAATAAACAAGTTTGATTTAAATCCCTTCAGCTGTTTTCAAGTATCACTTTTTCACCAGCCATGACAGGTTTCACATCGATCGGTGAAGCGGTTTCAGAGAATGGCTTTTTTAAAATATTGGCTTTCAAGCGAATGTGGCTGCTACACCATGTGACATATTACTTTAAAAATGCACACTCTGCATATGTATGGGTAGGGCATGATGTTTGTGAAGTTTCGTGTTGATCGGATAAGGTTCGTTTTTCTATCCAAGATGGCTGCCAATCCACATGACCTATGATGTCATCATTTTCAAACTACTGTATAAGGAACTTTGTTCCATATATGGATACAATAGTGGGGCAAATTAGCATAACAATTGTGCATTTTGTGAGGAAAGCACCAAATTTGGCACACTAGTAGACTATCATATTATGAAAAGATCTGGATATTGGGCCATCTTAGATTCAGAGATTTTATTTTTGCAAGATTTCGATTCGATTGGGATCGAAGAGAACACCTTCTTCGTCTTCTGTACAGTGAAGTTGCCAGCCCTGAATTCTCTGGCTACATCTGGGTGCTTCATTGGGAGTGCAACCATGTCCCTCAGGTGAACAGGGACCCACCTGGCATAGTGTGTGTGGTCTAAGGCATGGAACCATGGGACCAGTTCCGTCAGGGCACAAGGTACATCGTGAATGAAGCCTGCCGCAGAGAACGCACGCAGACCAGTACCAACATCTCTAGTTCCAGCACAGTTGCCCAGTACTGAAAGTTGGGAATGTCTTCTCCTCTCTGGTGACACCAGTCTTCGAACTCGGGCAGTTCTTCTGCATCATCAGCACATGTCATACAGTGGCGTTCATATGTCATACAGTGGCGTTCATACGCACGGTGTTGCAGGATGTGCAGTGCCGCTGCAGTGATTTGATGAGCTCTTCTTGTGCGGGTGACGTGGGCAGCTCGCAGGAAGGAGTCGGCCGTCCCTGGCGTTGCAATCTGAGCTTGCAAATCTGCAAAATCTGCAAATCTTGCAAAAATCAAATCTCTGAATCTGAGATGGCCCAATATCCAGATCTTTTCATAATATGATAGACTACTAGTGTGCCAAATTTGGTGCTTTCCTCACAAAATGCACAATTGTTATGAGCACTATATTTAGCTTAGCTGCCGGACTACAATAACATTTCTTTGTATATGGATACAATAACATTTCTTTGTATATGGATACAATAACATTTCTTTGTATATGGATACAATAACATTTCTTTGTATATGGATACAATAACATTTCTTTGTACATGGATACAATAACATTTCTTTGTATATGGATACAATAACATTTCTTTGTATATGGATACAATAACATTTCTTTGTACATGGATACAATAACATTTCTTTGTATATGGATACAATAACATTTCTTTGTACATGGATACAATAACATTTCTTTGTACATGGATACAATAACATTTCTTTGTATATGGATACAATAACATTTCTTTGTATATGGATACAATAACATTTCTTTGTATATGGATACAATAACATTTCTTTGTATATGGATACAATAACATTTCTTTGTACATGGATACAATAACATTTCTTTGTATATGGATACAATAACATTTCTTTGTATATGGATACAATAACATTTCTTTGTACATGGATACAATAACATTTCTTTGTACATGGATACAATAACATTTCTTTGTATATGGATACAATAACATTTCTTTGTACATGGATACAATAACATTTCTTTGTATATGGATACAATAACATTTCTTTGTACATGGATACAATAACATTTCTTTGTACATGGATACAATAACATTTCTTTGTATATGGATACAATAACATTTCTTTGTACATGGATACAATAACATTTCTTTGTATATGGATACAATAACATTTCTTTGTATATGGATACAATAACATTTCTTTGTACATGGATACAATAACATTTCTTTGTACATGGATACAATAACATTTCTTTGTACATGGATACAATAACATTTCTTTGTATATGGATACAATAACATTTCTTTGTACATGGATACAATAACATTTCTTTGTATATGGATACAATAACATTTCTTTGTATATGGATACAATAACATTTCTTTGTATATGGATACAATAACATTTCTTTGTACATGGATCCAATAACATTTCTTTGTATATGGATACAATAACATTTCTTTGTATATGGATACAATAACATTTCTTTGTATATGGATACAATAACATTTCTTTGTATATGGATACAATAACATTTCTTTGTACATGGATACAATAACATTTCTTTGTATATGGATACAATAACATTTCTTTGTATATGGATACAATAACATTTCTTTGTACATGGATACAATAACATTTCTTTGTACATGGATACAATAACATTTCTTTGTATATGGATACAATAACATTTCTTTGTACATGGATACAATAACATTTCTTTGTATATGGATACAATAACATTTCTTTGTACATGGATACAATAACATTTCTTTGTACATGGATACAATAACATTTCTTTGTATATGGATACAATAACATTTCTTTGTATATGGATACAATAACATTTCTTTGTATATGGATACAATAACATTTCTTTGTACATGGATACAATAACATTTCTTTGTACATGGATAGAATAACATTTCTTTGTACATGGATACAATAACATTTCTTTGTATATGGATACAATAACATTTCTTTGTATATGGATACAATAACATTTCTTTGTACATGGATACAATAACATTTCTTTGTACATGGATACAATAACATTTCTTTGTATATGGATACAATAACATTTCTTTGTACATGGATACAATAACATTTCTTTGTACATGGATAGAATAACATTTCTTTGTACATGGATACAATAACATTTCTTTGTATATGGATACAATAACATTTCTTTGTATATGGATACAATAACATTTCTTTGTATATGGATACAATAACATTTCTTTGTATATGGATACAATAACATTTCTTTGTATATGGATACAATAACATTTCTTTGTACATGGATACAATAACATTTCTTTGTACATGGATAGAATAACATTTCTTTGTATATGGATACAATAACATTTCTTTGTATATGGATGCAATAACATTCCTTTGTACATGGATACAATAACATTTCTTTGTATATGGATACAATAACATTTCTTTGTTGGATGATATTTGTAAAATTTTGCATCGATAGGGTAAGCAGTTTCAGAGATATAATTATTTAATATTTTCCTTCAATCCAATATAGCTGCCACACCATGTGACCAATGATGTTTTCGTGATAATCTTTTAATTGACATGCCTAGTCAATGACACATGTAAAGTTTCGAGTCAAATCGATGTTTAGTATGATTCTACATGCTTCCCTGTCTTCTCAAAAGCATAAAAATTTGTTTAAAATACCTTTAGTCAGTGTAGTATACTGTTTATTCTGCCAGGTGAGCACCAGGGGTATTGCCCTTATGTTTTTAATTACGAGCTAACTGACATTACTATTAATTAAAAATATATATTATTAAATAATATTATAATGTGTATGAAATTTTGCCTGATGTAAAATAGTTGACAAACTTATTTTATTACATTTTCTTCTGCAAAGATTTTGGTTGATGTTTTTTTCTTTGCCTACAATTTTAACTGAACAATCAGCCTCCTTTTAATTTCAGTGATTTATATTTGGTCATAATAAAAAAACAAAAAAACAAAAAAAAACATTGCCTCAAAGAGGGAACCATGATTGTCATGGGGCGCGCACGGCTAACCTCCACTGTAGCGGGGAAAAATGGCCTTAAAACGATCATTCATTCATTCATATTCAATAAACCCTAATCTGATGCTGAAACTTGGCTGTTTGGCATTATGTAATGTGTATTGTCTGTTGATGTCATGTTTCTTAAAACAAAGTTTTTCTAAATCAAAAAATGTCATATTTATGAAAAAATAAATATATAAAGATCTTTTTCCGCTCATATTTTCACAAAAAGTATAAATAATGTTCAAAAAACTAAAATCAAACAACTCTAATATAAAGCATTTTTCAATGTGTTCAAAATTTAAATTGTATCCAACTTTAAACACTCTGATTGGAAATGGAGAGGGCGACAAAGGTTCTGTTGTAATGAAACGGATCTCATAATTGCCTGCTGACCTTGTCAACAGGTGACTGCATAATCAAAACGATTTTCTTTAGGAAATGCTGTTTGCATTCAAAATTAGCCATGCAAGTCAGGTGACCCACATACATGAGACACAATAATGCAGGTTTAACGGTACGAGAACAATTGCTTTAATTTTTCTGTGCACTTGAACATTTTTTGAAATTTCAAATAACATTTCAACCCAATATATTTTACAATTTTTCTGTTCTAAATGGGAAACTCATTCTGCCTTATGGACCTTTGTATTTCATTGTTACAGTTGTAACACATTTTCACTTTTTGAGGCTAAAATGAATGAATCAATCTGTTGTTATAAAGACTCCCTGATGAATACATTCATTCACAGTTGCCTATAAATTCAACATAATTATGATTGCAATGTTGGGTTGAGGAGAATTCCTGCCCATCTTGGATTGAGGACCGACATCTACGTTTTAGATCCTACATCTCTCATTAATTAGCATTTATTTTCCAAATCCTCAAATTCTAAAACTGTTTAAAAAAAACAAAATTGCTTTACTTATTTCTTTACATTTCGCTTATATCACATAAAGGTGCTTGTCAAATGACATGACTAGTTACCTGACTTTTGTTCAGCATAAATATTAATTTATTGTCCCTTTGGCATTCCATATTAATGCTTCACGTGCTTTGTCATAACAAGAATATGGAAAATGTGTAGGTGACGCCTTTATTGCTTTGAGCAGCACATTGCATGAAGGAACTGCTCTCCGACTCCTCCTATCGACATGATTCTACCGCTAGAGGGAAATGCCGTGACAGAATGACCGAGAGGTGTTGATCGAGACTCGTCTTAATTGCAAACACAAAAATAATCCCCGTGGCACCTCCTTCCCTGGTGTTCTACTTGTGCTTTGAGTCGATCCTTTAAATTATTTGGAACCGCATCGATTTAATATATAGAAGGTTCTGAAGTAATTTAAAATACATTTTCGAGCTTGCCTTAGATACCAATGATGGAGAATATGTTCAAAACCACTTGCTATTTCTCAAGCACATTGTCAATGGTAGTTATGACAACGTGCCGATTGTTTAACGTGATCGGTGGATACGGGGCATGTTTGAATTGAAGACACGGTGCCACATTCCTCTGCAGTGCAACCGCTAATGACCTATAGGAGGGAGAGACAAAATTGTACCATCAGCAAGGAAAATGAAATAATCTACTTAAAGACAACAGCTACTAAACATTTTCAGGCTTATTGTTCCACCAGGGATATTTATCTATTTATTTTTTTCAGTGCTCTCCTTTCACACATCCTGTCTGCTCCCCCGAAGCCAAATAAATGTGTTTAATTCATTGCTCCGTATGGCACAATGGCCTCCATTCATTCTTAACCAGCCATTGATTGTGCATTAGGTCCCACCGATGTGCTTAATGGGCCCGAAATGCAGCCGAAGGAACAAAGCGAGATTCTTCCAAAGCGGGCTGAATTTTTTTTTTGGAGGGGGGCGGGGGGAGGTGGGAAGGGAGGGGGGGATAGGGGCAGGGGGGTGGGGCTGGATCATTGGATTGGAACTGGAACCTAGGATCGTCGTTAGTGAAATTGATGTGTGGGTCATTTGCTGGTTGAAGGATTTAAGACATAGGTCTGCTGCCAAGGGTTTGTCTTTAACTTTTGCTGGTCGCAAATGATTGCGAAAGTTAACTGTTGCCAACTGACATTTGATTCACATCTATTTTGTTGCTAAATTATTCAGTACCATGCATGGCCTGCTCTAACTTTCCCACCTAAAAATACAGCGCGCGTGGATTTGCAAGCACTGACTTCATTCAGTTTCTATCAGTCAAAGTAAACAGCCAGTCCTGCCAACGTAACAGATATGTTCCTAAAACAATCAATAGTACCAGTGGAATATTTATCAACGCCTTAGCCAGATTCTTCATGGGATGATGAATGCTGAGCGGATAATCAGGCTCTGGGCCAGGGCTCATATATAGGTTTAAAACTCAGTACAGGCCCACAAAAGAGGCCAACCAAGCAGCGTGTGATCGCTTTGGCTATAAAGACTACTTTAGCTGCCCCCAAGAGACGAAATGTACAACGGAACACCACAACCACCATCCTGATGTGCTTTATTGGCACGCTTCCAACAGTCAGTTCTTTTTTTCTTTCTTTTTTTCACCAAATTCAGTTTAAAGAAATAGTATGAATGACCAGTTCATCTTCAAAACTCCTACTGGAGCTTTGTGGTATTCGATTGTCATATAATTTACCAGGTTATCTTCTGTGATAGGCATTATATCCTTTTAATGGCTTAATGTTGTGCCATCTTCAGCCTTTTCTATCGTTGCTGTCAAAACAATTGCCAAAGCAATTCCAATTTGCCAAACAGTTGCTCGGTCTGTTGAGATGGCAAGCGAGTCTAGAGATTTGAGATGGCAGATGTCTGTGGCAACTGTGATTTATGTTCTCTTGAGTTTTTCATGGGGTATGGTGCGAGGCCCATATCAGATTAATTTTTTTGGTTTGATTTATGTATTGTCCTGCTTACCTTCAGCAATCGAGCATGATTGGTTAGTTGTCCTGAGAATATGAGAAATTACCTATTTTCTTGTATTCACTAGCATGGAGCCGCTTAAAAAGTGTCTTAAACTTAAAAAAAAGTGTCTTAAACCTAAAAAAAAGTGTCTTAAACCTACAAACCTAAATGACCATCACTTGAAAGCAAAATAATGATCTGAAGCTCAAATTAAAACGCAGCAGAGCTTTCAAAACTAAAAGAGTCTCCAAATAAGGTCGTGAAAAATCCTTCATACTTTAGATAGCTCACGCAGACCCTGGCTAGCGAATCGATGGCCTACAAGGGCATTTCCTGGATTATCATCGTTTGACCTTTAATCCCGGCTGGAGACTCCGTGAGAGTGCTGGGGAAGGCGAATGGCCCTGTGGCTGCTGTGGCTGCGTGTAATGGCTAAAGATTTGCTGTCAGGGCGGCCCAGATAAACGCCCGGGGCCTCTGCGCCTACAGCCGAGGGCCCTGCTCGGCACAGAGAAAAATCATTCAGCAGAAGAGACAGATATGATCAGCTTATTACTGTCTTGACAATACTCGCTCTCCATACAAACCAACGTTGAAAGAAATAAATTGTAAATATTGATTTTCTTAAAGGTTTGTGTCAATCTTGTGGAGGAGATTTTTCTTTAGCCTTCTAGTTTTGTTGCCACAGAGTTTAAATGGTCTTATTAGCCTGGGCTCTATGTGTCGGATTACAAGGCTCAAGGTGTGGCTCTTGAGACCATGACGCAGTTTGAGTAGGTGAGGGGTGGTGGGGGTGCTGCTTTTGTAAAGCAAGTATTTTACAGCATGTAGTTGTGCAAGTTGATCCAATGATGACATAAAATTGATAAACCTGTAATCACTTCAAAAATGAATACAGAATACGCAATTTGATGGATATTGATGGATATTTGATGGATATTTTGATGTATTAAATGTAAGATATTCATGGACATAACAAATGATGACAACAAATGCTTGAGTGGTTTGGGAAAGCAGTAAAAAATGCTTGTGATCTTGTATAAAAGAAAGAAATTGTTGAAACAAATATTGGTCTCACACGACAATGAAAGAAAGGCAGATGAGGAAAAATTGGCAACTTTTGGAAAGGGTCTTCCAAGCTGACAGATGTGCCATGTAATCCATTACTGAAGCCTTTTTCGGAAAGAGTGGACATAGCAGATGGCAATCCAAAGCCCAGCCAGCCCCCTTTCTGATCATTTAACTCTGCATTTCCTCCTCCAATGTCCTCTGGAAATCGCGCCAGGTCACAGCATGCTCTAGTGGAGCAAACAGGAAGGCCGGGGATCCTGGTTCAAACACATTTCAATTGCATTGTGCAATTTCTGCCATTGCTTTCCAATCGTCGTCATCTCATTCCCTTCCGTCTGAATGACCGGTCACCCAGTTGGTAATCTGGCAGAATTAACCACTTTGGCACCCCCCTTTTGAAAAGGAGTAGTTTATAAGCCTTGACTTGACTTGTTGAGTAAGCCAGAAGCTGTAAAACTGCGCCTACTCGATCCTTTCTCCACATCTGTTGCTTTGGATGCTGGACTACAGCACTGATGTAACTGACCTGGCCAGTTCTCGATTTGCATGAAATAATTCACGAGCTTGAAGCCTACATCCTTCGTGAAAAGATTTGAAGGTGACATTATTGGCTCGGTCTGTTGCTCGGGACATCATTGGTTGACCCTTTCTGTTGCTCGGAAAAAAAAAAAGGCATCATCGGACCTCTAACCTATACAAGGAAATGACTAGTTGAGGGACATGATGTAATAAAGTTCAATTGTCGTCATTGCTACTCTCTGAGTGTAACATGTGATTGATAGAAATTGATCTGATAACTAGATTTATAAGGAAAAAACAAGTTCAAACAGTTAGTGTTGTAAAGGTGAGTTTCTCACGATAACTGATAGATGAAAATATGTAATTGATGTAGCGATATAATCTTCGGCTGCTGTTAAGCTTTGTTGATCATCATAAGGATTTTGAGTTAATGAAGAACCATTGAAGATTACTTTCTCCCAGTTGTTTTACTTTGCTTGAAAAATCTACACCAGCTTTGTGCTATAAAAATTTGAAAAAAAGAATGATTTTAAATTCATAGTAAAGATATATCTTTGTAAGGTTTCTCATAAATGTTTGTGACAACTCATTAATAGGGCAGGTTGTATCCAGTCTGCTAGTTGCATCAATATTGAGGTACAACTGTGCCACTGATGCTAAGCCCCTTGATATTAGGCCAGGAATTTAGAATTTGGCCCAACACAGATATGTTTACTTGTTTTTTTCTGTAAAGGCAACATTGGATCCTCGCATCAACATGTGAAAAGACTACTAGCAGAGAAGACAGCCACTGTCCCTTCCCTCTGAAAAATGGTGAAACCCATGATTCAAAACCCTGTCTGCAAACCACTGGGGGTGACAGTTTGTATTTGGATACTATTACTTCAAGAACCAAAACCACACTAGAGAGCTGCAGAAACAAACATGCTACATCTAAATTATCCCAACATCCCCAGGTTGAATCCATGAATCAGACAGCTCTGTTGTAAAGTTTTTGTGAAGCCTTTTGTGATTTTTAGCTGCGACGAGCAGCTCTATGAGAGGACCGCGTTGTTGTTCTTGTTGTTGGGGTGCCTCTTTGAATAGCGCATGCGCATACACTCGGACGTGCGTTGGTATATATGAATATATGAATATGAATGAATGATCGTTTTAAGGCCATTTTCCCCGCTGGAGCGGGGGTTAGCCTTGCGGGCCCAATGACAATCATGGTTCCCTGTTTGAGGCAATGTTTTTATGGCCGGATGCCCTTCCTGACGCCAACCCTTAGTCGCCTCTTACGATGTGCAGTGATACAGTGTACCTATTCTAAACCGGGGTACACACCGGGAATGTATGAGGTATTATAAAATTTTTATATAATGTTTGGTAGTGCATATTGCAATGGATATCCTCATGATTCTACACGTCGCAACTGGTGACCACACTGTGGTCATTTTTCTCTTGTTTTTTCAAACGAGGGTACAAATAGTTCCTGATGTGACATAGAGGTTAAAAAAACTTGCATTCGGTGATTTTTTTTGTTTGTTTTGTATCTTACATTCAACAAGTAGAAAAAGACATAAAATGTCGGCCATCTTTGGTCAGATCACAAAACAAAATTTTCTGCATATGTATACTCTCATGCATTGTCTTTGGGCAAAGTTTGAACAACATTGGTCGATGCATGTCGATAAATAGTTGGGGACACGTTTAAGTAACAAAATGGCCATCAGTCGGCCATCTTGGATCTGATCTCCAAAAGCAATTACGTGCATATATATGTACGTCATTATTCGTTATCTGTGTGCAAAGTTTGAATAAGATCGGTAAATGCATGTGTGAGAAATGGTTGAGGACGTATTAAATATCGGGGATTTACAACTAAAATGGCCGCCAGTCGGCCATCTTTGATCTCATCGATGACAATGATGTGCATATGTATACCGTCATGTATTGTATTTGTGCCAAGTATGAACAAAATCGGTCCATACATGTCTGGGTTATGGTTGCGGACGCACGAGACTCAATCCATAAGCCCCCGTTCTTCCGTACAAAGTCCAACGGGGGCTAATAAACTTGTGAACTTGTAACAATGCATTCAGAAATCCTATGCGAAATGCTCTGTTTTTCCTTGTCTTATTATGGAAGGAGTAATGGGTCATTACGGGTTCATTAATTGGTAATTTATTATGATACGTAATTAATAAGTCTTATCTGTTTATACGGTATATTACATACATGACATGCGAGCCTTTAATAAACATTACATCATGCAGAGCAAAGCTAGATATGTATTCTAAGGTTCAACAAGTACAAAAAGTTTTAATTAAAACAAAAGCCGAGTCGATGTTACACAATGGCCAATGCCTAGATGCAGCTGTGCCTATAACGTCGATGTTATAGGCACAGGACATTCCTATTGATTCGATTACTTGATGTTATTTTTGTGCAAAGTGAAAATATATCTCGGCAATTTCCCGTGTGTGGCGACGAATTTTTAATATATCTCGGCATTTTCCCGTCTGTTATTTCAGGCGGTGTATGACTGACCATGCCGCGATTTAAAAAAATATATATCTCGGCAATTTCCCGTGTGTGGCGACACGTGAACGAAGCTATGCTCCTCTCTCCACATTATTGTGACGACGTATAAATTAAATATTTCATCGTGACGATTGTCATCAAATGGACGAATTTTTAATATATCTCGTCATTTTCCCGTCTGTTATTTCAGGCGGTGTATGACTGACCATGCCGCGATTTAAAAAATATATACCTCGGCAATTTCCTGTATGTGGCGACACGTGAACGAAGCTATGCTCCTCTCTCCACATTATTGTGACGACGTATAAATTAAATATTTCATCGTGACGATTGTCATCAAATGGACGAATTTTTAATATATCTCGGCATTTTCCCATCTGTTATTTCGGGCGGTGTATGACTGACCATGCCGCGATTTAAAAAAAAAATATCTCAATGGACTTGAAGTTACAGGCCTTTGAGAATTCATTTCGTTCTATAAAGGGCAACTTTCATCGGATTTTCTTCCCGTTTTTTTTCAACCGAGTCTAAAACTATGTTAGCGACTGTGAAAAATGAAATGATGTATCGAATTTGATTTGAAATAAAACTGTGTGAGAGAGGAAGACACCACGGGCCTACAAAACAGGCCTCAAAGCTATGCGAGTTAATAAAATGGTGGATATTTGTTTATATGAAGCCTCTCCCAGAATGAGTGGAGCTATGGTTCCCAGAATGGGTGGAGCTATGGTTCCCAGAATGGGTGGAGCTTTGAGGTTTTGTCTTCTCTGCAAGAACAAGAAGAAGAAGAAGAAGAAGAACAAGAAGAACAACAACAACAGCAGAGGGCACTCTATGACCAGCGTCTGCGACGCGGCTAAAAATACGAGTACGATATTATGAGTTGTATGAAAGTAGATAAACGAGAATAATCCGACTGTGTCACCAATATGCCTCCTCATAGTCCCACAATGGGTAGATGCCATCACTCTGCATATGTATGGGTAGGGGATCACATTTGTGAAGTTTTGGGTTTGTCAGATAAGGTTCGTTTTTCTATCTAAGATGGCTGCCAAACCACGTGACCTATGACATAATCATTTTCAAACTATATGCAAGAGTGCTGTTAGATGATATTTGTAAATTTTTGCATCGATAGGGTGAGCGGTTTCAGAGATATAATTATTTCATACTAGCAGAAGTACCTGGCATTGCCAGGTGGGGGAGTGGAACGGGGGGGAGGGGAGAAGAGGGGGGGAGGGGAGAAGAGGGGGAGGGGAGAGGGGAGAAGAGGGGGAGGGGGAGGGGGGAGAAGAGGGGGGAGGGGGAGGGGGAGAGGGGAAAAGAGGGGGGATGGGGAGGGGGAGGGGGAGGGGGTGGGAGGGGGGGAGGGGGGAGGGGTGGGAGGGGGGAGGGGGAGCGGAGGGGAGGGGGGGGAGGGGGGGGGAGGGGGGGAGGGGGAGGGGGATGGGGAGGGGAATGGGGGGTGGGGAAGGGGTAGGGCAGAAAGGAAGGGGTAGGGGGAAAGGGAGGAGCATGGGGGAAAGGGAGGGGAGGGGGATGGGAGGGGGATGGGGAAGGGGTGGGGCAGAAAGGAAGGGGTAGAGTGGAAAGGGAGGGGAAAGGGAGGGGGAGCAGGGAGGGGGAGGGGGGGTGGGGGAGGGGTAGGGCATAAAGGAAGGGGTAGGGGGGAAAGGGAGGAGCATGGGGGAAAGGGAGGGGGAGGGGAGGGGAGGGGGGGAGGGGGATGGGGAAGGGGTAGGGCGGAAAGGAAGGGGTAGGGGGGAAAGGGAGGGGCATGGGGGAAAGGGGAGGGGGAGGGGAGGGGAGGGGAGGGGGGAAGGGGAGAGCGTAGGTGGAGGGGGAAGGGTAGGGGGAGAGGAGGGTGGGAAAGGGAGGGCGAGCGGGACGGAGGGGGAGGAGGGAAGGGGAGGGGAGGGATATAGATGGTTACTGGCAATTGATCACATCCACAAATGATGTAATCCACACAATTTATGTACTTTACATAACGTTAATAGGAATACATGGCCGTGTAGATGGGAAATACAGTTTGTTTGAAATAAATCACAAATGTCAGATGAAAGTGAAAAAAAACCTATGTGGTGTGAATGGCAATGTTCCTCGCTGAAATGTGAAAAAACTGAATTACGTGCGAATGCATAACTGTGAGATTATGGCGGCAAAGTTGGAACATCACGTGATCGCTCTGAGCGAATCAGCGCGCTGCTCTGCGACCAGCTGAGATTCCGTGTATAATGTTCCTCGCTGAAATGCGCTGAGGTAAATATGAATAAAAAATTCGATATATTTTCACTTTTACGTTTTGGCTAACTCGCTTGCGAACCTGACGAAGATCCTGAGCAAGGATCGCTACGTTATGCTAACGCTACGTTAGCTACGCTACGTTACGCTACGTTCGCTACATTATGGCTAAAAATATGGATCTAAAGATGAAAGAAAAAAAAACCTATGTGGTGTGAATGGCAATGTTCCTCGCTGAAATGTGAAAAAACTGAATTATGTGCGAACGCATAACTGTAAGATTATGGCGGCAAAGTTGGAACATCACGTGATCGCTCTGAGCGAATCAGCGCGCTGCTCTGCCATTCCGGTCATAATAGTCCTCGCTGAAATGCGCTGAGGTAAAAATATGGTTTAAAAATATTATGAAATAAATTTTTAGCTTGACCATGTTCGTACCAGGCTCAATGGCCATGTTTGTGCCAAATATCAAGTTCGTGAGCCTCTCCGTTTAGGAGTCTATCGGTAACATTACACACACACACACACACACACACACACACAAACTGTGTTTTATATATATAGATTTTCCTTCAATCCAATATGGCTGCCAAACCATGTGACATATGATGTCATACATTCAATATTTCAATACAAATGGGTCATTTGTGCCACTGAGTAACCCGTTGTGCCACTGAGTAATCTGCGACTCGTCGGCTTCAGGGTCATCGACTGGGAAGTGGGTCCGAGAACTTCCCCCGTGATGCAGACATGCCCCCAACCCATAACAATATTAACGGTGGTCGTGATAAATTCTCCATAGATCGCTTGAAGCCAGCTTTTCTTGACGTAGCACAGGAGCCGACCTTTTTACTGACCAACGGGTCGACACCTCCTAAAAATATCCTTACTGTCATATACGACTCGCTTTGGGGGTCACATACACTTCCCAGCATGATATTTATGAGGGTGCATTTAGCTGTTGTCCATTTATCTTTGCTGTGACTTTAAAAAAATTTATTGGGCAATCTACATCTCTTCTCCCACACCATGTTGTATTTTATTTGTACCTTCCGTTTGATTAACATACTAGGAGGGGGAGAAGTGTTGTGGCGTCATTTTGCCTTTGGTTTTGTAATATCTGAATAAGCTTTAGGTTTGGCTTAATGGTGTTTTCCAGCAGGGGTTTTGATAGGTTTTACCATTGCAGTTTAATAGAGTTGACTCAGAATCCAAAGGTCTCAGATGTCTTTTCTTCATACTAAAATCTCTAAAGTCATAAAGACTCAAACAAATGTCTCAGATATCTCTATCCAGGTCGTCCTTGTATCTCCAGACATGATGTATCTGACAGAATGTTCCTGACCCTCTGACCCCATCTTTAGTTACCCTTACGTTTTGACAGACCCAGATCACGTCCTCATTATGGTGTTGCGGTATGCATTCATAACACTGCAGTCTACAACACCTGTTCCTTCCTCCCGCCTCCCCCTTCCACCCCTCCCCGACCCCATGGTGTATTTCTAGCTTCATATCTATCCATCACAATATTTTATTTCTGTAGAGTTGACCATCTCCCTCCTACTTCCCAACACCAACTCAACTCTCCAACCCCTAACTTCCAATGACTAAATATATTAGGTTTGTTCAGACATGGATTCTCTGCTATTCTTCCACCATAATTCTCTTTCTAATATGTGGAGACTTCCATTACCACTACAGCAGTTGGCTGGGATTCAGCCCTCAAACTACAGTACATGATCATGCAACCAAGACATTATGCGATACGCCTGCCTTTACTCAGTTGATCTCGGACCCACTTCCCATTTTTTTAAAATGTAGTCTTACTCGTAAATTATGATGCTGACCACTCCTGCATCTTCAGATGCATAGGGCTGCCGTAGCAGTTTCTTGGCTATTAGGCACAATCCTGGAAGGGTCGCCACCCCTACACAGGACACTCGAATGGCTCATTCATCCCAGAAAACTGGTACTCATTTCACTGACTTCGGAAGGATGACAGGCTGAGTCAACCCCCCTGATGTTAATTCAACGACCAACCAGGATTTGAACTCAGGACACTATAATCTCAAGCCAGAACCCCAGCCATTAAGCCAACACCAGGCTTCTTAGTCATAAAGGCTAGTGTCAATCTACACTTGGGGACAGATATTACACTGGTTGGAATCAGCAGAACATTTATCGATGTATGCCAACCTCCCTGGAAAGCAAAGAAAAGCTGACATTTCAGGCATTAACCCTTTGTCAGAGAAAAAGGTGTCTGTCTGCTCCTTTTACCCTCCAATTTTTCCTGCTCTGTCCTGTCCATAGCTATTTTGTTCTTTCAGAAGCAGGACAGACACAAAATTACTTAGACATGGACAGCATAGAATGGAACTGGGTTTGTTGAAAGTGAGGAAGAAACAGTTGTGGAGAGTCGAGGATTGTAAGGCAGTTGCGGGAGAGCATGTTACCACCCAGCACAAGCCTTTGTGGTACAGATGGAGAAAAGGAGCGAAGTTGAGAGTAGGCGTTGGAAGATGATTAGGTGGGGGAATTGCAGGGACAACATCCTCATTGAGTACAAGGAGAGAGAGGATGAGGGCCAGATATGAGGAACTTAGCGATGAAGCCAATGGTTTGGAGGAGTTGAAGAAGTATGGAGAGGTGTCTAGGGGAATTGCAGAAGTTTCATTTTTGTAGGGTATTCCCTTTAAGCTTTTTAAAAGATACCCTATTTTGTAGGGTATCAAGGGATAGATTAGTGTCGAGGTGGTCTGAGGGTTTGAGTTCCCCTTTAAGCTTTTTCGGCTTGCCCAAAAATGCCTTGCCTTGGAACAGGCCACAATGGTTTCGGAACAATTAAGGGCTGAAAATTATTTTTTTTCACTTTCCTCACTCACAGCATCGAAGGCCCGATCTTCAATACTACAAATCGCTGTATACATCGCTTTTGTAGGTGATATCGTCTACAAATTTGGAGCTTAGAATGGTTTTATGCTTTCATATGATGCAATCTCCATGATGGCCTCTCATGGAATAATTAAAGTAGATAATCTAAATATTATTTTACATTTGAGGGTCGCATCTCATCGACTAAATAACATTTAAAATCAGGAGTGAAATCTGCAAAAATTGAAGAAATCAGCGATTACTACAACTAAGCATATTTATTTATTTATTTATTTATATGCAGAAAGGCTGTCATACCTCCTCCATATTTATACAACAAAATACAAAAATGGGGAAATTCATCATAAAAATTAATTGTTGGGAGGCCAGGGACATTCCCGAGACATATTTTTTCACTTCTTCTCGACAGTATTTTAACAACAGAGCATATATACAGTAATACACTTTCGCAATGTATATGGATGAGACGATAGATCGGATGTTTATCAAGTTGCAAAAGGCTTTAACTTTATTCACATTTGTCATAATATAATTATTGTGATCGTAAACAAAAAGAATGCAGATAAACAGTGTGAGCAAGGCATTAGCGCTTCTTCTTCCTCTTCTTCTTCATAGCATGATGGAGAAACTCAACTACTAATGACATTGGAAAACATCAACATAAACAATCATTGTATTTTTCCCTGCATTTGTTAGCGAAATACACCGCCCAGATCTTCAAACTTGGAAAACATTACAGAGAAACTCAGCTCCTGATAATTCTTCTTCAAATGCAGAAAGCATTATGGAGAAGCTCAGCTATAGATTACCTAAAAGCTCCTTCATTCACTGCTATGTCTGGGTGCGTGGCGTATGTAGAGCCTCGTGGCTCTGAAAACACCATAAACCTTAAAAAGAAGACCAAGAAGATCCCTCCTTCTCCATATTCAGTGAAGCGATGGATGGATCGTTTCGTTCGAGTGCTTACCTGAGTGCTTAAACCACTTGGCAAGCTCTCTACAAGCTTTGATCTCTCCAAGTTTCAATGGCGATACCGAGGCTCGGTTCTCCTTCTGGACATCCCCGGTGTGAGGAAGGCAAAATAAATTAGAGGAATAGAATTACTAAAGCAACAGGACAAGTGAACTATGACTTCAAGAGAGAATTGAAAAATGTGTTCAGTGGCTTCAAAGCAATGAATCCCCACACCTCGGCAGGATGACTGACAGGTAGGCACACTCGTTCAAATCTAAACCCAGCTATAAACTGTCATCCCAGTGTTTCACAGGCAGGGTGATTCCATCAATGTGTGTGCCGTTACTCAGATGGATGTTAAACTGGACGTCACATCTGCCGGAATTTCTTCCCCCTTCTCTCGCTCCTCCCCTCCTCACTCTCCCTGCCCACTCCCTCCTCCTCCTTTCTCCCCCCTTCTCTCGCTCCTCCCCTCCTCACTCTCCCTGCCCACTCCCTCCTCCTCCTTTCTCTCCCCTCCTCTCCCACCTCTCTCTCACCCCCACGTGCCCAGAATACCAGAGTTTGGCAAACTTAGCAATAGACTCCATGTTGTTGCCCAACTGTTCAGGTGCGGGTAGCGTTAATTACATACTATTGGAACATACCGTTGAGACCTTTAAGATGCCTTAGACCTTTTCACAAACTGTTGACTTTAGACCATCAGACCCTAAACATTTTGGACCCATTAGATCCTCAGAGCTTTAACTTTATATCCTTATTGAAAACCCCTTTAGACCCTTTAATCCCTCAATATCCTTAATACTGTTATACAATATACACTTCACACCATTTAACCCCTCATGACCATTAAGACACCTTAGACCCTCAATACTCCATTAGACCCTCAAGATCCTTGACACTTTCATGCCTCAAGACTCTTAAGACACTTTAACCCCTCAATATCAATAAAACCCCATTAGACCCTCAAGACCCTTAAGACACTTTAGACCCTTTAATACCTGAAGACCACTAAGACACTTTAAACCTTCAAGACCCCATTATACCCTCAAGACACTTTAGACTCTCAAGACCCCATTAGGTCCTCAAGACCCTTACGAAATTTTAGACCGTCACGTCAAGACCGTTAACACACTTAGCCCAGGAGAGGAAGGGGTGGGTGGGAGTCTGGAGGGAGGGACTGGAGTGGGAAGAGGCAGGGGAAGAGTAGGAGGAGAGACCCTGCATTGCCTGGCAATGCCGGGTACCATTGTAGTATTGAAATAAATAAATAAATTTTTGTCATGATTACCTCCGCCACCAAAGGTGGATGGAGGTTATGTTTTCACCCCTGTCTGTCTGTCCATTTGTTTTTCCGTTTGTGAACAAAATATCTCAAAAAGTTGTGGACTGATTCGGACGAAATTTGGCAGAGATGTAGCGTATGTGACAAGGACGAAATGATTAGATTTTGGTGAAGATCCGGATTCTTATCCGGCTACTAGAATTTTTAAAATGCGATTCTTCACCATTGGGAGAAAGGGCCAAAAACGATACATAGCAGGATATCTCAAAAAGTTGTGGATGTATTTGGACGAAACTTGGTGGACCGGTTAGGTGTCCGACAAGGACGATTCGATTCGATTTTGGTGAAGATCTGAATATGGATTCGGATTTGAGAGTTATTTAAAATTTTAAGTGATTCTTCACCATTGAGTGATATGGTCAACCAGGCGGAGGTTTGCTCTCTACTGAGTGCCGTTCTAGTTTTCTCTGAAACCGCTCAATGCAAAAAAAATTGAAACTTTGCACACGTATTCAAGTTCCCCATGCGGTATATTCATTGATAACGATGATGCCATTGGTTAAGTGGTATTCCAGCCATAATTGGTTGAATGGAAATCCTTATCCGAAAAATCTGAAACTTCATATATCTGATCTATGACCCGATGTGAGTGAAGAATTAAATGTATGACGTTGATAATCCATGCCAAGAAACTATATGACATAATAGGGTGCATGTATGATATGGGTTCATAGACCATAATAGTAGCGTGTTCAGTGAACGATGGTATTTTTGTTCAAAATGAACGCGCGAGGTGAGATTATGTGTTCTACGAGTGCCGTTCTAGTTGAAAAGAGAATTCTAAATTCACCTCTCCATATACCGTATGCATACTGTTGTTCAGGCAAATCATGAGATCCTTCCTCCTTATTAAATAGATGTGATAATGTCACACCTTTATAAGGCACATATTTATTACACGTACATTAGGATAGGGAAGAGATTGGAAATGCCAACATTGAGTAAAGGAACAGAAAGGAAGAGGATAGAAATGGAGGCATCTCTTTATTGGTTGGGAATAATTGAAGGAAAACAAGAGGGAGAATTGCTTTGCAATACATGTCCCCTGGGCAACAAGGTTCAGTTCAATATCAGTAAACGCATCCCTTTATTTGGGCGGTGTATAATGGTGCATTCAGTGTCAAAAATATTTAAAATGTACATACATGAAGTACATAACATAAAAATGTACATAACCTGATGTACATACATGAAGCAAAAACATGCGTACAGCTTATGTGCATATATAATACATTGTGGTTATATACATGGCATCATTCCAATTGCCCTGGGCCATGGTCTAACACTCAGGACTAAGCCCTGATGCCTGTCGATTTGTGCTGCTTCATTGGGTTGGAGTCAGGACACCTGTCCAGCCAATGGGTGCAAAGCAGTGGGGTGGCGTCAGGGCAGCTGAAAACTGAGTCATGTATCTTTTTTAAATTTTCCAAGTTCATGGAAAATTGCTTTCCAATTTTCCAAGTTCCAACAGGGCATAACTTTGTGCAAAATTGGGAATGGAATACGGAAAGTCTAGAAAACCATAGGTGGGATGGATGGACGGACAGACGGACAGACAGATGGAGAGAAAACCTGTCGTCCCCTTTGGTGAAACCGGTAGGGGACTAATAAAGAGAATGCAGGATGGGAGCAGAAGGAAAGGAGGTGAGCAGAGTTTGGGAGATAACGGAAGATAGAGTGGGAGCATATAGGAGTATGAGGATAGAATATAAAGAAATGAACAGAGAAAGGAGAGAGTGTAAAGAAAAATTCTGCCATGTTGGAGTACAAAATAAATAGATGACTCCAAAAGTGATTCCAGAATGTCTGAGTGGAGACAGAAGGGATGGGAATATTGGACGGCATATTAAGGGAAATAGGGAAGAGACTTGTATGAGATATATTGTTGAGGGGGGTGGGTGTCGGGGGTTCCCCATGTAAACGCTCCTCAAAATAATTTACTGGATATGATGTCACTGGCATCCAGATCGGGAAAATTGAGTTGAACAAATCAGGGGAAAAAACCTTTTTTAATGAAAAAAAAACATGTCGGAATGAAATCTCATGTCACCCCCCATCCTTGCGTGCAATCTTTTCTGCCCCCATTTATCATACTTATCTGAAACCTCTAATTTTCAAATGACTCCGTCCTCCTCTTTTTCTGCCCGTCCATTCTCTTGCTTGTCTCTACGTGCTACCCCACTGTCAGTACGCTGCCTTTTCACCCACTTGAGAAATTTTAGAGATTAATAAAAATTAGGATGACTAAATATGATCATCAAATTTTTCACTGTCCATCCTCAAATTAACATAATGCACCAGAAATCGTTAAATTTAACTTCAGTGAATTTGTCAGTTATTCTTTAGAGAGCGCAGTGTCCATGTTTGCCTGAACCTCAAGATGTTGTCACTTGGGCTTTGGCATTAGTTTGAAGCTGTAGAAGACATGATATCACACATGTGTAATGGTCTTTCATGTACAAGACCACAAATTGTGCACTTTTTCTTCAAAAGAGCAGGTACACAATTAAAAATTGGATGATGATCAGAACTAGCAATTCTAATTGTTTTTTTTTTTAATGTTCCTTGTATTTCACAGCACATATTGTGCCAGTGGGATAAATATAACCACTTACTCCAGTTTCCTCCCTTTCCATCTTCAACCTTTGCATGAAGCCTCCAGAAGCATCAGCAATTCGACAGCCTTGTTGTCGTTTCCATTTAAATTAAATTAAAATTAGCTAGTGGACCAAATTGCATGCGGTTTGCGAAGGCATCGTATTGCCATTTACACCGAGCCGTTTTTCTCCGGCGTGAGAACAAACCTGACCACGGATGAACTTTGTGGCTTTCATTAGTGGTTATAAAAATGTGACCATTCATTGCCACGGGAAAACAGCGGGCCTTCTGTGACCCCCTCGCCGGGAGACTCACGTACGCGCCTCCACGTTGGCAAAGAGACACCGATTGCTATGAAGCATCTAAACTTCAATTATCAAAGTGATGCTAGGATTAGATTGTTATTCCGACCTTTGCTCTCGCTGCATCTATCACTTGCTGCATTTGATTGAAAAGAAAATTAAGGGTTTAATCCGACGCTCATCACCAGGACTTTGGTAGCATCGGGCATGCGCGGGCCATGGGATTATACGACTGATGGCTCGGACATCTTCGAGCACTCAATTCTGGCACCGAGTAAATGCTTCTACAGAGCCGCATCCTTGGCATCCATAATTGTATGATTGCATTGTGTGCCCCCTATTCACGCGAGCGCGCCTTCTCTCACAAAGAACGCTTTATAGACAGAGGGCCATTTGTTCGCTCTTAAAAACACCGATACTTGAGTTCGCCGCATAAAAAAATTTCATTCTTACTTGCTGGGAAATGTCATACATTTACCCAGAAGTTGCATTTAATTAGCCTTGATTATTTTCCCTGGAATCAAGTATCATTTCATGGGAAAAAAAATTTAAATCATAAATCGGTTTTTATCCACCCTGCGTACTTAATTTAGTTTAGTTTTTATCCACCGATGCTTTGATAATAAACGTGGACGTAAAATTATTTTTGCTTCTCGACCATACTGAAAAAGCTTATTTCATTTCAAACACAAAATAGTTGTCATTGTGTTGAACAAAATAAGTATTTGTAAATTTTTACTTTTTTGTACCCAAAAGTGAGCCATGCTGCGCAAATGTTAAATTGTCATATTATTCCCCCACAACCTTCAACATATTTTTTTGGGGGGGATTTTAGCTCCACTGTCATTATTGTTAACAGATTTAATCTCCTGCTATACATCATTTGTAGAGAGCACGATTTATTGCGTATACAGCACAAATCAGCACTTTGCAGTGTGAACAGGCCACCGGAACACAGAGGGAGAACGTTGATATACAAGTGGCCTGGATGAGTAGGATGGAGGTAAGGTAGTGTTTGGGTGCCTGGGCACGACGTCCCCAAGTGAACCTTTTATCCTCTGGATGCCTGCTCCCCTCCCGCTCACATTTGCCTTGTCCTCTTCCAGCCCTCCCTGTTCGCGCTCATGCATGTGCCTTATTCTAAACCCTAGTCCCATTTCATTACTCTTTTGTGTTTGCATTGTCCCCAATCCTCCCACAAAGATTATTTTTATAAGAAAAATAAGTCTTGCACAACTTCCTGAAAAAGTCCCTCAAAAAACTTGAATTTCTTTCATCTTTTTGTTGTGGCCATTGTGATACTTGTTATCATGAACATTGGTGGAACGTTCTGGTTTTGGGCTCGGGATGCGTTGTCGGCTGGATCAGCATTCCTGTATAAAAGAGCAAGCAAGTAGAAAATTAGGAATTATGCAATGGCAGGTGTAAAATGGATGCGCAAACAACCAAACAAATATCACAGGCAGTTAGAATAAAAAGTGAACTCATAACGAGGTAAATGGTAAACAATATAAATATAAATATATATATATATATATATATATATATATACATATACTAGCTGAGGTACCCGGCTACGCCCGGGTTGAATAAGAATAATACAAATATATGATGAAAAGAACATGTATATTTTAGAGCAATATCACAGTACATTTCCTACATGACGTTTTTTCAATTTTCAATTTCTCAAAACCTCTGGGTATACAACATTTCTGGTTTTCTTACGTGGTGCCAAGACATAAAGATTGCTTGGTTTTCCAACCCTCGAGCAGCCCACGTACAGCTGGCCATGGACAAACACTTGTTCTGTGAAGTTCAGGCCTACAACCTTCATTGATTGCCCCTGCGCCAGAAATATGTCTTGAAATATTCCTGAAATAAGTTGTTGACCTTTTGGCCTATGTTAACCTCAAAAATAATTGGTGGTTTAATTCAGTGATCTGATATGCAAATCCTCTTAAATTTCAAGTCAATTAGATGAAAATTGACGATTTTAGAAATTTGGCCCATATTGATATTTTCACCTTTAGACCTCAAAAATAATTGGTGGTTGAATTAGGTGACCCGATATGCAAATCCTATCCAAATTTCAAGTCAATTGGATGAAAATGTAGGATTCTAAAAACTTCACCTTAAGTTGTTGACCTTTGGCCTATGTTTACTTTTTGGCCTATGCTGACCTCAAAAAGAATTGGTGGTTCAATTTCAGTGACCTGATATGCAAATCCTCTTCACATTTCAAGTCAATCAGATGAAAGTTGAGGATTTTAGAAATTTGAAATTGTTGTTGACTTTTGGCCTATGTTGCTCTTTTGGCCTATGGTGATCTCAAAAATAGTTGTTGGTTGAATTCAGTTTGCTGATATGTAAATCCCATTCAAATTTCAAGTGAATCGGATGAAAATTGAGGATTTTAGAAACTAAAAAACAAAGTGGTTGACCTTTGGCCTACGTTGACCTTTTGGCCTACGCCGATCTCAAAAATAGTTGGTGGTTTAATTCAGTAAGCCGATATGTAAATCCTATTCAAAGTTCAAGTCAATACGATGAAAATTAAGGATTTTAGAATTGAGGCTGACGACTGTTGAGAAACTCAGTTGGGAGGTTTACTGCCTGATCTTCATGTCACTTTGTCAAGAGAATCATAATTTCTTTCATGACCGGGCAGCAAACGTCATTATGTGCGACTTTACGTCACTCCTACGGACGTGAAAACATTTGTTTTCCTTAAAAATATATATAAAATAAATAAAATAGTACATAAATTAACAATAAAATAAGCTAAAAAACAATTTAAAATACAATAAAAAGCACATTAAAAATATATAAATATGTACATACAGTATATTGTACGTACGCGCAACTGCTGATTCTCATTCAAAACAGAAGCGACGTACAGTATTCCTTTACTGTGTCTGTGTTAGCCATGGGTCCGAAGAAGGATAATGCTAGTGTTTCCAAGCGTAATGTGGTTACGATGGACGATAAGTTAAATCTGATTAAAAGGTATGGAAAAGGTGGAAAAGTGTCGGTGATAGCGCATAGACCTTATCGCGAATCGGAACCACAATGTGTCATGGGATCAGAAAGGGGCAATAGCGCCGCCACAAACTACACCATGGAATTGCAGCTGGCCCGGTTTTTTAAACCATTGATATTAAAATAAAAAGTACCCTATAACCACCAGGATTTTATGCTGATTCCGAATCTGTGTCGAAAACGTTTCTCCGATGTGTAGTTCTTGGGTTATAAGCGGACATCCAGACAGACAGACAGACACACACACACACACACACACACACACACACACACACACACACAGACACTCCTCCTTTATATATATATATATATATATATATATATATATATATATATACATATACATATATATATATATATATATATATAGTATATATATATATAACGACAAAAAATTCAAGTAGAAGACAAATAAATATAAATCATTGTGCACTGTGTTTTTTTTGTTGCCAAAAAATGCAGTATTGATATGCTGTGAAATAAAAACCTCAATTGATATCTATCAGGAGGTCAGTAATGTTTGTCTATAATCATAAACGCTTCTATTTAATAGGTACCTATGTAAGAAACGGTTCTTTATTGCATACAATATGTAAGTACCCACTAGTATATATGTATGTATATATATATATATATATATATATATATATATATATATATATATATATATATATTCCCGGTGTGTACCCCGGTTTAGAATAGGTACACCGTATCCCTGCGCATCGTAAGAGGCGACTAAGGGTTGGCGTCAGGAAGGGCATCCGGCCATAAAAACATTGCCTCAAACAGGGAACCATGATTGTCATGGGGCCCGCAAGGCTAACCCCTGCTCTAGCGGGGAAAATGGCCTTAAAACGATCATTCATATATATATATATATATATATATATATATATATATATATATATAAATATATATAAATATACATACATACATACATATATATATATATATATATATATATATATATATATATATATATATATATATTGTTATAGATCGCGGTTAGATGTTATAGACCGAGCGGTGGTGTAAGACCGCGACCTAACAAAACTCACCCGATTCCACCCGAACGTTGGTTGTATCGCACCCTAGCTGCTCAATGAGGGAAAAGACAAAAGCGACGCAATGCAAGAGGAAAACGGAGACAAAAAAAAGGTTTGAAATATTACTACTGAATTTATTTCTACTATTTACACACAAGCAAAAAGAAAGCAGTCACGTTTATTTACAAGCACATAAGACGCAGGTGACACAGGGAAAATACTAGCTTATACAGACTTAATTAACCCAGGACAGAACGAACAAAAGACGGACTCACGCGGGGAATTGCAGGAGGTGGATGGCTGGAGGTGAACGCTTGGTGGAGCCAACGCGGAGCTTGGTGGAGCTGAACGCTTGGTGGAGCCAACGCGGAGCTTGGTGGAGCTGAACGCTTGGTGGAGCCAACGCGGAGCTTGGTGGAGCTGAACGCTTGGTGGAGCCAACGCGGAGCTTGGTGGAGCTGAACGCTTGGTGGAGCCAACGCGGAGCTTGGGGGATTGGTGTGACGGGTTCTCTCTCCTTCCTTAGTCCCACCCAGTCCAACAACTTCCTCTCTTGCTTAGTCCCACCCAGTTCAACAACTTCCTCTCGTGCTTCAGGACTCTTTCTCTCTCTTTCTTGGTCCCTCACTCTTTACCACCGACTCCTCACCGCAACCAACGCAACCACCTGACCACCACCTCTACTGACTGACTCTTCACCACTCTGCACTTGACGACCGACTCCCAACCAACTCAGACCAACTCAAAGTCCAACTCCAGGCCTTTCTGTCTTCTGCTCTCCTCTGTAAAAACGCATCTCTCCCTGTCCACGCCCTTGCCTTGGGTTATATAGGCCCCCGCCCCTCAACCTTTGCGACCCTCCCCGATCGCTCTTCCTCCGCCCTCTCTAGCCGAACCCCTGGCTCATGGTTGGTCGAGTGGGGCGGGCTCACTCCTCCCCTCTATGACGAGGTGGAGACACGCCTTTCTTCCCCGACTCGAGCCTCGTGGTCAATGGCGGATGAAGGGAAAAAAACCGACCAAAATGCGGAAGGCGCTTCGAATTGCAATTGACGGAAAGGGGGGAATGGAAGGGAATCTATCTCTTTCACTGGTGCAATGGAGTATTTCAATTAATGGAAGACACAGCCTTACGCTAATACACAGAATAAGAGATAACTATCAACAGGTATATTCTATTACTTGGCTGACGTGTATGCTTGTGGACTATGGGACGCCCTTTTGGTCTTTACACAGCTCCGGAGGCAGGAGGCACAGAATAAACAATAATCACAATAGTACAGCACACAATCAAAAAATATACAGTCCTCATATCCACAACACTGCACCCTCCTCCTCTTAGGCACGTCCCGGGCCTACAACTTTTATTTAGTGTGACACGTAGGTGTAGTTCCCTCTACTTTTAACCTGACCCTGAGTGCGACAGTTTTAAAACATAAATAAATGTGTCCCGCTGCTCCATTGCACCCTGCCTAACAGACTTACGCCCACAGTTAACCGAATTGCGGAATGGTCTTCAAACTATACACTGACGGTGGGGAGCATTATCTACAATTGACGCTACTTTTATTTACAAAACTAACCCAGGACCTGTAATTGTTCTTTCTGGGGGGGAGACAGTCTGCTCTGCATCGACGCACCATGAACGCACCCAAAAACGCACCAAAGCACCCTCAAGCACCAATCGGTGCACAGTCATCACTGGTCATGAATAAAAATAACCAAACAACCCCTAACCCTGCAGGTGATCTCTTGCTCTTCGGCTCCCTCTGCTGGTTATTATTATTTCTTCCAGTTGTTGTCATTCCTTTGCTTTGCTTACTGGCGGCCTATTTTCAATAAAGTGTGCCCAATGTGTCCTATTTATTTGCTTTATTTATGGCCCACAGGGCCGACTACGTGTGGTTCACCTGTGGGGCATCGGTGCCCTGTGGCCAAGGTCCGCCAGCAAGATTTCGGGCCCTCATGGCCGGTTCCAGCAGAGGGGCCATGCCCCAACCCATGGGGTCCATAAGTGGTGCTCGGCCACAGACATGTGGTCCATAATGTGGTGCATCGATGCAGACAGCTGGTTCTGGGAATTTTGGGCGCACAATGGCCGACCCACGCACGCTCCCCTCGGCGCCCAACGGCGCACAGGTCATGTGGGAGACAAAAGAAAGACAATTGAGCGAGGGGTAAGGTCACAAGGGTACACGTCAAAAAGGCAATGCAAGGCGAAATGCGTACGGAGGGCGAAGTGAGAAAGCTCGTCCCTACCGTACGTCACCCCCCTGTCACCTAGCCTACCCTTGCCGTTACCCCATATGTACAAAATCTACACATTACCAATTCGTCACTACTGTCACGTCTTCCCCATATTTCCCCTATACCAAATTCGTCACCACAATCCCTCTACTTCAAAAATTTGCCATCATCAATTCATCATCAATCCTCATAAGGAGGAAGAGATGGAATTACGCACAATGTCACACCCACGTCATGATGCGTCTCACAATCCAAACATTTGCATCATAAAAATAATTAAAACATGGCATGGTGCGGAGTACCTGTCACCCCAGGTGAGTGGATGCAGATGGTGCGAGGAGATCCTTCATCCTAACTATCCTCTAAATGATTTTAACACACTTTACACTACCCGGGGTCTTTCTCCGGCCAAACCATTGGCCCTCTTACACTATGGGTTCTAAAAACCAATTCCCATTGGCCAAACTGTGGTGCTTTTCAATTTGGGGTCTCACTCCCCCGATTCATCTCTCGGTGCCCTCGCACAATTTCTGGGCTGCGACGTGTAACTCTCCCAGCAGGTCTACCCACCTGCACACCCCCACCACTGCAGTTGCCTCCGAGCTTACCTGCTCCTTACCCTAACCTAACTACCTGGGGAAGGCCCTCTGGCGCTCTCCCCACTCGGTGCCCTCTCTGGCACTGGGCTGCCCGATCCACACCCGGGATCCTCAGGCACCCACTCACAACTACCGGCTCCCAGAGCCCACCTGCGGCCTCACCTGGCCGACATCCTCACAGTGGTGGAGTGCCCAACCAACTACACACACTAACAGGCTACACGCCCAGCCATTTCCACAACACTCATGCACCCATCCAAATACCATTCTGTCACCCGCACCACAGATGCCAATATCCAACCACAATTTACCTGTACCCTCTACCTAACACTTACACTACCCGCCCCGGGTATCCGTGATGGGGGTCCACTCTTCCCCCATTCACACCTTCGCACCATCCACTCCACTCCACAATTTCCACCATTCTCACTCCACGACCATCCATTCCAATCCTCCAGACCATTTATTCCATACACCTGTCTTCCATTCACCTGTCGTTGCACACCTGTGCAATCCTACCTGGTGCCACCTGCACCCTCCTCCTCTTCCTGGACCAGTTGGTCAACACAACACACAATCACCACTACTCCCTCATACACTGCTCCACACACCTGTTCAGTTGCACACCTGTGCAATCACACCTGTTCAATTCTCACACACACGGCATCATCTCAGCTAACTACTCCCTTCTGAAACTTGCGCTTCCCAGTCGTCCCTTTAAACTATTGCGCTCCCTCGTCATTATCATCCACACTAATCTACCTGCGTCCCCACTACAGGTATCAGTCACTAACTAAACGTAACGTTACCTAATGTCAATCTCTTCTAGATCCCTACAATATAACCTAACCCACCCGGGCTAGTTTTCACTGCCATACACCCCATAAGCTATTGCTCCTTTGCCCCCACCTGTGAGGGATGGTGGATTTGCCATCCCTCCACATCGGGGGTCTCTCACTACCAATTTCGCTCGTCCAAATCCAACAATTCAAAAATTCAAAAATTTTCCATCTACTGCCAATTCTATTCACTTTTCTAAATTTTGCTTTTTTTCTAATTTCGGGGCCAAAACACTATCCTCATCACCCGTCTACTTATTACATCCTCTCGGTGCGCCATGACATCATTAAACTCGGCTTCGCAAAGCCGAGCAATGAATTCGGGTGGTTTGGTCGCCTGCAGGTTGAATCCGTCCGGCTTTCGGTTCAAGGGAGGTGGTTTGGTTGGACCGAGATTCCACGCACCATCTCGGCGCGGCACCTTGCGGTCCCGGGCCCGATGGCTCAATCTCCCCCGGTCGGAACCCCGTCCCCACGAGGGGGCACCGTTCCGCCTCCTCCCACTCGCCCTTGAACCGGACCGGTCGCCTCGCCCGGCAAAGCCCGGACTCGACCGTGCGGGGCGGGGCCAAGCCCGAATCGGCAACGACGCTTCGAAGAGAAGCGACGCAGCATCGATCCGCGCCGGGCCTCGCACCCAACCAAGCACCGCTCGCACCGAGTGCTCGCATCGGCTATCCGTCGCTCTAACCACTAAACCGGTCACCGTCGACGCTTCACTTGCATGCTTACAAGCATACGCTACCCCTTTCACCCTCACAAAACCTGGCGTTCCAACGCCGTCCGTACATTCCACCAACGCTCTCCCTGTTACACACCACACCTCTCGCGCACACTTTGGTCCACACCTCTCCTCCGTTACGTCCTCCGTAACACTCACCATGGGCGTGCACTCTTGCATCCACCCACTAACGCGCTCACATGGGCTCTCCCACACCCGCGCCATGACCAATTCAGGTGTGCTTTCTCGCACACGTTCCACCACCACCTTACTCTCCCTGTCACACTTCGTACACCCCGACGTGCATTCTTGCTCGCACTCGGTTTCACACTCGCGCTCCGATGTGCCCTCTCGCACCTGCGCCATCACCAACTCACTATTCGTGTCACACTCCGTACACCCCGACGTGCATTCTCGCTCGCACTCGGTTTCACACTCGCGCTCCGATGTGCCCTCTCGCACCTGCGCCATCACCAACTCACTATTCGTGTCACTCTCCGTACACCCCGACGTGCATTCTCGCTCGCACTCGGTTTCACTCCCACACTTTATAACACACCCACTCGCCGACGCACACTTTTTCCTCACACGCGTGCCATTTCCACTCACACGGGACCCTTCACCAACGCCCGGGTGCTTCCTCGATCCCAAGCGCGCGAAAATTCTTTTGTCGCTAAACATCCTCCTGCAAAATCTACCCGCACAATATACAGCACGACTCACCTGGGGGATCCTTTTCTCCACGCGAACCTGCAAACTTCCATTCGGGTTAAGCACAGCATCGTGATGTGAGCAGGGACTTTGTACATAATCCATTTCTCCCTGCAATTCTCGGGCTACCTCCGTCATCTCTTCAATTTTAATTCCCGCTACTGCTTTTTCTTTATTAACCTCGGCGACCGTTGGCTTTAATAAAACACCCTCCTCTACCTCAGCGGTCACCGGCTTTTCAAAACCCCGTGTCGCGATTTCTACCCCCGTCATTGTACCCGTGCTTTCCTCCGCTTCGCTCAACCGGCGCTTCTCGACCCGCGTTACTTCCTTGTGCACCCCTGGGACCCTTTCGCCCACCATGCGATCCATGGTCTCCCCATATTTTTGCATGCGGTCACCCATTCTGTTCGTTATTGCTTCCATTTTGTTTCCCCATCGCTCACTGTTAGCCCTCCTTTCGTCCCTCATTACTCCCAATTGCTCACTATTCTTAACCATTTCGTTCGTTATTGCTTCCATTTTATTACTCAATTTCTCCCCGTTTATTCTCAGCATCTCGGCGAATTGCGCCATGAAGTCCTGCATTTGGGCCATCCCTCCCACTTGTGCAGCGGGTGTGGCCGCCGGAGCTATGTGCGAGGCGCCATTTTGCGCGCCTGATACCCCCTCAACCACACCTTCTTTACTCTCCTCCACCATTTTCCCCACTTCTTCCCTGGGGTCTTGGGTCGATTCTACCCCGTCTATCTCTCCCACCGGCATCCCGTCGCCTTGAACAGCCATGGCGCGATTTCAAAATTCGGGTTTTGCTTTAAAAAAACAAATTTCGGCAGCTCGTAATTTTGACCAAAATTTTTTTTTTCTAGATGTTTTAAAAATTTGGTTCGGGACCCGAATTCCACTCCCAGACACCAATTGTTATAGATCGCGGTTAGATGTTATAGACCGAGCGGTGGTGTAAGACCGCGACCTAACAAAACTCACCCGATTCCACCCGAACGTTGGTTGTATCGCACCCTAGCTGCTCAATGAGGGAAAAGACAAAAGCGACGCAATGCAAGAGGAAAACGGAGACAAAAAAAAGGTTTGAAATATTACTACTGAATTTATTTCTACTATTTACACACAAGCAAAAAGAAAGCAGTCACGTTTATTTACAAGCACATAAGACGCAGGTGACACAGGGAAAATACTAGCTTATACAGACTTAATTAACCCAGGACAGAACGAACAAAAGACGGACTCACGCGGGGAATTGCAGGAGGTGGATGGCTGGAGGTGAACGCTTGGTGGAGCCAACGCGGAGCTTGGTGGAGCTGAACGCTTGGTGGAGCCAACGCGGAGCTTGGTGGAGCTGAACGCTTGGTGGAGCCAACGCGGAGCTTGGTGGAGCTGAACGCTTGGTGGAGCCAACGCGGAGCTTGGTGGAGCTGAACGCTTGGTGGAGCCAACGCGGAGCTTGGGGGATTGGTGTGACGGGTTCTCTCTCCTTCCTTAGTCCCACCCAGTCCAACAACTTCCTCTCTTGCTTAGTCCCACCCAGTTCAACAACTTCCTCTCGTGCTTCAGGACTCTTTCTCTCTCTTTCTTGGTCCCTCACTCTTTACCACCGACTCCTCACCGCAACCAACGCAACCACCTGACCACCACCTCTACTGACTGACTCTTCACCACTCTGCACTTGACGACCGACTCCCAACCAACTCAGACCAACTCAAAGTCCAACTCCAGGCCTTTCTGTCTTCTGCTCTCCTCTGTAAAAACGCATCTCTCCCTGTCCACGCCCTTGCCTTGGGTTATATAGGCCCCCGCCCCTCAACCTTTGCGACCCTCCCCGATCGCTCTTCCTCCGCCCTCTCTAGCCGAACCCCTGGCTCATGGTTGGTCGAGTGGGGCGGGCTCACTCCTCCCCTCTATGACGAGGTGGAGACACGCCTTTCTTCCCCGACTCGAGCCTCGTGGTCAATGGCGGATGAAGGGAAAAAAACCGACCAAAATGCGGAAGGCGCTTCGAATTGCAATTGACGGAAAGGGGGGAATGGAAGGGAATCTATCTCTTTCACTGGTGCAATGGAGTATTTCAATTAATGGAAGACACAGCCTTACGCTAATACACAGAATAAGAGATAACTATCAACAGGTATATTCTATTACTTGGCTGACGTGTATGCTTGTGGACTATGGGACGCCCTTTTGGTCTTTACACAGCTCCGGAGGCAGGAGGCACAGAATAAACAATAATCACAATAGTACAGCACACAATCAAAAAATATACAGTCCTCATATCCACAACAATATATATATATATATATTATATATATATATATATATATATATATATATATATATATATATTATATATATATATATATATATATATATATATATATATATATATATATATATATATAATTTCAGTTCTCCAGCTTTTAATGAGCGCACGTAATGACGTCACCGCCATGTACGTACGCTTTGCCTGTCAAGCTCTCAGAAGAACCATCTGACAGAGCATAATTTTGATCTTAGTTCAGATACTGTCATAAGTGTATGTAAAACTCACAGTTACTGACCTGGTTTCGCCCTGTTGGGGCTCATCAGGGCAATGCAGTGATTCCTGCATACACTTATGACTCTGAAAACCAGGTCTCCATGCGTGTAAGGCTGTAAGCGTTATATGTCTCCATGCGAGGGGTGGAGCTATGCCAATTCGTTTGGGTATAAGGGTAAATTCCCTGTGTGTAGTCGCCTCTGTATTTTTCCGTTTATTCTTATAAAACACACTCAGCACATAATTGAAAACAATGCAGTCGCCAATGATACCCAAACACCACAACATCACCCATCTTTAATCTTCTCGATGGGAGCCAACTGTGGCCATGAGGCCACGCCCCGAAGGACGGTTGGGATGATTCGACGGCGCTCGTTGATTGGAGCGAGTGTGACGTCGTAGAGAACATTCTAGCACCAGGAGTAAAAAGGGACACGTCCCACTATTTCTCTCTCTCTCTCTTGCACGAGGTTTCATTGCGAGTGGACACGTTCCCTGCCTCTCTCTTGGTCTGGCCTTCATTGTGAGTGGTCACAGTTATAAACTCTCCTTGGTGCTGGTTTCGTGACGGCTGCGCTTCATGCTGTGTGCGCTTGAGAAACAGCGGAGCTTTGTGGAGCGTGGAACGAGCGGAGGAGGAAGGGGTTTTGCCGCCACATCACGGGTCAGTTGCTGCTCTGGGTGCTACTGCACACCATCTTGTGCGGTTCCTACATGGTGGTTCAGGGACCGGTCAAAGACGCTACGCAGAGTATCACCAATGCACCACACTATGCATTTATTTTTATTTATCATTCCCTTGTGTTGTATACGAGTCTGTATGGGGGCGCCCCAATTAGGAATTAGATTTTACCATGCGTTCATTTTTCTGTTATCCTGCATTTATTTTTATTAAACCATTATTTGTTGCATTTTAATTTATAATAAATAACTGCGATTTATAAATAAATCGCATAATAACTGGTATATAACCGAAAGGTTTTTAGAGTCATAAGTGTATGCAGGACTCACTGCGTTGCCCTGATGAAGCCCGAACAGGGCGAAACCAGGTCGGTAACTGTGAGTTTTTCATATACTTATGACTGTATCTGAACGAAGATCAAAATTATGCTCTGTTGGATGGTTCTTCCGAGAGTTTGACAGGCAGAGCGTACGTACATGACGGTGACGTCATTACGTGCGCTCATTAAGCTGGAGAACTGAAATTATATTTATATTTATATATATACAGACTTGGCATTTAATATGGAATATTTTTTTTGTGGGGGTGAACTTACTTTTCAAGATGACTTAGAACCAAAAGTTCATTGGAATTATGTTGAAATTATTCTAGATTTTGTTAATGTGACCTTTAAAAGAAACAAAAACCACATTTGACATTTCGAAGCAAATAAATTGATCCTTGAAAGTGATGTAAACTGATATCGAACTCAATTCATGGACAGTACTGTTAAACTTCTGTACGTTTTCCAGAAGTATCTCTTTATTTTGCACATTAGCCAAAAAAAATTTCAACAAAAAACAAAAGCTAAATTATGACTGGGATTACGGACAGTAAAATGACAGTTCAGTACTTCGTGTAACCCCCACGAGCATTCAGGAGAGCACGTACACGTCGAGGCATGCTGTTCACGAGATTTGCCAAGGTTTGGACAGGAATCGCTTGCCATGCAGTGACAATAGCCTGCTGCAATTCATGCACAGTGGTCGGCTGCTGGTCCAAGTTGTCGATTTGACGCGTTAATTCTGCCCACAAGTTCTCTATCGGATTCATATCCGGGGACATGGCAGGCCACTCCATATGCTCTACAACACGGTCAGCAAGAAAGTGTTGGATCATGCGAGCACGATGAGGCCGTGCATTGTCATCTTGGAAGACAAAGTTTCCTCGAAAGGCTGCACAAGCAAATGGAAGCAATGTTTCTTCCAGAATGACCCTGTACTTGAACTGGTTCAGGTTTCCATTCAGAACAACCAGTTCAGTTTTTCCCCCTGCATGAAAAGCAGCCCAAACGGTCACCCCACCACCTCCAGCTTGGAATCTTGGCACTATACAATCTTCGTTGTGGGCTTCATGCACTTGTCTGCGCACTCGGACGCGGCCATCTTGACGATAGACCAGAAATCTAGACTCGTCACTGAAGGTCACATGATTCCAGTGTCCTGGCTGCCATTGACGGTGCTCTCTGGCCCACTGCAATCGGCGCTGGCTGTGTTGTCTGGTCAGGCGTGGCTTTCTCAGGGGATGCCTGGCACGATAGCCTGCTTGAACCAGCCGTTGGTTGACTCGCCTTCTGGATACAGGCACATTTGTCAGTTGCTGCCACTCAGCCCTAAGCCGATTAGCTGACTTGGTACGGCCATTGCAGACTAACCGGTACAGCTGGCGATCATCTCTCCTTGTGGTTCTGCGTGGACGTCCTGGCCTCGGTATTGGAGTAGGGACACCCCTCTGAGCATTTCGTTTCAGGATCTTTGACACCTGACCTTGAGTGATGCCATACTGCCGAGCAATAGCACGCTGTTTCATGCCAGAATTTCGTAAAGCCACCACTCCATGACAAACAGCATTGTCAAGTTGACGGACCAGCTCCAGAGGAAGCCGCAATAACTTTTGTAGACGTGCAGCAGTTGTTTTCCACTAATACAGAACGCACCAACCCTTATATACCCGATTTTGAAGCCAATCGTCAAATGTACCTGTCCTTACATTTTGTCACGCCACCTGTGATATAATCCTGTTATTGACTTCTTGCTGCGAAAGACAGTCAGTGACATGGTTCTTTCAACAAAGACAGCACCGAAGGGTAAAAGAAACTCACCAGATTGTTATACTGAGTTCAGAGGAGTAAACCCAAGTCAAGAAAAAAAAAAAATTCCATATTAAATGCCAAGTCTGTATATATATATGTATATATATATATATATATATATATATATATATATATATATATATATATATATATATATATATATATATATATATATATATATATATATATATACAGACTTGGCATTTAATATGGAATATTTATATATATATATATATATATATATATATATATATATATATATATATATATATATATATATATATTGTTGCAGATATGAGGACTGTATTTTTTTGATTGTGTTGTATTGTGGTAAATTGGTGATGAATATTGCTCGAGTCTGCGCCTCCTGCCTCCGGAGCTGTGTAAAGGTCAAAGGGCGTCCCATAATTAGTCCATAAAGCATCCACACCACAGCTAATCATAGAATACCCCTGTTCGATAGCTTATATCTTATTATGTGTTTTAGGGTAAGGCTGTGTCTCCCATTAATTGAAATACTCCATTGCACCAGTGAAAGAGATAGATTCCCTTCATTCCCACTCCCAAAACTTCATTCCCACTCCCAAAACTTCCATTCCCACTCCCAAAACTTCCATTCCCCCTTTTCGTCAATTGCCATTGCCAAGAACCTCCGCTCCAATTGCCGCCATTGACCACGAGGCAGGGTCGGAGAATAAAGGCGTGTCTCCACCTCGTCATAGAGGGGAGGAGTGAGTCAGCCCCACTCAACCAACCACGACCAAGGGGTTGGACTTGGAGAGGGTGTGGAGAGAAACATCGAGGAGGTTCGCGAAGGTTGAGGGGCGGGGCCTATATAACCCGCAGGCAGGGTGTTCCCAAAGCAGACAAGGGAGATGAGCTTTGACGACAGAGAGACGAGAAGAAGTCCAGGATTGAACTGCAGCTCGAGCCACCGAAACTGCACTCACTGCAGCTCGAGCCACCGAAACTGCACTTGCTGCAGCTCGAGCCACTGAAACTGCATTTGCTGCAGCTGGAGCCACCGAAACTGCAGCCACAGCAGCGTGAGGCCTGGACGGCAGTTTGGAGCAGGGCCGCGAAGGAGCGGCGGCTGCCCACGAGTCGATTAGCTGCAGAACTAGTTGGACCTCCCTATCCTGCCAGCCATCCACCAGCCATCCACCAGCCACCCACCTGCCATCCCTATCATCATTCCCCGTGTAAGTGTGCTCGTAGTCTGTCTTTTGTCTTGTCCCTGGGTAGTAACAATAAGTCTGTATAAGCTAGTATTTTCACTGTGTCACCTGCGTCTCATGTGCTTGTAAATAAACGTGACTGCTGTCTTTTTGCTTATGTGTGTGAATAGTAAATAAATTTAGTAGTATTTCCAAACCTTTCTTTGCCTTCGTTTTCCTCTTTGCATTCGGTCGCTTTAAAGTTTTCCCGATTGAATAGCGGTGGCGCGATCCGGCCAAAGTTTGGGGCAAATCGGGTATTAGTCGGGGAATAACTGTTCGGTCGCGGTAATACCAACCGCTCGGTAAATAACATCTTTAACCGCGTCCGTAACAATTGGTGTCTGGGAGTGAGATACGGACCCGAAGCACGCTTAACGCGCTCAAAATTACAAGCTGCTGGAAATTTGTGTTGTTTTACAAAAACCCGAATTTTGAAATCGCGCCATGGCTGGTCAAGGCGATCGGATGCAGGTGGGTGAGCTAGAGGAGGGGTTAGGAGTAACCCAGGACCTCGGGGTAATGTATATGGAGGGGGTGGTTGAGGGGGTATCAGGCGCACAAAATGGCGTCCTCGCGCACATGGTTGTCGCGGCACCAAATTTAGTTGCGCCCGTGGTCGCGGCAGCCGAGCCCGCAGTGCCAATGGACTTTTGCCTATTTATGACGCATTTCATGGCATCTATGAAGGGTGACAGTAGGGGATTGGATGCAATGATGGCTACCCAGGGAATCGACATGAAAAAAAGGAGGAAGGAAGCAAGGGACAACCCGGAGGGATATCGGGAGCGAATAAACGACAGCATAAAAAAATGGGGGAGATCGTAGACGGCATGGGAGGCGGGAGAGGCACATCGGTGCACGACGAGGTAAAGCAGGTCGAGAAGCACTGGTTGAACGAAGTTGAGAAAAGCACGGGTACAATGACGGGGGTAGAAATCGCGACACGGGGTTTGGAAAAGCCGGCGACCGATGAGGTAGAGGGAATTTTATTAAAGCCAACGGTTGTCGAGGTGAATAAAGAAAAAGTGCTGGGAATTAAAATTGAAGAGATGACGGAGGTAGCCCGGGAATTGCAGGGAGAAATGGAATATGTACAAAGTCCCTGCTCAAATCATGATGATGTACGCACTAACCAAATAAAGAGTTTGCAGGTTTTGGTGCAGGGAGGAAGAAGAACCCCGGAGGTGAGACGTGCTGTATATTGTGCGGGTAGATTTTGCAGGAGGATGTTTGGCGACAAAAGAATTTTCGCGCGCTTGGGATCGAGGAAGCATCCGGGCGTTGGTGAAGGGTCCCGTGTGAGTGGAAATGGCACGCGTGTGGAAAAAAACTGTGCGTCAAGGGGTGAGCGTGTTACGGAGCGCGAGTGTGAAACCGAGTGCGAGCGAGAATGCACGTCAGGGTGTACGGAGTGTGACACGGAGAGTAAGGTGGTGGTGGAACGTGTGCGAGGAAGCACACCTGAGTTGGTGGTAGCGCGAGTGTGGGAGAGCCCATGTGAGCGCGTTAGTGGGTGGATGCCAGAGTGCACGCCCATGGTGAGTGTTACGGAGGACGTAACGGAGGAGAGGTGTGGACCGAGGTGTGCGCAAGAGTGTGCGCGAGAGGTGTGGTGTGTAACAGGGAGAGCGTTGGTGGAATGTACGGACGGCGTTAGAACGCCGGGTTTTGGGAGTGTGAAAGGGGTAGCGTATGCGTGTGAGCATGCCGGTGAAGCATCGACGGTAACCGGGTTAGCGGTTAGAGCGACGGATAGCCGATGCGAGCACTCGGTGCGAGGAGCCCTTTGTTGCATGCGAGGCCTGGCGCGGATCGATGCTGCGTCGTTTCCCATCGAAGCGTCGTTGCCGATTCGGGCTTGGCCCCGCCCCGCACGGTCGAGTCCGGGCCTTGGAGGGCGAGGCGACCGGTACGGTTCAAGGGCGAGTGGGAGGAAGCGGAACGGTGCCCCCTCGCGGGGACGGGGTCCGACCGAGGGAGATTGAGCCATCGGGCCCGGGACCGCAAGGTGCCGCGCCGAGATGGTGCGTGGAACCTCGGCCCAACCAAACCACCTCCCTTGAACCGAAAGCCGGACGGATTCAACCTGCAGGTGACCAAACCACCCGAATTCATTGCTCGGCTTTACGAAGCCGAGTTTAATGATGTCATGACGCACCGAGGCTAGGATATAGCGGACTGTGATGATGGTGATAGTGATAGTGTTTTGATCCGAAATTTCGAAAAGTAAATAGAATTGGCAGATGATTGGCAAATTTTTGATTTGTTGAAATTTGGTAAGCAAAATTGGTAGTGGGACCTCCCCGATGTGGTGGGATGGCCAATCCACCATCCCTCACAGAAAAGGGGGGCAAAGGAGCACTAGCTTATGGGGTTTATGGCAGTGTAAGCTCGCCGAGGGAGGGTTTGGATAATGTGTAGGGACCTAGAAGATGACCTTAGGTGACGTTAAGGTTAGGTAGTGACAATGACACCTGTAGTGGGGACGCAGAGAGGGTAGTGTGGATGATAATGACGTGGGAGCGCAATAGTTTAAAGGGGCGACTGGGAAGCGCAAGTTTCAGAGGGGAGTAGTTAGTTCAGATGATGCCGTGTGTGTTGAGGATTGAACAGGTGTGATTGCACAGGTGTGCAACTGAACAGGTGAATGGAGCAGTGTTTGAGTGATGGTGATGGTGATGTGTATTGTGATGACCAAATGGTCCAGGAAGGAAGGAGGGTGCAGGTGGCACCAGGTGATTGCACAGGTGTGCAACAACAGGTGTATGTGGCTATGTGGAATAAATGGTAGTGTGGAATATATGGGGTATTGGAATGGATGGTCGTGGAGTGAGTATGGTGGAAATTATGGAGTGGAGTGGATGGTGCGAAGGTGTGAATGGGGGAAGAGTGGACCCCCATCACGGATACCCGGGGCGGGTAGTGTAAGTGTTAGGTAGAGGGTACAGGTAAATTGTGGTTGGATATTGGCATCTGTGGTGCGAGGTGAAAGAATGGTATTTGGATGGGTGCATTAGTGTTGTGGAAATGGCTGGGTGTGTAGCCTGTTAGTGTGTGTAGTTGGTTTGGGCACTCCACCACTGTGAGGATGTCGGCCAGGTGAGGCCGCAGGTGGGTTCTGGGAGCCGGTCGAGTTGTTGTGGATGGGGCCCGAGGATCCGGAGGACGGACCCGGGTAGCCCAGTGCCAGAGGGCACCAAGGGGTGACAGAGCCAGGAGGGGCCTTCCCCAGTAGATAGGTTAGGTTAAGGAGCAGGTAAGCTCGGGTGGCAACTACAGTGGTGGAGGTGTGCAGGTGGGTAGACCTGCTGGGAGAGCTACACGTCACAGCCCAGAAATTGTGCAAGGGCACCGGGAGATGAATCGGGGGAGTGAGACCCCAAATTGAGCAGCACCACAGTTTGGTCAATGGGAATTGGTTTTTAGAACCCATAGTGTAAGTTGGCCAATGGATTGGCAGGGAAAGACCCCGGGTCGTGTAAAGTGTGTTAAAGTCATTTAGAGGATAGTTAGGATTAGGAAGTCTCCTCGCACCATCTGCATCCACTCACCTGAGGTGACAGGTACTCCACACCATGCCAGGTTGTTTGATTATTTTATGATGCAAATGTTTTGGATTGTGAGATGCATCATGACGTGGGTGTGACATTGTGCTTTGTTGTTCCATCTCTCCCTCCTTATGAGGATTGATGAGGAATTGATGATGGCAAATTTTGAAGTAGAGGGATTGTGGAGACGAATTTGGTATAAGGGAAATAAGGGGAAGACGTGACAGTAGCGACGAATTTGTAAATGTGTAGATTTTGTACATATGGGGTAAGGGCAAGGGTAGTGTAGGTGACAGGGGGGTGACGTACGGTAGGGACGAGCTTTCTCACTTCGCCCTCCGTACGCATTTCGCCTTGCATTGCCTTATTGATGTGTACCCTTGTGACCTTACCCCTCGCTCATTTGTCTCTTTTGTCTCCCACATGACCTGTGCGCCATTGGGCGCCGAGGGGGGCGGACCTTGGCCACAGGGCACCGATGCCCCACAGGTGAACCACACGTAGTCGGCCCTGTGGGCCAAAAAAAAAAAAAAAAAAATGGACACGTTTGGGCAAGCTTTATTGCAAATAGGCCGCCAGTAAGAAAATGAAAGAATGACAACATCTGGAAGAACAAATGAGGGTGGTGGTTGAGGGTGCTTGTATTGGTGCGTTTTTAGGTGCTTTCATGGTGCATTGATGCAGATCAGACTGTCTCCCCCCCCCCAGAAAGAACAATTACAGGTCCTGGGTTAGTTTTGTAAATAAAAGTAGAGTCATTGTAAATAATGCTCCCCACCGTCAATGTATAGTTTGAAGACCATTCCGCAATTCGGTTAACTGTGGGCGTAAATCTGTTAGGCAGGGTGCAATGGAGCAGCGGGACACATTTATTTATGTTTTAAAAACTGTCGCACTCAGGGTCAGGTTAAAAGTAGAGGGAACTACACCTACGTGTCACACTAAATAAAAGTTGTAGGCCCGGGACGTGCCTAAGAGGAGGAGGGTGCAGTGTTGCGGATATGAGGACTGTATTTTTTTGATTGTGTTGTATTGTGGTAAATTGGTGATGAATATTGCTTGAGTCTGCGCCTCCTGCCTCCGGAGCTGTGTAAAGGTCAAAGGGCGTCCCATAATTAGTCCATAAAGCATCCACACCACAGCTAATCATAGAATACCCCTGTTCGATAGCTTATATCTTATTATGTGTTTTAGGGTAAGGCTGTGTCTCCCATTAATTGAAATACTCCATTGCACCAGTGAAAGAGATAGATTCCCTTCATTCCCACTCCCAAAACTTCATTCCCACTCCCAAAACTTCCATTCCCACTCCCAAAACTTCCATTCCCCCTTTTCGTCAATTGCCATTGCCAAGAACCTCCCCTCCAATTGCCGCCATTGACCACGAGGCAGGGTCAGAGAATAAAGGCGTGTCTCCACCTCGTCATAGAGGGGAGGAGTGAGTCAGCCCCACTCAACCAACCACGACCAAGGGGTTGGACTTGGAGAGGGTGTGGAGAGAAACATCGAGGAGGTTCGCGAAGGTTGAGGGGCGGGGCCTATATAACCCGCAGGCAGGGCGTTCCCAAAGCAGACAAAGGGAGATGAGCTTTGACGACAGAGAGACGAGAAGAAGTCCAGGGTTGAACTGCAGCTCGAGCCACCGAAACTGCACTCACTGCAGCTCGAGCCACCGAAACTGCACTTGCTGCAGCTGGAGCCACCGAAACTGCAGCCACAGCAGCGTGAGGCCTGGACGGCAGTTTGGAGCAGGGCCGCGAAGGAGCGGGGGGCTGCCCACGAGTCGATCAGCTGCAGAACTAGTTGGACCTCCCTATCCCGCCAGCCATCCACCAGCCACCCACCTGCCATCCCTATCATCATTCCCCGTGTAAGTGTGCTCGTAGTCTGTCTTTTGTCTTGTCCCTGGGTAGTAACAATAAGTCTGTATAAGCTAGTATTTTCACTGTGTCACCTGCGTCTCATGTGCTTGTAAATAAACGTGACTGCTGTCTTTTTGCTTATGTGTGTGAATAGTAAATAAATTTAGTAGTATTTCCAAACCTTTCTTTGCCTTCGTTTTCCTCTTTGCATTCGGTCGCTTTAGAGTTTTCCCGATTGAATAGCGGTGGCGCGATCCGGCCAAAGTTTGGGGCAAATCGGGTATTAGTCGGGGAATAACTGTTCGGTCGCGGTAATACCAACCGCTCGGTAAACAACATCTTTAACCGCGTCCGTAAGTATATATATATATATATATATATATATATATATATATATATATATATATATATATATATATATATATATATATATGTAGGGAGCTGTAATGCCCCTCCCCCTTTGTATATCCTTGCTGCTTTACCAATTACCAAGTATAACCAATTATATGTTTTGTTTTGACTTGCTACTGTACTCTTTTATGATACTGAGTTCTTTCTACTGCATTGAGGATGTGTAATATCCTAATAAGGAGTTCTCTGCCTGTGTGCTCTGGCCTGCGTGGGCACAATCTCTAGTTCCCCTTTCCAGGCCTTGGAGGCAACTCTTATCTCTCTTTGCCTTTTTCCTGACTTTGCCATTATCTTGCAAGTTGACAGTTTTACGAGTGTCCACTCCCCTTTGTACTTTCCCAAGCCAGCTGCTATACAGAAAGTTGTAAACATGTTGTCACATAATGCTGACCATCTCCTTATCAGAGCTAACCCATGACTGGCCTTGGATGAACTTCCTTTAATTAACTGAACAACAGGATGGGACTATGGTGGGGGACCCAATGAGCCCATTCTGTCTCTGTGTCTTGTGAGCTAACTCCACCCCTGACTTTCCTTTATATAAAGCAATGTTAATTGAATTATTTCAGAGCATCTTGTTGTACTGTTGGTCATTCCTTGTGAGTTTCCATGCAACTTTGCTGTCCTCAAGCTTGAGTACTCGAGTTCCAATAAATATATCTGTTGCTCCTTTCTTCTGAGTCTTCTGAGTCCCAAGTCCTAAGTCCCAATCCGACAACTGGTGGCAGCGGTGGGATCAGTCTGGGCAGTCCGGGACGCGGTCCCAGGCAAGGGAGTGGTGAGAGACCAGCTGGCAATTGATCCGGGTCAGGTGAGCTGTGGTTTTCTTTTGTTTTTTCCTTTTTAGCCCGGGGGTCAGTCCAAATTGTAACCCACTCTCTCTTGCTCGGTCGCCGTACGTTCCGTTCCCTGCTCATACCTGTTCCACGAACCTAAATTTAATTACGGACCGCTTGGGTCCTGGAGCAACTGATTGTTTATGGACTCGTTAGGGTAACGTTACGTAAGGAGAAGTGCCCCACGTTGGGCGCCTGAGGTTAAGGGGTAATAGATCTCTGGGTTGTGAGGGTAAGGATAAGGGCGGCGTCCCGATCCGAGGCCTACCCGGGAGACGTTGGGATTTTAAGTAAGATCAGAACTATTATACGGGCGTAGGACGCCAGGAAAGTGCAGTAAGGGTAGGATAGACGGCTGTGTAGGCGGGCGAGCCTCTCAGGAGAGTAGGTAGCGCGGCCGTACCACGCGAGGCGGGCGAACCTCACGGGTACGAGGCTGCGAGCCTCTCAGAGGTAGGTAGTGTAGCTGTGCCGCGAGGCGGGAGATCCTCACGAGTACAAGGCTACGTCGGTAAGCTAAGGTTTCTTAGGATGGGTAACAGTATAGGTAATAAGACAGTAAAGGCAGGTGAACCGCTTAGACATACCCCAGCATTTTTTATGTTTAAGAGGTATGGCTATGCTGCTGTGAGACCAGGGAAGTCATGGGTTGCATTGACGAAGGATTTAGGAGAACCGTGGCCCGAAGGAGGGTCTTTTGCGCTGGAAAAATTGGACGTGTTGTATGAGACATTAGAAAAGTTCGAACAGGCCACGAAACACTTTCCGCCTGACTATTGGAAAGTCTTTGGCTGGTGGAAGGAAGAAGCGATGAAGCGACACGCAAAGTCGAAACAGGCCAGCTTGGCTGGTGAGGTAACAAAACTCAAGGGTCTGAGGAAACAGGCGAATAAAGAGCAGGATGAAGCGCTTAAGGAAATAGAGAGGCAGGCCAACGCGCGACTGATGCCGCTCGTTGAAAACCCAGACCCCGCGAGAGGGGAGGCAGTGACCAATCTACCCTCCCCAGCCCCAGTCCTAAGCTCTGTCCCGGGGTTTCAGGCACCACCTATCCTTTCTGCGCCCCCGCTACCACCTCCCTATAACCCCGCTACCATCGCGCCCCAGATACCCCAGAACCACCCGAGCCAGGGAAGGCCGTTTGCACAACTCGGGGCTAACGGAATAGATGACGGGACCGACATCGCAGGGTTCCCGCCACCGATAGGACCGGATGGGTTATACCCCTCACTGGTAGGTTGTAAGGGGAAAAGGACCTCACAAACTACCCCATCGGAATGTCAGGGAATAGAGGAAAGGAAAACATTGTGCCCTGTACAAGTTATCGGGGTTGACGCAGCAGGTCATGGGGTTCGGGAAAGAGTACCATGGAAAGAATCCTCTTTAACTGTAATGCGGACAAGGATTCAACATTTGCTTATTGAGGATCCACGGCAGATAGTGCCGACCATGTCGAATTGGGTTTTGGATGGCGAGTGCGACTATCGAGACATAACCCATATGGGAGTGTCCGTGCTCCCACCCAAGGTATGGGAAAGGGCTAGACAAAGAGCACACTGGCCGGTGGCAGACCCAAGGGCTGGTGCAAACCCCCTGTTAACACAAGCGCAATGGGATGCTCTAAAGGTCCTGCTGCTAGATTCTATTGAGCAGGCGCTGTTGCCAGCAGGAGGTCCGGATTGGGGAAAGATCGGGGCCATAAAACAAAAGGCAGGAGAACCAATTGGAGAGTACCGAGAAAGGTTGGAAAAGGCCATTGCGCGCTGGGGAGGACTGGGTCCGATGCAGCTGGGAGGGCTACCCCAACCATTGGTAAATCAATATCTAATCGAGGGGCTTCGGCCGGCGTTAAAGAAACAGGTACAGACCGTCCTCTTCGGCTGGAAGGGAATGACAACCAACGAATTATGCGACAAACTGGAACAATGCCCGGGCTCCTCCCTAGAGGAGAAGAAGGATATTAAGGAGGAAATATTGCAAATGTTTGTCCAGGAGAAACGGGCTCAATTTAACCAAAATAAAAAAGGGGATCAGAGTCAGAACTACATACACGAACAGTGCCAGAAGTGGGGACCTGTTCGAGGTCCAGAGGAACATAGGAGGAGTTGTTATCCTTTTATCTATAAGGGCCAATTCCCCAACGGAGAGTGGATCCACAGCGAAAATGAAAACCGCGACGGTTGTACTGAGGAAGATTTTGGACTAATTAATATGAACGAGGTAAAACAACAATGGACAATACCACCCCCTCTTCCCCTTCCTCCTCAAAACCCTCAAACTTGGAATGTGCAAGGGCCCCCTCCCCAAAATTGGTATCCACCAAGACCCCTTCTCCAAAACCCCGGACCACCCCCCAATAGTGGGATGCAGAACGGACCAAGGGGGAACTGGGCCCCGCCTCGGGGTCCGCCGCAGTGGCAACCAGTGAACCAGTCACTTTGGGGGCCGCCAGAACGCAGGCAGGGCGGAAGGGGAGCTGTAGAGGGACGACCTATGCCCTCCGCACCACCGGTTCCGCAGGAACCGTGCCATTATTGCAAGCAGATGGGACACTGGATACGTGATTGCCCAAAGGCTCGTAAGGGGTTTCAGCCCCAATACAATAGAGGGGCCTATTGACGGGACGCTGGCGAGTCGCCCAAGGAGTGTCCTCTCTTGACCATGACACCGGCAGAGGAACCAACCATGATGTTGGACGTGGAGGGAAGACAATTAGAATTTCTCGTAGATACGGGCGCGACTCGCAGCACAATTAACAAGGGGCAATTGCCCTCTTTGCGCCCTACGGCCAGGAACGTTCAAATACTGGGTGTTTCGGGTTTACCCCAAGCGCTTCCTATTTCGGAGGAAGTGCGAGTAACATGCGGCCCGCTGGAGGCTAAACATGCTTTCTTGATGACCACTACCGCCCCGACGAATTTGCTGGGACGGGATTTATTGTGCCGTTTGGGCTGTCAAATCTCATGTACTGAGGAGGGAGTTTTCGTAGACGTCGCGGAGTCTAAACGCGACTTGTTGATGACGGCACTGGCTCGTCCCGGCCCCACCGCGTATTGGTGGCGCTTGGATCCAGGGGCTTTGTCTGCTTGGACATATATCATAGATAATGTGTGTTTGGACAGTTCAGTGCTGCGAGATTGGATGCAACAGCACCAAATTTCGATAAAGGACTTAAAGGATAATCCACCCCATTGCACTGCGTACTATGATGCAACGGGTGAGGACGAGAACTACCGGGAAAGGGTTAAGGAAAAGCTGGGCGAATGGATGCCTCTACACTTGTCACGGGTATGGATCGGGCGTGAGGGAATAGGAATTGAGGTAGTCCTAACCCCGAGTCAGCATGCGCTGACCCAATACCCCGAAGGAGCGGTCGCCCATGTTACCCTCACTACTGCCAAAGGGTGGCCGCCGGAAAGTGTAGGTTGGATGGTAGGGAGGTTACGAGAAGTTCCCTTACATGGTTATCGGTGTAAGAGGGGCCGCTGGACTTTGAAACAGCTCGAAAACGGTGAAGGGTTCTCAATTGACATTAAGGCAGAACGGAGGGACGGAAAGTTCGAAGAGGCAGAGTTGCCCCCCAAAGGCACCTATGCCATGAGGGCAGTGCTGACGGACCCGGGTGAGTCGGATTACCTCCTAGCGGAGGTGCCAGACAATTTATGGCCCAAAAGCGACGGTGAGGTTGGACGGATGCGAGACGCCAAACCTCTAGTGATAGCAGTGCAGCCGGGGATGCGCTTGCCAAACGTAAAACAGTATAAGCTACGACCTGAGGCCGACGTAGGCATAGCACCAGTGATTCAATCCCTAGTGGAACAGAAGATTATTGTAGAAACTAACAGCCCATGTAATACACCAATTTTGCCAGTTAAAAAGCCGTCAAAGGACAAATGGAGATTTGTACAGGATTTAAGGGAGGTGAACAAGGTGATACAGGGCATACACCCACTAGTTCCAAACGGAGAAACCCTCATGATGTCAATTCCGCCGGACGCAACATACTTCACGGTCATCGACCTTTGTTCTGCGTTTTTCTCTGTGCCCATCGCGCCTGAGTCACAATACTTGTTCGCTTTCACCCATAGGGGGCGCCAGTATACTTGGACAGTACTACCTCAGGGGTTTTCAGATAGCCCCACTCTGTTTTCACGGGCGCTGCACCGCGACCTGGCGGATGTGGAATTGAAGGGAGGGTCAGTGTTGCTGCAATACGTTGACGATTTGTTGATTTGCTCCCCTTCAAAGGAGGCGTGCGAAATGGATTCTTTGGCCCTATTAAAGGCCTTGGCGGCCAAAGGCCACAAGGTAGGCAGACCAAAACTTCAGTTTGTGCGGCAGGTTGTAACTTACTTGGGACACGCCATTTCGCACGGAAAACGAGAATTGGATGCTGGACGAGTGACCGCTATCACGGAGCTGCCTCGCCCTCGCTCGCAACGGCAAATGCTGCGCTTCCTAGGTATGACGGGATACTGCCGCACTTGGATACTTGATTTTGCGCTGCTGGCTAAACCACTGTACGAGGCGACCAAATCAAATGCCCCGGACCTATTGGTATGGACGGATGAATTGAGGCGATGTTTTGACGGGCTGAAACAGGCGCTGGTTACGGCACCGTCATTAGGACTCCCGGATTATGCGAAACCATTTACCCTTTACACTCACGCCGTGGGAGGTTTCGCCCAGTCAGTTTTGACACAGACCCATGGGGATAAGGAGCGGCCGGTGGCCTACTTTAGTAAAAAGTTAGACCCGGTCGAACAAGGGTTTCCGGTGTGCTTGCAAGCCGTGGCAGCGGCCAGGTACGCAGTAGAAAGAACAGCGGACATTGTTATGGGACACCCAGTAACGCTACGGGTACCACATTGCGTCACTTTGCTGCTGTTACAGCGAAGCACACAGCATTTGTCTAACACTAGATTAATGCAATACGAATCTGCACTGATCACTGCAGCCAACATCACGATCGAACGTTGCACGACGCTCAACCCAGCCTCACTGATGCCCACTCCTGAGGAGGGCGAACCTCATGTGTGCACCGACGTTGTGCAGCTAGTCTCCACGGTGCGATCGGATTTAAAGGACAATCCCTTAGAATATCCCGACTGTACATATTATGTCGATGGATCAGCTAGGCGCGCATGGGACGGGTCCCTGTTGTCCGGGTACGCCGTGTGCTCGGATAGCGAAACGGTAGAGAGCGGGCGTCTTCCACCTACATTTTCCGCACAGCAGGCGGAGCTGTGCGCCTTGACCAGAGCGTGCAGCTTGGCGGAAGGCCTTGCCGTCAACATTTACACAGATTCGGCCTACGCTCACGGCGTAGTCCACGATAAAGGAGCCATCTGGAAGATGAGAGGTTTTCTCACATCTGCCGGTTCAGTGATAAAGAATGGCGCGTTGGTAGAAGGGCTCCTCCGAAGCATTTTACTTCCCCGCGCTATCGCGGTAATTAAGTGTCGTGGCCACCAAAGGGCGGACACTGACGTTGCCCGGGGCAACGCAAGGGCGGACGAGGCGGCAGGAAAGGCCGCCAACCAGCAGATAGAACGCAACATGCCGATGGTGACACGAGCACAGAAGACAGCCGCACAGATTGCCGACATACCGACTGCGGGACCACCCGCCACACCAACTAAGGACGATATCATAAATTTGCAAAATGCTGCACCGACGGCCGAACACGAGGTCTGGCTCAAACGAGGAGCGATACGCCCTGGGCCAGGGGAAATGTGGACCCTTGATGAAAAACCTATAGCACCCCAGGCTTTACTGCCTTGGCTGGCACGCATGGCTCATCAGAATGGTCATGTGTGCCAGAGGGGGGTGATGGGACAGATAGACTACACTTGGGCAGCGCCAGGACTGTCACGGATTGTATCCGAAGTGTGCCGATCGTGTGTGGTCTGCCAGCAACACAATAGAGGGGCGCCACCGAGACATGCACATGATGGGGGACGACCCCCGCCTAGTGGGCCGTTCGCAACTATTGAGTTCGATTTTACAGAATTGGAACCAAGCATGTCGTTTCGCTATGTGTTGGTAATCGTAGATACGTTCACCAAATGGGTCGAAGCATACCCATGCGTCAAATCCGATGCTCCGACAGTAGTGAAGCGCCTCGTGCGGGATTTTATGTGCAGATTTGGCATTCCCCAGATAATTTCGTCAGATCAAGGAGGCCATTTCACGGCGCAGGTGGTTAAGGGCATCCTGAAGGCGTTGGGCGTTAAACAATCCTTCCATTGCGTCTACCACCCACAGTCCTCAGGACTTGTGGAACGAACGAACAAGACTTTAAAGAATAAACTAGCGAAACTTTGCGCAGACACAGGCTTGAGGTGGCCAGAGGCTCTTCCGCTTGCATTGATGAGCATTCGTTCCACCCCGGGTCGCACTACGGGCCTTTCCCCCCACGAAATATTAATGGGACGACCTATGAGCTTGCCCGTTTCAGCACCAACAGACATGTCCACCCTTGCTTTGCCAGTAATGGATGACATGCTTTTGAGATTTTGCATAGGCTTGTCGAATGTGGCACGCAGCATCCATGCTCGAGTACGAGAGGCGCTGCCTGAACCAATAGGCCACGCCATCCACAACTTTCAGGCCGGCGACTGGGTGCTCGTGAAGCACTTCACCCGCAAGGCTGCTTTGGAGCCACGGTGGAAGGGACCATTCCAGGTGCTACTGGTCACACCGACGGCAGTCTTCTGCGAGGGTAAACCTTCGTGGATCCACGCCACCCATTGTAAGTTGTCCATCCCCGCACCACAAGCCACACAAGACACCGCACCTCACATTGCTGCAGACACCACACCTCACACCGCTGAAGACAATGCACCGTCTGGGGCACCACAGTCTCCTAAGGGCGGCGATGACGGTCATGATGATGGGAATTCTGGGCAGCTGCCTAACAAACCCCGCCAAGGATAGGCTTCTGCAGTTTAACCCACTGAGAGAGGATCTTCCCAAATACCCAGGACACGACAACTACACGTTATTTAAACTTTACTCCGTCAAATACATAACGGCTCCCCGGGGACAGGGGATAGTAGTACATTGCTGTGAGTTGGAGACACATTTCAAGTGGTTATCTGTAAGATGGATGGAAGCGACGGTGGTACATAATGGGACACCACAGGCACGCATGACAACCCCACGCATAGTCTTAACTAAAGTTAGACAGGTGGAAAATGGAAGGTTTACTGGGACCGTGAATAGTCACGCCGCCGCAGGATATCAATGGGGCACGGGCATCGACAATACTACTCTCCTACTGTCGCATGCCCTCGTCGGCCCACACACCACGATAATACTTGAATGTGGAATATGGCCCCCGCGCACGCTGATTAGAAGGAACAAAAAGAGGGGAGATACCCAACACCAATTCCGGCCTAGTTGTGCCGCCTACGTTATTAAACCCCCTCCTGCCCAGGAAGTAAGAAGGAAGCCAGAGGAGAACACATACTGGAAGGTCGCACGGCATATGGCCACAGTACAGAATAGGACACAGTGTTGGATGTGTATGCACCTTCCCCGCACCAGCACAGCAGGCATACCAATGGTAGTGTTACCCCTATCACTCAATGATTTGTGCTCGAAGCCATTAGATACCAAATGCATTAGTACAACTCTGACAAGCCAAGGTTCTGATGAAACCGCGTGTAAACGAGTTTTCCAGTACTCCCCCCCCATCCTGTCCCGACACTTTGAGGAACGTCCGGCGCCGGTTTGGGTCAAGCCGGCATGGGGGGCCCTCTGCTTAGAAGGAAAGGGCCAAGTAATGGTAGGCAAATCCGTGTGTAGAGATACCCTTCCCGCGGACCCGAGAAAAGGGAAACACACGCTGCTAGTGAACGTTACAAGCTCGCCCTTGCATAACCTCACACACCTCCAGTTGGCATGGAAAGGGGAAAACGGGACAAACACTATCCCAGGCCTTCTCACTTGCATGACCACCCATTTAGTGGCTCCGCACGGGACCATGTTTGTATGCGGGAATAAAGCTTACCCGTATTTACCTGATAATTGGGGAGGAATTTGCTATTTAGGATCAGTTTTCCCAGAGATGGAAATGCGACAGCACTTGCATAATACCACCGCACTCATAAGGACACAACGAAGCACCTATTGGCACGACGACGACACCACTACTTTACACGGCGCTGATTGGGAGAAAGCCGTTAGCTTCTTCTTCCCATGGGCTGGGACGGTCATGAACAGTTACCGCATTGACAAAATTGCGTTAATCTTAGAAAGGGTGGCCAACGACACCGCTACAGCACACGACGAAATGTTGGACACGGTTGTCCACCTGCGTACAATGGTTATGCAAAATAGGGTTGCGTTAGATATGCTACTGGCAGAACGAGGAGGGGTATGTGGGATAATTAAGGGTAAATGTTGTACTTTTATTCCTGACCCTTCACAAGGGGTCAGTGCTGCTATTATAAGGTTAAGAGAAAGTGCTCACATATTGACAAGGGATCGCTTGGATCGGGAAGCCTCCCACCAGTGGCTTACCGACTGGTTCAAAGGGTGGACAGGCACAATTGTAAAGTGGGTACTAACCGCTTTGGCAATAGTCCTTGGAATCGTGGTTAGTTGTGTGATAATCAAGGCTTTAGTCCTTGCGTGTGTGAGGAAGTTTTCCACAGGATGGACACTGAAGACGACACCGGAAAAGGCCATGGTGATGATCGACCAGCGGATCGCGGGTCCGGATGACACACCAGCTGTCAACTCAACTGCCAGTCGCGGATCCTGGAACGACGACCTGAACGAGTCCCTGGGCCGCGACAATGAGATCTCCGCTTCCGAAGATTGTTCTTCCATTGCTGATATTACCGATAATGATGTCGAGTACACTTATGCGGACCTCGAAGCATTTCAGGCTACCAGAAGGCCGTTTAAACTGGGCCCCGACACGTCGGAAGAAGAAATCGACGATTTCCTGAAGGATTCCTCTCGTTTCTTCACGATATGCCATGCCGTGGCTATGACTATGGGCCGTCCACTCCGCAGGCCTACGCCACCTGAGAATAATGTTACTGATGATGTTACCAATGATGATGTGGGCCACTTGCGAGGGTCCCCGGCTGATGTTTATGTTTCAATGCAGGCTCTGCCTCTCCATGTTTCACGAGCTCACCTTTATGTCTCACAAGCCCACAGTGAGTCAAACGCCACTGACCCAGTTCGGGATTTGGACCCAGCCGTGAACCCAAGCCCGGATGGAGAGGAACTCGATCGTGAAAATACTCTGAGTTCCGAGTCTGATTGTTTTGGAGATTCGCCCTTGAATAACAGCGAAGCAAGCAGCATCGCCTCGGACGATCTCGACTTTGACCCAAAGGAAGTTTCTCTCCCACCTTTGGATCGTTATGCTTTATTTCATGGCCATAGGTTTGAGCCACCTGATACTGACGATGTTGTGTCTTCCCCAGATCACCAGCACGTAAGAGACCTCATGAACATGAATATCGATTGAGCGCTGAAGATCGACAAGGATTTCACTTGGGAAACCTGGGCGAGCTCCAGTTGAGGAGGAGTCCGGCTGCACCTCTGTGGACCAAGGGTGGGTCGGAGATCTTCCTGGGTGTGGACCCCGGTGGAACCAGAGGTCTTCGTTGTGGATTTGGCGCGCTATTCGATCTTCATGTCTCTACGGTCTCACCTCATACACCCATCTACACCCGACTTACATCATACATCCACTTACACCCACTTGCACCCACACACCCGCGGATCAGCCTGCTGGGTTCGTTGTGCGGTACTGGGTACGGGACATGCTCACTGGGCTGCATTCGTGTGGTACGTTACGTTTAGTTACACTCTCTCTCTCTCCCACCTCTTTTGGTGGATTTTGTGTGCCATTTGATCACTCTGCTTTTACGGCCTTACATTGCATACTCACATACAGACGCGAATCATCCTACTGAGTTTGTGTGGTGCTTTGGTACGGGACATTCTTACGGGGCTGCCTTCGCGTGATATGTTGAATGATTTTTCTGTTTTTGTTTGAAATAAAGGCCTTTGATTGGCTCGTAGATAACTTTGTATCTTAGATCCAAAAGGGCGGTATGTAGGGAGCTGTAATGCCCCTCCCCCTTTGTATATCCTTGCTGCTTTACCAATTACCAAGTATAACCAATTATATGTTTTGTTTTGACTTGCTACTGTACTCTTTTATGATACTGAGTTCTTTCTACTGCATTGAGGATGTGTAATATCCTAATAAGGAGTTCTCTGCCTGTGTGCTCTGGCCTGCGTGGGCACAATCTCTAGTTCCCCTTTCCAGGCCTTGGAGGCAACTCTTATCTCTCTTTGCCTTTTTCCTGACTTTGCCATTATCTTGCAAGTTGACAGTTTTACGAGTGTCCACTCCCCTTTGTACTTTCCCAAGCCAGCTGCTATACAGAAAGTTGTAAACATGTTGTCACATAATGCTGACCATCTCCTTATCAGAGCTAACCCATGACTGGCCTTGGATGAACTTCCTTTAATTAACTGAACAACAGGATGGGACTATGGTGGGGGACCCAATGAGCCCATTCTGTCTCTGTGTCTTGTGAGCTAACTCCACCCCTGACTTTCCTTTATATAAAGCAATGTTAATTGAATTATTTCAGAGCATCTTGTTGTACTGTTGGTCATTCCTTGTGAGTTTCAATGCAACTTTGCTGTCCTCAAGCTTGAGTACTCGAGTTCCAATAAATATATCCGTTGCTCCTTTCTTCTGAGTCTTCTGAGTCCCAAGTCCTAAGTCCCAATCCGACATATATATATGTATGTATGTATATATATATATATATGTATGTATGTATGTATATATATATATATATATATATATATATATATATATATATATATATATATATATATATATATATATGTATATATATACAGTATATATATATATATATGTATATATATACAGTATATATATATATATATATATATATATATATATATATATATATATATATATATATATATATATATATATATATATATATATATATATATACATACATATATACATATATATATATATATATATATATATATATACATATATATATATATATATACATACATATATATATATATATACACACATATATACAGGGTGGCCCAGAAGTAATAGGGAAGTTGCCAGAAGTTGCCCAGAAGTAATAGGGCAGTTGCCAGAAGTTGCCCAGAAGTTGCCCAGAAGTAGGGCAGTCAGAGAATCCACATTTAAGAAGAATTTTTTTATTAACAGATCATAATATATGTATGCAATGTATGTGCAGAACATATTTATTTAGACATAAATCGATATTTAGACACACAACAAAACAGAGGCTGTTACACAAATTGTTCAAAGTGCTGCCCATTCTCATTAATGCATTTATCAACTCTTTTCACCACAGAGTAGCATACCTTCCAACATAAATCCACAGTCGTTTGTGCGCAAGTATCAATAATTTTCTGTTTAAGTTGCTCAATTGTCCGGGGTTTCTGAGTGTAAACCTCATTCTTTCGAGTGCCCCAGAGGAAAAAAATCCGGTGGAGTAAGATCTGGTGATCGGGCAGGTACTCAACTTGTCCACGGCGACCAATCCACCGCTGAGGGAAATGTTCATCCAACCAATTGCGTGCAAGGATACTGTGTTGGGCTGGTTCCCACATCATGCTGAAACCACATTTCGTCAATATTCGGCCAGTTAGCTACAGCTGTTAGAAATTCGTTGTTCAGCATGGCCACATAACTCTCACCTGTCACTGTTTGGTCAAAAAAGAACGGGCTGCATTGGCATTGCCCTAACCCTAACCCTAACCCTAACCCTAACCCTAACCCTAACTGCCATTGCATAATTCCTAATTTTCTACTTGCTTGCTCTTTTATACAGGAATGCTGATCCAGCCAACAACGCATTCTGAGCCCAAAACCAGGACGTTCCACCAATGTTCATGATAACAAGTATCACAATGGCCACACCAAAAATTCCGGCGTCAAGTGTTTATGGTTTTAAAAGATTCCCGAAAGGATTTAAACCTCATAGTAAAATTAAAACATCAGCAGAATGAATATACAGTTTACGTGTCCACCAACGTTTTAAAATGTTTTGTTTGTGGACAATTCGACATGTTAAGCATGACAGTCCCCAGAAAGATAGCTCTCCTCAAGTACAATCCATCCTCCGTACCAGGAATAAGCAGGACCTCCACCTTCCCACCACCAATCCAAACCTTCCCACCACCGATCCCAACGTTCCCACCACCGATCCAAGTCTTCCTACCACCGATCCAAGCCTTCCTACCACCGATCCAAACATCCCCAATATAAACCCCTCCCCTCCCTTTGAAACGGGGGACATTCCCCCACTGCAGGAACTAATTGCAGCCATCTCTTGTCAATAATAGACCTCATCCCCCAGGCCACAGCGTTAAATCACAGCTTTCTTCCTGCTACAACTGATCCTATCTCTCTCTCCGAGGTAGCCAATGGAAATCCTCCCCCTATGATTACGTCCTCCCTCCCCTTTCCCCCCAATCCCCTGCAATCTCTCCCCACTAATCAGGACGAGTTTCAATTAGTCCGCCCAATTGAAAAATACATTTGCAAACAACAGATGAAAACGGTCAACTCTTCAAAAAAAAACCACAAATGAAAACCGACAGCCCCTCCCTCCTGCCTCAGATTTGTCCCTCGTCATGGAAAATCGTTTCTCTGTGTTGGAGGACATAGATATGGATGAATTCTCGCCCTTGCGTACTGACCCAGAAACTGATATGGCTGAACCGCAAAAAATATTACCCCCCCCCCACTCCTCCCCTGAAGATGGCTGATTCCTCTGCCTCCCCCATCCCCTCCCTCGATGGAATACATCCGATAATGTGGAGGGATGTGATTATGGTGAGGAAATAAATGATGAAAACCAGTATGACACATCATCTGAGCCATCTGATATAATGTAGATGACTGTTAGTGAATGTGGTGGCTCTAAAAATCTCGGCGAGATTTTTAAAATAACCTTGGGACACACCTAACTTCCCTCGACAGCCAAAATGCCCTAAAAGACCAAGACAATCATGTTTGTATTGGTGGAGATTTTAATTGCACCCTCCAACCCCAGCTAGACAGGAACAGTGCAGAGGCCATCCTGCCTCCACAACCCCCCTCACCAAATTTTTAAAACAAATGAATTTCACAGATATGTGGCATGTACAGCACCCATCAATCAGGCAATACACATGGTGTCGATGCATTCAGAATAATATTGTACTTGCTCGCTTGGACAAGTTTTATGTTAATCCTCCACTTGAACGCCTTGTTCTGTCATCCCAAATTTGTCCATCAGGATTCTCGGACCACAGCACAACATTTCTCAAAATTTCTACCCCTTTCCCGAATCACAAGAGTGCTTTTTGGAAATTTAATAATAATTAATTCGCACGTGAAAAAGCTGAATGCCTCAACTCTGTGTTTGCCTCTAAATCTTGTGTCCCAAACCCATCCCTCTCTGTACCCACCATACCCAGCTGCTCCTGGACTCTGTGTCCTTTCCTCCTGACAAGGTGGAAAAGTTTCTGTCAACCCTCGACTCTGATTCTGCAACTGGACCCGACGGCATCAGCCCACGGGTCCTAAAATCCTGTTCTTCGCTCTTTCACTCCCTCTCTCTATTCTCTTCACCCGCTCTTTTGCTCAAGGTCAACTGCCATCTGCTTGGAAATTAGCCAACATCACCGCTTTACACAAAAAGGTGCAAAAACAGATCCTAGCAACTACAGACCAATCAGCCTTCTCCCAATTATCAGCAAAGTCATGGAATCCATCATTGCTTCGGATATGAAATCTTTCCTCTTCTCAAATGGCTTGATCTCTGATCATCAATTTGGTTTCAGACCAGGTCACTCTACTCTGGACATGCTGCTTCTGCTGTCTCACCAATGGATGGAGGTCCTCAATGCCAAACAGGAAATTAGAGCTGTCTCCCTCGACATATCACGTGCCTTCGATACGGTCTGGCACCCCGCTCTGCTCACCAAACTCTCCTCCTTTGGTATCCATGGAAATCTCCACGCATGGCTGGTGGACTTCCTCTCTAGTCGTAGTCAACGTATGGCCCTGAATGGGGTTCTCTCATCTCCTCTTCCTGTTCAGGCTGGAGTTCCCCAAGGCAGTGTTCTGGGCCCTGTGCTTTTTCTGGTCTTCATCAATGATCTCTCCGACTCTCTTGAAAATCCTCTCTATCTCTTTGCTAATGACTCCACTCTCTGCCGCTCCATTCCTCATCCCTCAGATCGGCAGTCTGCAGCCTCCTCACTCTCTGCAGACCTGGACAAAATCACTGACTGGGCAAACAAGAGGAACATGTCTTTCAATCCTGACAAATCTCACACTCTTACGATGTCTCTCCGAAAAGATCGACTGGACAACCCTCCCATCCACTTTCTGAATAATCCTCTCCAAGAAGTTCTGTCACTCAAGCTTTTGGGTCTCACTATCTGCCATGATCTTTCCTGGGAAAACCACATTTCAAATCTGGCCTCCAAAGCCAGTCGCCGACTGGGCATCCTCCGTCGTGCGAAGTCCTTCCTTGGCACACCTGAGCTCCTCACCACATACAAGGCTTTCATTCGCAGCTCAATGGAATACTGTTCTCCCCTCTGGGCTGGTGCTCCTGCCTCACACCTAGCTCGTCTTCAAGCTGTTGAAACCAAAGCGTTCAGAATCATTGGAATCTCCCATGATGAAGCTACCTCCGAGGGCCTTTCACTTACTCACCACAGGCAGGTTGGTGGTCTTTCTGTCTTCTACCGACTCCTCTTTGGCCTTGCTCCTCCAGCTCTCTCTGGGCTCTGTCCCCCAAATATTCCTGAAGGTCGCACAAGATCTGCCTGTAACCCTCTTATGGTTAAACTGCCAAAATCAAGACTCTCTGCTCACCTTCACTCTTTCATTCCTCTTTTCTCCTGCCTCTGGAACAAACTCCCCCACTCCCTTCAATCCCACTCCTCCCTCCAGGTCTTTAAAACAGCTGTTCACCACCATCTCTTATCTTCCCCCATCCAAAACCTTGATCTTTTCTACCCCCGCTAATTTCGCCCCAAATCCTCTTTTTTGAAATACCAACTTCTTGCCTGGAAGTCCTTGGTGTCCTTGTGTTTATACTTCTCCCACTCCCCCCGCCCCCCACTTCCCACACCGCCTCCCCCCAAGCCCTCTCCCTCCCACACATTCCCGATGTCCCTCACAAATGTTATGTTTATGTGCTTCCCCTTCTCTCCCCATCTTGTCTATCGCTCCCCTTTTTATATACTTTGGTTGTTTGTCTGTTTGATTTGTTTGTGTGATAAATGTTAGCTCTTTCAAGAGCCTCGATTACGTATACAAAAAAATTTTTTTTTACTTGATGATCGTACCTTTAAGGACTTTTTTCCTGAAATTTTGGATATCCTGGTTGGCGCCCAAGGGAATTTCCCAAACCTTAGACAATGGTGGGATAATGCCAAAACGCACATCAGACTTTTCTGCCAGCAATATCACCTTACTTGAAGATGAAATCCTGGAATTACAGGAACAGCTCCAGGGAACTGCAAGTGTGAGCTATCAGGAAATGAGGCAGCAAATTCAAGGAAAAACGGCCTTACTGAATTTCCATATCTGAAAGGCGAGCACAAAATGCTTTTTTATGCCTGTAGATGAGATACATACACGACCTTGATGCTCCAACCAAATTATTCTTCAGACATAAAAGGGGGGCCTCTTCGTCAATGATTACACGCTTGTTGCATGATGGGGAACTCCTTTGTGAAGATGGCACAATCAGGGAATGTGTCCGGAATAATTTCAAGCAACAGTTTATGCGGCACGACATTAACCAGGAGGCAATATCTGAACTTATTTTTAATCTTCCAACATTGGCGGAGGACCAGAAGCAGCAGTTGGAGGCTCCTCTTAATTTATCTGAGCTCACCACTGCCTTTTTTTTTTTTTTTTTTTTTTTTTTTTTTTTTTTTTTTTTTTTTTTTTTTTTTTTTTTTTTTTTTTTTTTTTTGTTTTTTTTTTTTTTTTTTTTTGTTTTGTTTTGTATACAATATCGAGGCTCGTGAAAGAGCGAACATTAATCACACAGAAAGACAAACCGACACATAAAACATATAACATAGGGAGCGGTAGACAAGATGGGGAGAGAGGGGGAAGGACACAAACACAACATTTGAGAGCAGGGACCGAGAGACATGGAGACATCGAGAGATCTGAGAGAGGGCGAGGGCTTTGGGGGGGGGGGGCGTGGGAAGGGGGCAGTGGGAGAGGTATAAAACATATGGACACTGCCAGGACTTCCAGGAAAGAAGTTGGAATTTCAAACAAGGTGGATCTGGGGTGAATTAGTGGGGGTAGAAAAGATCAAGGTTTTGGATGGGGGAAGATAAGAGATGGTGGTGAACAGCTGTTTGAAAGACCTGGAGGGAGGAGTGGGATTGAAGGGAGTGAGGGAGTTTGTTCCAGAGGCGGGAGAAAAGAGGAATGAAAGAGTGAAGGTGAGCGGAGAGCCGAGATTTCGGCAGTTTAACCATCAGAGGGTTGCTGGCAGATCTTGTGCGACCTGTAGGAATATTTGCGGGACAGAGCACAGAGAGAGCTGGGGGTGCAAGGCCGGAGAGGAGTCGGTAGAAGACAGAAAGACCACCTACCTGCCTGCGGTGAGTGAGTGAAAGGCCCTCAGAGATAGCTTCATCGCGGGAGATTCCAATAATTCTAAAAGCTTTGGTTTCAACAGCGTGAAGCCGAGCTAGGTGTGAGGCAGGAGCACCGGCCCATAGGGGAGAACAGTATTCCATTGAGCTGCGGATGAAAGCCTTGTATGTGGTGAGGAGCTCAGGTGTGCCGAGGAAGGACTTCGCACGACGGAGGATGCCCAGTCGGCGACTGGCTTTGGAGGCCAGCTTGGAAATGTGGTTTTCCCAAGAAAGATCATGGCAGATAGTGAGACCCAAAATCTTGAGCGACAGAACTTCTTGGAGAGGATTGTTGAGAAAGTAGATGGGAGGGTTGTCCAGTCGATCTTTTCGGAGAGACATAGTAAGAGTGTGAGATTTGTCAGGATTGAAAGACATGTTCCACTTGTTTGACCAGTCTGTGATTTTGTCCAGGTCTTCAGAGAGTGAGGAGGCAGCAGACTGCCGATCTGAGGGAAGAGGAATGGAGCGGCAGAGAGTGGAGTCATCAGCAAAGAGATAGAGAGGATTTTCGAGAGAGTCAGAGAGATCATTGATGAAGACCAGAAAAAGCACGGGGCCCAGAACACTGCCTTGGGGAACTCCAGCCTGAACAGGAAGAGGAGATGAGAGAAACCCATTCAGGGCCACACGTTGACGACGACTAGAGAGGAAGTCCGCCAGCCATGCGTGGAGATTTCCATGGATACCAAAGGAGGAGAGTTTGGTGAGCAGAGCGGGGTGCCAGACCGTGTCGAAGGCACGTGATATGTCGAGGGAGACAGCTCTAATTTCCTGTTTGGCATTGAGGACCTCCATCCATTGTTGAGACAGCAGAAGCAGCATGTCCAGAGTAGAGTGACCTGGTCTGAAACCAAATTGATGATCAGAGATCAAGCCATTGGAGAAGAGGAAAGATTTCATATCAGAAGCAATGATGGATTCCATGACTTTGCTGATAATTGGGAGAAGGCTGATTGGTCTGTAGTTGCTAGGATCTGTTTTTGCACCTTTTTTGTGCAAAGCGGTGATGTTGGCTGATTTCCAAGCAGATGGCAGTTGACCTTGAGCAAAAGAGAGGGTGAAGAGAACAGCGAGAGGGTGAGATAGAGCAGCAGAGCAGGATTTTAGGACCCGTGGGCTGATGCCGTCGGGTCCAGTTGCAGAATCAGAGTCGAGGGTTGACAGAAACTTTTCCACCTTGTCAGGAGGAAAGGACACGGAGTCCAGGAGCAGCAGGGTACGACTGGGTATGGTGGGTACAGAGAGGGATGGGTTTGGGACACAAGATTTAGAGGCAAACACAGAGTTGAGGCATTCAGCTTTTTCACGTGCGGAGTCAGCTGTATAGCCGTTTGAGGTAAGGGAGGGGATGGAGGGGGAACAAACACCAGAAACGGATTTGACCAGACGCCACCAGGATTTGGAAGAGGGAGACAGATAAGAGATTTCGGTCTTGAGAACGGAGAGATATTGTTTCCTGGCTCTCCTGAGGGTGGACACACACTTGTTTTGGGCTTTGTGAAAGGAAATGAGATTTCCTTCCGTTGGATTTGCTTTCCAGGAGACGAAGGCAAGTTGTTTCTGGGCAACAGCCTCACCACAAGATTCCGTGTACCATGGATGGGAGGAAGGGTATGACAACTGAAGACGAGATGGGATAAATCTGTGCATGAGAGAGAGCAATTTACTTTGGAAGAATTCCCAGGATGAGTTGATGTCAGAGGTGGTAGAGATGGGAGACCAGTCCAGATGATTGATGGCTGCTTGAAGACCGTGCCAGTTGGCCTGAGTGAAATGCCAGACTCGTCGACGCTGAGCAGGCTCCCTGAGGATGGTCAGACAGATGTCCACTTTAACAAGGACATGATCAGATGATCCGATCGGAGCAGAAGAAGAGCAGCAGACATTTTCAGGGAAGTTAGTCATAACCAAGTCCAGAAGAGAAGATGTTCCGTTGACTGAGATCCGGGTCGGGAAATTGACAGATTGTGTCAGTCCCAGTGAGTCGCAGAAGTCCTTTGCTGAGGAGCCATGGCTGGTGAGAGAGGTACCCACACCCAGCCAACTGGCATGATGACAGTTGAAATCACCACATATGAGGAAGAGAGAGTTGGGATGAGTAGATAGAAGTTGGTCCATATCATCAGACAGCGAGATGTAGATGGAGTCATCACTGTTTGGTGGACGGTACAACACACATATGAACAAGAGGTGGGAGCGAAGGGGAAGCCGTAGCCAGAGGTATTCCTGGGGGTGAGGTGGAGAGAGTGCAGTGCAGGGCGAGTGAGGAAGAGAGTTTTTGATAAAGATAGCAACCCCGCCTCCAGGACGAGGCTCAGGTCTATCATACCGGAGGAGGGAGTAGCCCGGGAGAGATACTATGGAATCAGAGACATCATAAAGGAGGAAAGTTTCTGTTAAGCAGATCACGTCTGGTTTGACAGAAGCAACCTGTATGGAGAGATCAGTTAAGTTTGAACGAAGGCCCCGGATGTTTGAGGTCCATACCGTTAATGAAGAGGAAGGGGGAGCATCAGATACAGAACAGGGGGGAGGAGGGGTAGGGTAAGATGTGGAAGAGGTGGAAGAGGTAGGGAGAGCTGTTGAAGGTGTGTCAGAGATTTCAGAATAGCTCGGAGAAAGGGAAGGATGGGGCGGACAAAAGGTTTGATGGTGATTGGGTGAGCCACAATGAGGTGTTATTTGAGGAGGGGGAAGAGCGAGGCAGAAGGTTGGGGGAGATGGAGGTGAGAGTTTGAAGGGGGAAGAAGCGGGGAGGACGCTTTGAGGAGGGGGAGTGAGCGGGGGGAAATTGAGAAGCAATGAGGGTGGGGAGATTTGAAGGGGAGGGGTGAGGGGGGAGTTTGGGAGGGAAGGGACAAGGGGAGGGATTTGAAAGGGATGGGATATGGGGGAGATTTGGAGGGGAGGGGTGAGGCAGGAGTCTAGGAGGGGAGGGGCGAGGGGGCGTCTTGGCGGGGAGGGGTGAGGGAGTAGTTTAGGAGGGAGGGGGCAAGGGGGGAGATTTGAAAGGGATGGGTGATGGGGAAGATTTGGAGGGGAGGGGTGATGGGTAAGATTTGGAGGGGAGGGGTTATGGGGAAGATTTGGAGGGGAGGGGTGAGATTGGATTTTTGAAAGTGTACGATTTATGGGAAACGAACATTTATTGCAAAATGAGTTTCTTGTGACCTTCGAGTTAAAAATACGTTTAAGGACGCTGGATGGAGGATGGAGTGCAGGAGAGTTTAGGGAATGTAGAACAAAGGCACTATAGGAGATGGATATTTTTTTTGGGATGAATTGATTTGGTGAGCAAGTCGAAAGCAGCCTTTTAAAGAAGAAGAAGAAAAAGGTGTTATAAAATATGACGGAATACATAACTTGAGGGGAAAGTGTAAACATTGAAGGTTAATGAGTGAAAACTATCTGGGGAAATGGGGGAGAAACACGTGGTCGAAGAACGAATGCCTTGAAGGCCTTGAAACCTGATAAAGCCCCTGGACTTGATGGGCTGACAAGCGAATTTTTCCAGTGTTTTTGGGACGCCATTGGACCTCACCTACTACAGGTCTTGAATGAACGTTTAGAGGACGGACAACTGCCGTGGAGTTGCCGGAGAGCAGTCACCACTTTCGTTCCTAAGAAAGGAGGCACTAAACTTATAGAAAATTGGCGTCCTATTTCTGGTTTATGTATGCATTATAAAAGTTTAGCCAAAGCCTTGTCCAATCGAATGAAACCTTTTATGAATGTACTAATAGGAGAACATCAATCCTTTTGTATCCCTGGACGTACTATTTTTAATAATGTTTTTCTTATCCGTGATACCATTCGGTTTTGTAACAATTTTAACAAGAATGTTGGTCTGTTTGTTATTGACCAAGGAAAAGCCTTTGATTGTATTGACCACATGTACCTTTTTAGAGTTTTGGAGAATTTCGGTTTTGGGCCTATTTTTATCTCGTATGTTAAGGTTTTGTATTGTAATATATCCAGTGTTATTAAAATTAATCAAGTACTGTGTAGCCCCATTGCTGTGCAACGGGGAGTACGGCAAGGTTGCCCGCTATCTGGACTTTTATCCTCTCTTGCCATCGAACCTCTTCTGCTCCAATTACGTACGCACATTTCTGGCTTCGCTGGATCAATTCTTAACACACCGCTAAAAGTCTCTGCTTAGGCAGATGATGTTTGTATTTTTGTAAATAAAAATTCTGCTGATGTCACTGCAGTGGCTCAGGCATTAAAGACATATTGTCAGGCTTGTTCAGGCCAGGTGAACTGGAAGAAGAGTGAAGCCCTTTGGATAGGACCTGCAGCTTGCCCGCCAATTGTCCTGCCAGGAGGAGTGAACTGGCAACAAAATGGCATCAAATACCTCGGTATTTTCCTAGGAGACAACACCTTTAAGCAGCAGAACTGGATCGGATTACTGGACAAGTTAATGGCGAAACTAGACCGTTGGAAAGGACTTCTTTTTCAACTTTCCTACCGCGGAAGAACTCGTCATCAACAATCTCATCACCTCCATGCTATGGCATAAAATGATATGCCTACAACTGCCTGGGAACCTTCTTATCACACTCCAAAAGAGCATTGTTGATTTATTATGGAGTGGGAAACACTGGCTCCAACCCGCCGTGGCATACTTACCACTTACTGAAGGTGGCCATGGTCTCATTGACATCCGTAGCCAGATTATGGTCTTCCGGCTTCATATCGTCCGTCAACTTTTATATGGAGATGAAGCCCTACTCTGGAGGCCTCTGGCTAACTGCATATTACAGCTCGCATGCAAGCTGGGCTACTGCCGAGAACTTTTCTTGATGAACCCTCATCAAATCGATTTATCCTTGCTGCCCACCTTTTACCAAGGGGTGATGAACGCCTGGCAAGCCCTGTCCTTTTTCCGTGAAATGGCAACATACAACATGGAAATGTTGTTGAATGAACCCCTATGCTACAACCCCTTCCTGGAAAACAGTTTAAATAATAGAGGACTCGTTCAACGTTTTGTTGATGCCAAGCTGCTGCGAGTAAAATACCTCATGACAGAGTCTGGGAGCCGCTGGTTGAGTGCTGCTGCTGTGGCACAAAAAACTGGAATAAAATCTGTCAGGATCATCTCTCGGTTCCTTCAAGGGATATCAACAACGTATCATAGTACCTGCAAGGAACTTGGTCCTTCCCCCAAGGAAACGACAGGTGACTTCCCTGAACTCCTTGTCTTCAGCCTGCCACTTAATCTGTCCCCTGGCCAGAACAGCCCTGATGATACTGCATTATCCCTTCCTTCCTTTCCAAAGAAAACTTTGTACAATGAGTACGTTAAAATTTTATATGCAAAGACATTTTCTGAGCACCCAAGGCTTCGATGGCGGGATTCTTTTACCCCCAATATTCCCCAACTGTCCCAATTGGCGAAGTTTTTTTTATCTCTTGCCTACTCCAAAGTATGTTGGAGATATTCAATGGAAGCTTGCACATTGGATTTTACCTTATAATGTTTTACTGAACCGGTGTTCTTTGCTAATTCTAATCTGTGCCCTTTCTGTGCATCCGTTGAAACTTTACCGCATATATACCTCGAATGTGAACGATTGCAACCTCTTTTTACCTTTCTCCAGGAACGCTTTGTGCAACTCGGTTCTCTCTTCAATTATAATGTTTTTATTTATGGTGTTTTAGGACCGTCTTCCCTTAGGAATGTGGTTTTAATGAACTTTTTAATTGGTCAGGCCACAATTGCAATTTACAAGTCCAGGAAGAAAAAAATGGGAAACGTTTCTGGTTCTTCACATGATGTATTGCTCACCTTTAAGGCTCTTGTAAATGCAAGGTTAAAAGTAGAGTACCGGATTTAAAAAAATGAACAAGAATTTAACAATGTTTAAAGAAAAATGGGTTTTTAATGATGTCATATGCAAACTTGATGATGATTTGTTAATAATTTCTCCCTGAGACCATTTTAGTTATTGTGTTTTTTCTCTGTGACTGTACATAACTGATCGTTTTCACTTTTGTAATAAAAGGAAGAAACAATCAGTCTCTCGCTCTCTCTAACTCCGTTGTGGCCCTGACTTTGTGAAGGCAGGGCTACACCATCCTGTATGTGCGGGATCTCTGGGTTGCTCCTGCGACATCGATCGGCTAACTCCGTGCTTGTTCAAGAGAACTTTTCAAGGGCTATGCAATAACAACAACAACATCACAAATGTATGTGAGCATTTGAGCATCTCCTTTTTCAGCTGCAACTTCTTGTATATTCTTGCAAGGAGCAAATGTGGCAACTGAGAATATATTATTGACTTTCTTGTGTTTGTTTTATTATTTATTTATTTTTACAGAATCTAAGCCTCATAGTGGAGCTGCCACGCAATGGACATACAGACGAATAAACGAGACACAACACAGGATTTTTAGACGAGACAAACACAATCACTGAGCTTGGGGGAAGTGCTGTCACTTCCAGGGGCACTCTGGGTACCAGCGACATCACAACAATGGTGTTTCTTTTTCCACCACACTCAGCAGGGTATTTCCTCATGAGGAATTGCCTCCTCCCCATGGATGTCAATCTATGGGGATGTCCATTCTCTTATCCTTTTAAATGCTGAGCATCAAGCAAGGAAGCAGCACTGCGTTCCAGGTGCATTGATGAACTAACTGTGCAAGGTGGTGTTGATAAACATTCCAAAACTAGGAAGCAGTGATCCCGAATACTATGGGCTTGTTGGTACGAGACAGCTATCTCATAACTGGTATGTACTTGGGGAATCTGACTATTTTAAAGTCTTTGGTAGGACTTGGTTGGGTTTTCATATTCACTGATCCATCTCACATTATTTTGACATTGACGATATAGAAATAGGCAGATCTTCCCTTTTTCTTCCTTTTTTCTCTGGAAGTGTGTGTGATGGAGTTGAAGGTCTCTTGGAAAATTTAAGATAATGGGCAATGGTACGTATATTGAACATAGCAGTTCCAAAGTCCAAAGTCAGGCCAAAGTCCATTGTGAAGTCATATTCCTGATGCATCATGGCCTCCATGAACTTAAAGATACTGGGTTGTGCAGCACATCTAACTGTTTCCCTGATATCTGCTTGGCAAATTACACATTTGCTCCAATCAGTCCTCTTTGTGCGCTTCCATGGTGTCAACAGATGAAAGGCCGATTCCTCATCAGAGCTATTGCCATTCATTTTTCATTAGCACAAAGCAAAGATTTATTTTAGGAAAGAAAAATTCATTAGAAACGAATGTACAGCCACATTGTACAGAACAAATTGCTGAACACGACCATTGACCATTTCCTTGCGTGACGGAGGCAACCCAAATATCCAAGACCGGCATTCACCCCAGTTTCAATCGAACTTGGATACCTATAAGTAGTTACACCACAATTGTATAGTAGAACAGACTTGGAAATGTTCCGAAGATCTCACCAAAACTTAACTAAGTGCCAAACTTTCCACACACTCGATGTGCTATGACGTCATTTTGACCTGACGCTAGCTCCTGGACCATAAAAGGCTTCACTAATTTCCAAAGCAAGGGTTATTTCCTTTCATTCCATGTTGCCGACATCTTTATTTAACTTTTGATTAATTTTAAATTTCTTGCAAATCTGATTACTTTTAGGCACTTTGGCGTTTTTAGCATGAAAAGTGCTTATAAAAAGCAATAATGATCCACTAGAAGGTCTGTCCCCTTGGTTTTACATCATAGAGGACATTATCCATACGGCACAGTACCTGGTTGAGTTATCCCTGAAAAATACCGAGGGTTGTTTTTGATAAACATATGTTATAGTACATACACTGCCTACGCAGATGTTGTATACATTTCTGGCCATCTGCATATTATTTCAACCAAAATGGTGAAATTGTTGACCCACCCTTCCTCCATACTCTTTGTTTCATCTTTCCCTCCTGATCATACCGACTTCCTTCCAACTCCCATTCCTCCAATTTCTACCCCCATTGACCTCCCTCCCCTCTCTTTTTCCATTTTTTTTTCTCATTTACCCCATTCCCTTACCCCCATTCTCTTCCTTGCATGTATAATATGTAGATGGAGCCTTTATCCATCCATCCATGACCACACTATGTCTCCAGAGTATCGGTTCTGCCGAATCGGCTCTCGTGGCTGAGAAACAACTCCCACGTGGATCCTGTAGGCCAAGGTAGGAATTTGTCCAATGGCACCGGCACCCAATACCATACTCTTTTTGAAAGTCACAATGGGGTATTTAATGCCCAGCAGTGAATGCTAGCAGACAGGATACCCAGCTAAGCATTCCTCCAAAGATGGCTCAAAGGCAATTACACTCCATCTAAGCTATCCTTGCAGCCCAAATGGATCCTTGTGCAATGTTTTTTGTTGAAATACAAGTTTGTTTATTTTTGAAATGGTAAAACCAAGTTTCAGAAATTATTTGAAATCGTTTAAATCACTTATCTTCATTCTTCTTCTTTATTTAACGGCTACCATTATCCCACCTTTTTGTGTGGTCGGCCAGGGAATCTTGGGACAAGTCTTCACGAACCGGCTGGCCAGGCCTGATCTACTAGTAGTGCAGCAGCATAGCAAACCTGTTGTGCATTTTGTGATACAAGCACCAAATTTGGCACAAATGTACATTAATATGTTGCGAACATTTTCAGATATTGGGCCACTTGAAATTCCGTAATTTTTTTTTTCAAATTTTTTCAAATTTCGTAATTTCAAATTTTTCGGGTGACACCGTCACAATTTCGGTCTTCGAGGCCGGCCGATATAGTGGGGCGGCTTAGCCCAAATATTCAAAAGAATTGTGCATTTTGTGATACAAGCACCAAATTTGGCACAAATGTACATTAATATGTTGCGAACATTGTGTGGTCAGCAATGAAGACGAGAGTCTGAATTACATGTATGCAAAAGACCTTGTGAACCAGTGAAGCAAATACACGGGTAAGCATGAATTAAATCTAGGGCATGATATAATTTCCATGATGTTTACCTCTACACTCAATGGTGGAAGGAGGTAATGTTTTGATCCCAGCTTGTCTGTATGTCTGTTTGTCTGTTAGTCCACAAAATTCCAGACAAAGCTTGTAGTAGTGGTAGTTGTAGTGGTAGTGGTGATAACAGAAATTGTTATATAGAACTGAACTTATATTATTATTATATGCAGAAAATAACTTCATTTCTATATGCCCTGCAGTGGACAGGTTAATTGGTTTATGCACTGAAGGGGTCACCCTGGTGTGCACTGCTGTGTTCTGCCTCACTGAGTTGTTCAGGTATGATGTACTCAGCACAAGCTTCCGGTCGGCCCGGAGGTGGGGGTGCGGGGCCTGTCACGGAACGTCAAAACAAACGGCCTGCCGGGGCCGCCCAAAAGTCGGGCGTGAGGGGCGCGTCCACTAATGGAACGCCTCTCGCTTCCCAGATCGAGGGCCACGTGGTCAGGAGAACCTCGTCCCTTCCGGTCACACTTTGCCTATCGGCCGGCCTCGAAGACCGAAATTGTGACGGTGTCACCCGAAAAATTTGAAATTACGAAATTTGAAAAAATTTGAAAAAAAAAATTACGGAATTTCAAGTGGCCCAATATCTGAAAATGTTCGCAACATATTAATGTACATTTGTGCCAAATTTGGTGCTTGTTTCACAAAATGCACAATTCTTTTGAATATTTGGGCTAAGCCGCCCCACTATAGTTAGGTCAGGAATTTGGCCATGGTGCTGGCGATATCTCGCCTAATCTTCATGAAGGACACAATGGGCTCCTTATCGTCCACCAACGAATGCTGACACATGGGACGCCCGTTCCACATCCATCCGAGGGATGGCAGACACATTGATGGATCATCCTGCCTGTGAAACACCGGGTTGACAGTTTATAGCTGTATCGGGAATCAAACCCAAGCTAACAGCTTACAGGTGTGCATACCTCTAGGCCATCCTATCAGCCCAAATCACTGATCTTTTTATTTCATATAGTACTACCTAATACAACAAATGCTGTATGCTTCACTGTTATTTTCGATGAATGCTGACAGGTGGCAGCAATGACACACAAATAAAAGATGGCGACGAATAGTGAAATAATTAAAACAAATTATTTTCCATTCTGCTCCTCTCCAGATATCCATGTGACTCGTTTTTTGTGTTTATCGTCTGAATGAGTTAGTTAGGAATGAGTGACGGGGTTGCGAGAAGATGGACAAGATGAGGCATATGTTGTATGTATATGGGGGGAAGAGGGTCGGGTGGGACTATAATGAGTCTAAATCTATATTATAAAGCAGGAGTGTCCATCCGTCCGTCCCAAAATTACGCCCTCAGTTTTAGGGCTAGCCCCGCCGAACCTTCTGTGCAGCGTTTTGGGGTCCCAGCGGATGTCCTAAGGTAGGTATGAGTTTTCATAAATTCCTCAATAAAATTATGATTTTTAGTTTCAATCGATACGAACCTGCTCCAAATCCACAAGTACACACGATGAGGAAGATTTCATTTCATATAATACATATAATTTCATACATCTATCTATAATTCCAGTAATCTCTGTGTGTCTGTGTGTCTGTGTGTCTGTGTGTCTGTGTGTCTGTGTGTCTGTGTGTCTGTGTGTTTGTCTGTGACCGCTGTTTCTCGACAACCACGGGTCCGATATACTTTAAACTTGCCAGGTATATTGCTGGGGACCCGAGGATGTGCCTTTTCAAGGTTTTAAATTAATCGGACAAGTACTTACCGAGCTATGTCCAAAAAACGCTTCAACCAATCAGAGAGCAGCGAGCTATCACGTGTGCCGAACGTGGCGATCAGACTCTACCTCGGACGGCACATTTGAGAGCGTATTCATTTATTTCACGTTGGAAAACTATGTTGCCGTTAAACTATGTTTTAAAACGAATTCAAACTGCGATTAAATTAAAACGATTCATCGTAACTGCGACGATTTGCGAACTTCCGGTCCGGCAGCCAATCACAGAACGCTTTGTTGCGTAGGCGTGGCCGATGTGAGAACGAGCGGAGCTGAGCGCGTTACGAGCTGACCGCCATTACGTTACGGTTCGTAATTCGATTTCTTCCGGAGAAAATAATAATTTCTCGATTTCATATGCGCATTATTTCTCCCAATTCAGTCAGAGCGAAGGGCGGAAGCGAAGAGCGTTGTTTTTTTTGTTTACGGGCGTACGGGCGGGGTAGAGCGTACGGGTAGCGTTTTTTTTTTTTTTGGCAAGGAACGGGCACCCACGTACGGGCAATGCCCTAGTTCATATAAATCATATAATATATAATTTATTCATAAAATATTATTATTATAATATTCATATAATTCATATAACTCATATAATTCCGATAATTTCATACATATAATCTTACGATAATTCACCAAATGTCTGTCTGTCTGTCCGTCTGTTCCAAGGTACCGCAAAAACGGCTGAACCGATCGCTACGAAATTTTGGGTGTGTAATCCTGGGACCCCCTGGAGTAAAATAGGCTATATTGTTTTTCCAAATTTTTTTTCCCAATTTTCCAATTTTTCCAATTTTCCAGTTTTTCCAAACACGATGGAATAATATTTACCGATATGAACAGTGATGCGGCTTTTATTGAAATTCTACAAATACTGTTTACATTTTGATGATTTGCGTGTGATATGATTTAACTGATGTTTATATAAATCATTTAAAATAAAAAAAAGCCTTCAATTTCTGATATTTTGCCTTTTCATTTGGGCCTCCCAATTGAAGCCCCGCCCGTAAGACGGGTACCGTTGCTAGTTCATATAATTCATATAATCATATAATACATAGTTTGTTAATATCTCAATACATTCGTGATTTAACATTATATTTTGTTATATTAATAGTATAGTATTAATTTGTGATTCGAATATGATGCTGTTTGAAATTAAAATATAGAGATATTGAGTTTAAAGGAAATGGCGTGAGGGTTTCCACCCGTGACATTCGCGGATTCGTCATTTGCAGTTTCGCCATTGACTTGGTGGAGAAACATAGACTGGTTACGTTTTTTTCATGATTTAACATTGTATGTTTGTTATATTAATGCTATAGTATTAATTTATGATTGGAGTGATGCTGTTTGAGTTAATGCAAAATTAGTAAATGGCGTGAGGGTTTCCACATTTGCGGTTTCACCACTGACTGCATGTAGAAACTTTCAGACTGGGTACATTTCTTGCCCAAGTCCTTCACGAACCGGCTGTCCATGCCTGACGTTTAACTGAAGGTAGCGCAAGAATTTGGAATTTATTGGTTCATAGTTTCCCATTCGCCGTTTTTTTACCCAAGTCATTCACGTTCCAGCTGTCCATGCCTGACGTTTAACTGAAGGTAGCGCAAGAATGTGGAATTTATTGGTGCATCGTTTCCCATTTGCCGTTTTTTTGCCCAAGTCATTCACGAACCGGTTGTCCATGCCTGACGTTTAACTGAAGGTAGCGCAAGAATCTGGAATTTATTGGTGCATCGTTTCCCATTTGCCGTTTTTTTGCCCAAGTCATTCACGAACCAGTTGTCCATGCCTGACGTTTAACTGAAGGTAGCGCAAGAATCTGGAATTTATTGGTTCATCGTTTCCCATTTGCCGTTTTTTTGCCCGTCATTCACAAACCGGCTGTCCATGCCTGACGTTTAACTGAAGGTAGCGCAAGAATGTGGAATTTATTGGTTCATGGTTTGCCATTCAGCGTTCTTTTGCCCAAGTCATTCACGAACTGGCTGTCCATGCGTGACGTTCAATGGAAGGTGGCACAGGAATGTGGAATTTATTGGTTCATCGTTTCCCATTCACCATTTTTTACCCAAGTCATTCACAAACCTGCTGTTCATGCCTGACATTCGACTGAAGGTGGCACAGGAATGTGGAATTTATTGGTTCATCGTTTAGCATTCACCGTTTCCACATTGTCTGTTTGTTTTTGGCTTCCCACTCGTGCGTGGCACGGGTTCCTCGCTCATTCTGCTGTATTTGCTTACGTAATAAATGTATGGCACACACGTGACTCGGATAAACATACTTCATACTGCAAAATATTTTACGGTGATGTTAAACCTACCTTTGTTTTATCCACGCACAACTGTCTATGAAGAACAATGACTATGTGGGAAATTATTCCATGTTTCTTACAATCTCACACCACCGGATATTTATATCTGTGCGAAAGTTTTAATTGTTGAATTGAAATATTTTGTTAAATTTAATCGGAAAACTTTTCTTTCAGGGTCACTCTCATATACAGGTCGCTAATCAAAATGGCTTGGGACCTTTAAAAAGGCCCCGTTCGTACTTGCTCACTTTTCATCTCCCTGATAAGACCTTTCATGGACACTCGACATCCTTTGTCACAGAAAGCTTTATGCTGGGAGCATGTCAAAGCCACCTTGATAAACTTGAAGCAGATGAATAGCTGGGTCATGCTTTTCATGCAATTTTCTCCCCGATGTTTTGTTTTCCATTACATGCTAAATGCCAAATATTGATCCATGACTTATCTGGCTTCAGCAGCTGCAACCGTGACACTGCCCCCTCCTAAATGATTCACAATCATACTTTTACAAATCACCCTGCGTCACAGCTGAAGAAAATTGCACATCTGTCTAATAAACAGCTCTTTCGTCGATCGGCCTGGGCCAAACTTTTAACGAGCAATATCCAGTTTCACAAATCATGCTCGTAAAAACAACACTGTGATTGTTATTAGTTTGTTTTCTTCATTTAATGTCCGTTTTTTCCTGTTCTCCCGGGTAATGTAGTTTGACGTCAATGCGTTGTAAAGCTCTTTTGTTCAAATGTAAATGTTGCCCATGAAAGCAGCACACTGTGTCATGCATTATACTATTTGTTGCCTGCTTAGCGCTGCTGCCATAAAACCCGCGTCACGTGGTTCGAGCCAATTGTTACCGATCATTTACTTAGATTTTCTTTACCTTTTGGAAGTTTTATATACGAGCAGAACAGCTTTACAGTTTAGAAATTCAATGAGCGCAGAATGCGTACCTGCATTTGGAGAGGGCCTGGAGTAATATGGACCTTCTTCACATCATCCTGAAGCCTGCAGGTGTTGTTTTTTTGCGTTTTTTTTGTATACAAGGTCGAGGCTCGTGTAAGAGCTAACATTGATCACAAAAAAGTCAAACTGACACATAAAACACATGATAAAGGGAGCGGGAGAACAATATGGAGAGCAGGGACATCAGGAGATCTGTGGGAGGGAGAGGGCTTGGGGGGGGGGGGGAGGAGGCATGGGAAGGGGGTGGGGGGGGGGGGGGGGTGGGCGGGAGAGGTAAAAAAAAGAAAAAACACGTGGACACTGCTAGGACTTCCAGGAAAGACGTCAGTATTTCAAAAAAGTGGATCTGGGGTGAATTAACGGGGGTAGAAAAGATCAAGGGTGTGGATGGGGGATGATAAGAGATGGTGGTGAACAGCTGTTTTAAAGACCTGGAGGGAGGAGTGGGATTGAAGAGAGTGAGGGAGTTTCTTCCAGAGGCGGGAGAAAAGAGGAATGAAAGAGTGAAGGTGAATAGAGAGTTGATTTTGGCAGTTTAACCATAAGAGGGTTGCTGGCAGATCTGTTAAACGGTTAAACGGGTTAACGGTTAAGGTGGCTGGCTTGCTTGAGATCTCAAGGTCCTGAGTTCATGCCATTGAATTAACACCAGCTGGGTTGACTTTAGCCGAGGTCGGCAAATTCAGTACCACCTTACTGGGAAGAATGAGCCATTTGAGTATCCTGTGTCGCATTCATCGTATTCAAGTATCCTGCATCGTCAGAGTGGTGATTCGTCCAAGCCTTGGAAGATTGTACCCAATAGCTTTGGAAGCCCGATGCATCTAAAGATGCAAAAATGAGTGCCGGTAGTCTTCTTCTTCATCTTCATACCATCCTACTCTGTATGACATGGGCAATGTCGATTGACAATGTTTTATTAATCTAATTCTCCGAGCCACGATTCATTAAACCAAAATAAAATTTAATAATGCATCATGAAAACACCCAAAGATGTACAGTACTCAAGTTGTTTTTTTTTCTTTCTCCATTTTCTTATTAGTTTAATAGTTGGGAATTCCCTTGAAAATTGTTTCCCAAAGGTCAACTTTAACCCCTTAATATCTCCTCTTTTGTGAAAACCAAATTATTCCCATTGGCCCACCTGACACTCCCATCTGAGCACATTGCTCATGATGCTTGGAGCTCAGGGGCAAATCCAATAGATCCTCGCTGTTGATTTACTCATTGTTTACTAATGTCCCTGTAAATGCATGTATAATGTAAACAAACAAATCAACGGATCTGGATCAAGAAGTGTTTCAATAAATTTAATGAAATTAAATGAAACAGCACAAGCTACCGTCTGATGTGGATCAGTTATCTGAGTGGTGTCATGTCAAACTGGCTGCACACAATTCTCGTTTGCGAACGAAACATGGCGTCGCAAGCGCATAAAGTTACCAAGAAAGAAGTGCATTAGTCTGCAAACAGACCAAGCATATCACTAGGCGCACTGTGCAGCAAAGGAGTGAAAACTGATGGCGAGTGTTTTTGCATTAAGTTAATGTTTTGGAAGAAAAAACAAGAAGAGAGAAAAAAAAAAGAAATATTTACGAACTAATGGCCTTCTAAATGCACGTTGTTAATTATCTCCTTAACAGCAATCATTTCCTTCTCTTTGCAATGCAAGGTTATAGCAGGGACATAAATTAGCATCATTAAGGCTTGCGATGGAAAAGGCGTTAATCGCGAAGTAATAGAACTTGCTCCATTACCCTCTGCACAGGTTCTTGGTGCTGTCTATTTGTATTATGCAACTTTGATTGGATATTTGCTCTAATGTCCCTTTCTCTGCTTTTATCCTACCCACTGCACTTTTTATCGTTCTCGCTGCTTACACGAACTAACTTTGAGCATTCTAACATTTGTGTTCATCAAACTTGGGAAACAAACCTCGAGGACCTTTTTGCTTCTCGTTTCAATCCACTCAATGCTTTTAAAGTTGTGTGTGTAACAAAAATTAGTTATTTCAGTATCGCTGTCAAAATTTTCACCAATTTTAAAACTTTAAACTAGATGGTATTCATAGAATACTTACCCTGCGTAGTCAACTCGGTGCGAGCCAACTCTTCTGTTTTTGCATATTTTTTTCCTTTGATCCAATATGGCTGTCAGACCACGTGAGCGATGGCATCATAAATTTATATTCTCCAATATAATTGTTGTGTAGATCACGATCAATAAATTTCAAACTGATCAGACTAAGCGTTGTCCCTGTCGAATTATGACGTCATAATTACAGCACCAATAACATCATCGTTAACAATACCTATTCCCCATGCAGAGTTCTTTGCAATGAGCCATGTTTCAATTTTTTCCATGGAGCGGTTTTGGAGATTTTTCCAGCTCTTAATCTAATCAGATGTAACGTTTTTTGATTTTTCCAAGATGGCGTCCATACCACGTGACCTATAACGTCATAATTATGAAAGAAAAATTCTACAGGCAGAGGCGCTCCTATGGTAAGATTTCGTGTCAATCGGAGCAGCGGTTGCTGAGAAAATGAATTTTTAAAATGCAGACACGCCATACGTACAGACGCATGCGAATGCCTCACCCTGCTTTTCACTTCACGAGCGCAGGGTAATAAACCAGATGCGTCACTGCATCCTTTTGTTGACGACTTGACTTGCCTATTTCAGTCTACTACAGGACAAAAACATCTCTCGACAACATGGGCTATTATTTTCTATTATCTGCAATTCGGGGACACATTGTGCTTGAGGGAAATTTTCAATTTTGTGTCTCCAAATTTTTCATCTTTGTTTGCTTCTTCAAGTACTGCTCTAGGTTGCGTCTTTGTTAATTATATTGTTATCCATCAGTTGTTCGTTTGTCTTGCTACGTGTCCAACCCAGTTCCATTTCAGTTCTTTGATTGTGACAAATATGTCATTGAATTTAGGTTTCTTATTAATCCATTTTGTTGTCGCCGTGTCTCTTTTTGTTACGTCAAGATAACATCCTTCCACTGGCTCTTTGTGTGGAGATCAACTTTGCTTCATCTTCTTTGTAATAGACCATGCTTCACATCCTTAATCATTGCTGATTTTTCACATTGATTGGAGACATTATTTTTCAGACATAAAGGCAATTTGCTTTTCACGACTTTTAAAAAATTATTTTTATAGAACGCTGCCCATCCTATTCTGGAACATAACTTTACTTCTTCAAAGTGATATTAATTACCCCTTAAAAGTGATTATTATAACAACTAGAATTGCACTCTTCGACCATCGCGACGTCAACCAATATGCCGCCGCCCACATTATTACATCATTATACCTGCACCAAGTTTGAGTTAAATCTACTCTGCTGTTTTCACGAATCATATTTTTACATGACATGACCTCTGACCTTTGGCGAAATCTAATCAGTTGATCTTTGCATCATAATGTATACTTATACCAACTTTGCTCAAACTCCCATCACTGGTTCACAAGTTAGTGCAGTAACGTTTTTTTTGTTTGTTTTTTACCAAATGGCACCTCTGACTGTTGACCTCTTGAATCCAAAATCTAATTAGGTCATCCTTACATAATTATACATACCTGTACCAAGTTTGGCTTAGATACATACAGACGTTTTTAACTTATTGAGGCAACTAAATAATTTTTACGAAACATGATCTCTGACCTTTGACCTCTTGGCCCCAAATCGAATCAGTTCATCTTTGCATAATAATATATACTTATAGCAAGTTTGGTCAAATTCCCATCACTGGTTCCCAAGTAGCGTGGTAACATAATTTTTACTTAACCTGACATTTGACCTCTTCACTCCAAAATCTAATCAGTTCATCCTTACATCATTATACATTATTGTACCTAGTTTGATTTTAATCCATTCAGCTGTTTCAAGTATCACATTTTTACCTGACATGACCTCTGACCTTTGATGCCGAAATCTATTCAGTTGATCTTTGCATCATAATATATACTTGTACAAAGTTTGAACAAACCTCCATCAATGGTTCACAAGTTAGCACAGTAACATAATTTTTACCTAATAGGACCTCTGGCCTTTGACCTCTTGGCCCTAAAATCCAATCAGTTCATCCTTAAATCATTATACATACATGTGCAAAGTTTGGCTTACATACCATCAGCCGTTCTTAAGTTCCTAAGTTATTGCGGTAATGAAATATTTTTTTACTTAATATTACCTCTGACTCTGACCTTTGACCTCTTGAGACCAAAATCTAACCAGTTCATCTTTGCATCATAATATATACTTATGGCAAGTTTGGTTAAATTCCCATCACTGGTTCACAATTAACTCGGTAACAGAATTTTTACTTAACAGGATCTCTGATCTTTGACCATTTGACCCCAAAATCGAATCAGTTCATCTTTACACCATTCTCCAGCACATACTCGTACCGAGTTTGACTTAGATCCCTTCAGCCGTTCTTTTTTCGACGTGGTAACGAAACCTATCATGGATGGATGGACGGACAACCCTAAAAATTAATTACCTGGCCTAGGTAAATCAAATTGCTGCTTTCTTCAATATTTCTATTAGATTATTAATTATCTATAGATCAATTAGATTTTCTGACTTTCTTCCATGGTAGTTAAACATGATTTTTGTCTTTGTTATATTCATTTTTAGTTTGACCTTTTGACCCCAATGTAGCTCTTTCATCAAATTTAATTATTCATCGCGACGTCAACCTATCATGCTATATATATATATATATATAGCATGATAGGTTGTATATCATGCTATATCAAAAAAAATATCATGCTATATATATATAGTTTGAAATGAAACCATTCTGTAAATCATATTAGTGGTTTAATATTCAACATTTTCCACTTTATTTCCCCAATTCAATGGTTGCACTAATTCTACTTTATCGCCATGATGTGAACAACTTATTTGAGCTTGGGTCAACTTTCCTGACTTATATGGTGCAGGTTCAAGGTCTTTGTCCAACCATTGTAGAATTTGCTTAATATGAGGAGCGTTCAAAATGTTCTTCAAACAGGATATTAAAATAGTTCAAGAAATGCCAACTTTTCAAAAAACATGTATGAAAACAAAAAGAGCAGCAGCAACAAAAAGAACAACATATACCAGAAGGGCACCCGGTAGACCACACACCTCCACCAGACTGAAGAGTTTATGTCTGGTATCCCACTCATAGGCCGGATCTGGATTCAGACATGAGCCAAAATCTAATCGGTTGTTCCTGCCACATAACCAACTCATCCACGTAATTTTGTCATAATCCGTCCCCAACTTTTTGAAATATCATGCTATATATTGTTGCGGTTTTGGAATAAAGGTTAATTCCCCCTCGTAGATAGACGCACAACATGAAGCCTCGCGATAGTTCAGTTATTTCTTAGTAAATGTAAGCGTAGTCCTTTCCTGTGTTTAGTTTTGCATTGAGTAGGCCAGTGAGCTTAGGTGTTCTTTTGGCGCTTTGGTTTGGTTTTGGCGCTGAAATGACATGCGGCAGGCCTGAAAAAGTCTACCAAGGCCGAAGGGAGGCGTGGCAGGAGGAGTGGCCGGCAAGCATGAGCCGTCAATCAGGGCTCGAGGGGAGTGGCTAGCCACGACGACCAGAGGCGGGGTTTGGAACATACGAGTCGGGCCGGGGCGGGGCCATATAACCCTGCTCTGAGCTCCCCCACCTCAGATGAGTCGCGCAGCCCATGAGTTAGCAGATGAGTTGAGTGCCCGGTGAGAACAGTTGGAAAAGAGTTGAGTCCTCACTTGAGTTTGCAGTTCCCCGTGAGTGAGTTGGGTTGAGCTTGAGAACGTGAGTGGAGCTGCCGAACGAGCGAATTGAATTGCCTATTGTACACGAACTTTCCCCGTGCCCTGCGCTGTATTAATCGCGCGCTCGAGAGGACGACCCGCGCCGGGCCAGACGTGCGATTTCCTCCTGCCTGCCTTCGCCTGATACGTGCCGTGAACATCCGAGGGCTACGCCCGGCGAGCTGTCCCGGAGCGACCGACAGCGCTTGGCGCGCGAACATTCTTCTCTTCTCTCCCCGTGTGCGTGAGTGGGCCCGTGTCTGGGGATAAGTAAGATTGATTAAGCTTCTGCTCTGTGTCCCCCTTTCCTTCATCATTATCATTGTAAATAATAATAAATCATGCTCTTCCTCTGATCTGACCATCCTGTCCCTTCCATCCATATGCTTCGCACGGTACGAATAAAACCGCTTGAATCGGGTTCCAATAAAAGTAACAGCAAGTCACGTGATACGCATACCACTCGGGCATACTCAATTAAGCGTGGCTTGTGCGAGGCTCGATCCCCGCTTTCGTGGCAGCGTGGGTTAAAGGTACGTGCGAATTTGTCCCGATACCCTTTTTCACGTTTGCCCGGAAGTGGCGATTCGGCCTCGCGGACCCGAAGACCCAGGGGGGAAAAAGGGGTTTAATCCCACTTTTGTAACGGGAACGGGCTTCGGGAGATCCGCAACAATTTGGTAGTCAGGAGTGGGATTTGAACCCTAAAAAAATTTTGTACAGATTCGCCGTAACAAATTGGTGTCTGGGCGTGTGAGATAATTGGACCTAGAGTGCGCTTCACGCACTCCAAATTACGAGCGTATTAAATTTAGTTTGAAAACCAAATTAAATTCGTACCATGGCTAGCCAAGACGGTCAAATGCCGGTGGGAGTAATGGAGGATGAAGTAGAGGTAGAATTGATGACCCAGGACCCACAGGAGGAGTTGGTAGATGAAGGGAAAATTGATGAGGGTGCAGTAGCTGGCGAAGAAAATGGCGGCGCCTCGCACGTGGCGGCGGAAGCCGAGCCCACGGTACTAAGGTACATGCAATTATTTATGGCTCAAATACAGGCATCCATGAATTGCAGTGGGACAAATCCACCCGGGAATTGAAAGAAATGGGGGGCAAATCCACCCGGGAATTGGGAGAAATGAAAAATAGGTTGGAAGACAAAATGGGCACCCAGAGAGACGAAGCAAGGCGGAACGTGAAAAAATTGGAAAACTAAATAAAGGAATCCAGGTGTGATATGGAAAAAATGAGGGCAGCGGAAAAGAGGGATATGAAAAAGGCGGGGGAGGACATCAGGTGCAGGTTGAGCGGGAAGGTCGCAGTGGTACCCGATGAGGTGACGCGGTGTGAGGAACGCGTGGGGAGCGAGGTAGAGCGTAGGACAGCCAAGTTGACCGGGGCTATGGGAGTCGCGACACGAGGTGTCGAGGAGCCGACGATCGTCAAATGGGAAAATAAAATTTCAGGGGCGCCGGCGAAGGCTGAGTTGGAAAAAGAAGTTTTATGGGCGCCGGCAAGTCGAGGTAAAATAAATAATTGGGGCCAAAGAGACGGTAGAATCGGGGAGCAAATCACGGGAGAAGGAAATGGAATATGAACAAAGTCTGTATTTGCACCATGATGCCGTGCTTACTCATGAAGTTAAAAGTTTGCAGGCGCTGGCAAAGAAACCGGGGAAGGAGGTCCCCGAGGTGAGTTGCGAAAATGGCCCCTCATGTATTTGGCGTGAACGGGTTTTCGGCACGCTTGGGAGAAAGGCGAGACCCGGGCGTTCACGATGGGCCCATTGTGCGGTGTACGAGGGCGACTGGTACGGGGTGTGAGAGGGAGTCCGTACAAGAGCGCGTGGAGTGAGAGAGTGGTACGTGGTATGAGAGAGAGTCTGTACCTGAGTGTGTGGAGAGCGAGTGTGTTACAGAGTGTGTAACGGAAAAGTGTGTGCCAGAGTGTGCAGGAAAAGAGTGTGTTACAGAGTGTGTAATGGAAAATTGTGTGCCGGAGTGTGCAGAGAGAGAGTGTGTTACAGAGTGTGTGCAGGAGTGCACACCAGAGCGTGTTACAGAGTGTGTGCAGGAGTGCACACCCGAGTGTGTTACGGAATGTGTAACAGGAGAGTGCGCACCTGGGGGTGTGGAAAAAGAGTGTGCGATGGCCGAGTGTGTTGCAGAGTGCGAGAAAGAATGCACACCGGACTGTGTGCGGAAAGAGTGTGTAACGGAGTGGGTGGGAGGCACAGGGGCACCTGGGTGTGCGAGTGCAGAGTGGGTCGCGAGTGGTGAGGACGCGGCTCAAGCATCGACACCGACCGGGGTAGCGTTTACCAGGACGGGTAGCAGACGTGAGCCCCCGGTGAGTTGTGTGCTGCAGGGACCGGAGGGAATCCTTGCTGTGTCGGTCTCACAAGGACCGGCGTGCACGATTCGTACCGGCCCCCGCACTGTATGGTTGGTGCCGTGCCGTGGCGGCAAGGCCGATCGGCCGGGTTCAAGGGGAGGTAGGAGTTTTCGGAGCCACGCACCTTGTCGGGTGCGGTGCTCCGACCGTGGCCGGTTGGGTCACCGTGCGTGGGACCGCGAGGCCCCACGCCGTGATGGAGCCCTGCACCTCGGCCCATCCATACCTCCCCCCTTGGGTCGAAAATGCCGGACGGACACCCTATACAGGCGACCAACCACCCGCATGGATCGCTCGGCCCTTCGAGGTTGGGCCGTGACAAGAAACTTCCACTCGGAGAGGCTCGTAGTGTAGCGGACAGTGGAGAGTAGTGTCCCCCACGTGGGGGAATGGTAGTGTCACCATTCCTCCCACGATGGGGCCCATGAGCATTAGTTTAGGGGGATGGCAGTGATAGGCACATGGGGTGCCAGCAATGGTTGCCTCCATGGGGCACCGAGGCTAGCCGAGAGAGGACTAGGATAATGTTAGGGATCTAGAAAACCGTAGAGACATGAGAATTAAGTAGTGACACCTGTACTGTAGAGGGGACGTAGGTTGCTTAGATGGTTGATAATAAAACAGGGTGTGCATAGTGTAAAGGGACGACGGGGAAGCATGAGTTTTAGGGGAAGTAGATAGATAGATGATGCTGTGTGTTTGAGGAGTTGTGTAGTAGTGTTTGTGGTATTGTATTGGAGGTGTGTGAGCGCAAAAGGTGTGTGAGATAAATGGGGTGTGAGATAAATGGGGTGTGAGATAAATGGGGTGTGAGATAAATGGGGTGTGAGATAAATGGGGTGTGAGATAAGTGGTGTGGAAGTAATTTGTGTGGAATGAGTGGTGTGGAGTGCATGGTGCGAAGGAGTGAATGGGGGGGAGTGGAACCCATTCACGAAAGCCCGGGGGGGGGGGGGGGGGGAGTAGTGTAAAGCCAGGTAGAGGGCATAGGTATATTGTATGGATATTGACACTTGTGGTGCGGGTAGTAGAAAGGTTGTGTTTCGTTGGGTGCATGAGTCAGTGACATGGCTGGGCGTGTGGCTTAATTTGTGCATATAGTTATTGAGGCACTCTGCCACTGGTAGTTTGTCAGCCACGTGAGGCCGTAGGTAGGCTCTGGGAGCCGGTTAGGTTAGAGTTGAGTGGGGCCTGAGGATCCCAGGAGAGGACCCAGGTTGCCCAATGCCAAGGGGGGCACAGAGGGGGTAAGAGCCAGGGAGGGCCTTCCCCAGTTAGGTAGTCGCAAGGAGCAGGTAAGCTCGGGTGGCGGCTTCAGTGGCGGAGGTGCGCAGGTAGGTAGACCTGCTGGGAGGGCCACACGACCCAGCCCTGAAATTGTGCGAGGGCACAGAGTGAAAATTTGTGGGGGTGAGACCCAAAATCAGAGAGCACCACAGTGTGGGCAATGGGAATTCGGGTTCTTAGAACCACATAGTTTAAAGAGGCCGATTGGCAGGGTATGACCCCGGGTAGGTTAAAAGTAAATGTCAGTAGTGTAGTTAGGATGAGAAATCCCTTCGCAACATCCACAGCCAGTCACCAAGGAGGGGAGCTCCACACCAAGGCTCTGTAAACTGTTTGAGTAGTGAGACGCATCATGACGTGAAGTGACATTGTGTGTGTTCCATCCCTTCCTTCTTGCGAGGGATTTGGGGACGAATTTGGTATAGAGGGGGATATGGGAGACAAGACGTAGTGACAGATTGTAAATACAAGGGGGGCTAGGGTAGTGTAGCCAATGGTGGGGGGTACGGGCGGTTTGGGGCGAGCCTGCTCTGCTCGCTCTTCCGCGTCCCTCGCGCCGCACCACCTTGTTTTCTATGTGCCATTGTGCGCTTTCCGCTTTGCTTGTTGTGCCTTGTCTCTCCCCCCGCCCCAGGACCATTTTGGTGGCCGAACAGTGCAGCACCATCGAACTGTGCAGCACCTTGCTGCCCTGTCTTTGCTACATCTGTGCAGCCGACCTGTGCAGCACCTTGCTGCCATGTCATTTTGCTGCACCCTTGTTCCACTTGTGCAGCCGACATGCACAGCACCTTCCTGCCATATCCTTTTGCTGCACCTTTGTTGCACCCATGCAGCCGACCTGTGCAGCACTTTGCTGCCAAGCCTTTTGCTGCACCTTGTTACACTCATGGCCCACACGCCTTGTGGCCTTGCACCTCTGCTGTGCAGCATCTTGCTGCAAAATCATCTTGCACCTTCGGACCACTTGGTTGAGTGGCATTGATGCCACGCAGTTGAACCACGTGAGGACGGCCCTGCTGGCCAAATAAAAGCATTTGTGCATTTTATTATTGTGTGCTAGGGACAAGAAGTTCTGCAAGTTTAGTTGGCCCCGATGCTTCAAATAGCCTGTATGCCGGTCAGGGGCCAGCCGGTTTGATAGACGCACACGGAAGAAGCAAGAAGCAAGCAGCAAGTGTCACATTTATGAGTGTGTTTTTGCTGTGTTTTCTCTCCCCTCCAATCTGCTCTTCAAAAAAGAACAGGTCCTGGGTCATAGAATTGTAAATATACGTGCTTGTAAATATAAGAATGCTGCCCACCGGCTATGTGTGTAGTTTGAAAATTCCGGAAATACTTGGGTAATTGTGGGCGTGAAACTGTTAGGTAGCTGCTCAATGCAATAGGAGGGACATATTTAGTGCTAAAACTGTCGCACACATGGGTCAGAGTAAATGGTAGGGGGAACCACACCTATGTGTCACATTTAAAAGTATGGTTAATTTTGCATGTCCGGCTTTACCGGTCGTTCCATTGGTGGTTTCGACTCGGGGCGAGTCTGACGAGAGAGGGATGTAGTGTTGCGGTTTTGGAATAAAGGTTAATTCCCTCTCGTAGGTAGATGCACCACAACATGAAGCCTCGCGATAGTTGTTATTTCTTAGTACATGTAAGCATAGTCCTTTCCTGTGTTTAGTTTTGTGTTGAGTAGGCCAGTGAGCTTAGGTGTTCTTTTGGCGCTTTGGTTTGGTTTTGGCTCTGAAATGCCACGCGGCAGGCCTGAACAAGTCTACCGAGGCCGAAGGGAGGTGCGGCAGGAGGAGTGGCCGGTAAGCACGAGCCGCCAATCAGGGCTCGAGGGGAGTGGCTAACCACGATGACCAGAGGCGGGGTTTGGAACATTCGAGTCGGGCCGGGGCGGGGCCATATAACCCTGCTCCGAGCTCCCCCACCTCAGATGAGTCACACAGCCCATGAGTTAGCAGATGAGTTGAGTGCCTGGTGAGAACAGTTGGAAAAGAGTTCAGTCCTCACTTGAGTTTACAGTTCCCCATGAGAGTGAGTTGGGTTGAGCTTGAGAACGCGAGTGGAGCTGCCGAACGAGCGAATTGAATTGCCTATTGTACACTAACTTTCCCCGTGCCCTGCGCTCTGCGCTGCATTAATCGCACGCTCGAGAGGACGACCCACTCCGGGCCACAGACGCGCGATTTTCTCCTGCCTGCCTTCGCCTAATACGTGCCGTGAACATGCGAGGGCTACGCCCGGCGAGCTGTCCCAGAGCGACCGACGGCGAAGTGCGCTTGGCGCCCGAACATTCTTCTCTTCTTCTCCCCGTGTGCGTGGGTGGGCCTGTGTCTGGGAATAAGTAAGATTGATTAAGCTTCTGCTCTGTGTCCTGGTGTTGGCTTAGGTGCCTGGTGTTGGCTTAGCGGTTAGGGTGCCAGCTTGGGATCCTACGATCCTGGGTTCGAATCCCGATCGATCGCTGAATTAACACCAGTGGGGTTGACTCAGTCTGTCATCCTTCCGAGGTCGGCAAATTGAGTACCAGCTTGCTGGGATGAATGACCAGGTGTGTACCCCGATTTAGAATAGGTACACCGTATCCCTGTGCATCGTAAGAGGTGACTAAGGGTTGGTGTCAGGAAGGGCATCCGGCCATAAAAACATTGCCTCAAACAGGGAACCATGATTGCTATGGGGCCAGCAAGGCTAACCCCCGCTCTAGCGGGGAAAATGGCCTTAAAACGATCATTCATTCATTCATTTTGTATCCCCCTTTCCTTCATCATTATCATTGTAAATAATAATAAATCATGTTCTTCCTCTGATCTGACCATCCTGTCCCTTCCATCCATTGGCTTCGCATGGTACGAATAAAACCGCTCGAATCGGGTTCCAATAAAAGTAACAGCATGAGTCACGTGATACGCATACCGCTCGGGCATACTCGATTAAGCGTGGCTTGTGCGAGGCTCGATCCCCGCGCAGCGTGGGTTAAAGGTACGTGCGAATTTGTCCCGATACCCTTTTTCATGTTTGCCCGGAAGTGGCAATTCAGCCTCGCGGACCCGAAGACCCAGGGGGAAAAAAGGGGTTTTATCCCCGCTTTGTAACGGGAATGGGCTTCAGGAGATCCGCAACAATATGTGTATATATATATATATATATATATATATATATATATATATATATATATATATATATATATATATATATATATATATATATATATATATATACATATATATATATTGTTGGCCCTAACTCTCAATGGTGAAGTATTACTAAGAAAATTTAAAGATTCTCATATCCGGATATGAATTTCGGATCTTAACCAAAATCGAATCAATTCATCCTTGTCAGACACCCAACCTGTCCACGGAAGTTTTGGCCGAATCCGTCCATAAATTTTAAGATATCGTGCTATGTATTATTTTAGCCCTATCAATCATTGGTGAATAATCACATAAAACATTCTTGGATCTAGATCTGGATTGGGATATTCACCAAAATCGAATAATTTTGTTCTTATCACACACCCAACCTGTTCAACAAGTTTCGTCCAAATCTATCTTTAACTTTTTGAGATATTCTGCTATGTATCATTTTTGGCCCGATCTCCAAATGGTGAAGAATCACTTTAAAAATTATAGTAGCCGGATCCGGATATTCACCAAAATCTAATCATTTCGTCCATGTCATATACGCTACCTCTCTGCCAAATTTCGTCCAAATCCATCTTCAACTTTTTGAGATATCTTGTTTACAAACAGACAGACAAATGAAAAATCGGTCAGAGACCGAGGACTTGCCGGAATATACTTTCTTTTTATCGGCCATTTTGGACAAATATGGCGGCCGAACCACGTGACCAATACGTCATCATTATTTGTTTACTATCATCTATTTTGTCATCATTATCTGAACTAATTTATTCATAGATTATGCTCAATAAATTTCATCTTGATCGGATGAAGTTTTGTACTTGTCGAATTATGATGTCATAATGGACGCACCTATGACATCATTAACATATTTTATTCCCCATGGAGAGTTCTTTACAATGAGCCATGTCTCAATTTTTTCTATTCAGCACTTTCAGAGATATAGAGGTGCAAAGTTTTTCGGTTTTTCCAAGATGGCGGCCGAACCACGTGACCGATGACGTCATCAATTGGGCACAGTCTATTCCAGGGCAATACAAATATGTGTGTAAAGTTTGGTGATTCTACGTGCAACTGTGTAGACGTAGTGCTGCGCACAGACAGACAGACAGACAGACAAAAAATCGGTCAGAGACCGAGGACTTGCCGGAATGTACTTTTTTATCGGCCATTTTGGACAAATATGGCGGCTGAACCACGTGACCGATGATGTCATCATTATTTGTTTTCGAAACTAATTTATTCCTTGATGATGCTCAAGAAATTTCATCTTGATCAATGAAGTTTTGTACTTGTCGAATTATGACGTCATAATGGAGGCGGGAGTTGTTGTTGTTGTAATGGAGGCACCTATGACATCATTAAAATATTTTATTCCCCACTGAGAGTTCTTTACAATGAGCCATGTCTCAATATTTTTTCTATTCAGCACTTTCGGAGATATAGAGGTGCAAAGTTTTTCTGTTTTTCCAAGATGGCAGCCAAACCACATATCTGATGACATCGTCATTAACATATTTTATTCCCCCTGGAGAGTTCTTTACAATGAGCCATGTCTCAATTTTTTCCATTCAGCACTTTTGGAGATAGAGGTGCAAAGTTTTACGATTTTTCCAAGATGGCGGCCGAACCACGTGACCTATGACATCATCATTAACATATTTTATTCCCCATGGAGAGTTCTTTACAATGAGTCATGTCTCAATTTTTTCTATTCAGCACTTTCGGAGATAGAGGTGCAAAGTTTTTCAGTTTTTTCAAGATGGCGGCCGAACCACGTGACCGATGACATCATCATTAACATATTTTATTCCCCATGGAGAGTTCTTTACAATGAGTCATGTCTCAATTTTTTCTATCCAGCACTTTCGGAGATAGAGGTGCAAAGTTTTTCGGTTTTTCCAAGATGGCGGCCGAACCACGTCACCGATGACGTCATCATTATTTTTTTTCTCCACCAGCTTATGCCGTCATGGCACTCAAGAAATTGCATCTTCATTGAATTAAGTTTTGTACTTGTCAAATTATCAAATTATGACGTCATAATGGAGGCCTTGGCCCAAGAGAGTTAAAAATTGGGCACAGTCAATTCCAGGGCAAGACAAATATGTGTGTAAAGTTTTGCGACTCTATGTGCAACGTTGTAGACGTAGTGCTGCGAACAGACAGACAGACAAACCAACCGATCAACATACTTGCCGGAATCTTTTCCGGCAAGTAACAAACAGACAGACAAACCAACTGATCAACATACTTGCTGGAATCTTTTCTGGCAAGTAACAAACAGACAGACAGACAAACAGACAGACAGACAGACAGGGGTGAAAACATAACCTCCATCCACCTTTGGTGGCGGAGGTAACTAGAACCGCACTTGTGGAGCACATAGTCTAGCCCTATGTGTTCATTCTGAACATAAGTACCATCGTTAACTGAACACGCTACTAGTATGGCCTACTGCTATTGTAGTCCATATACCTGTATTATCTATGTACCCTATTATGTAACATAGTTTCTTGGCATGGGTTATGAACATCATAATTTGAATTTGTCCCTCACATCGGGTGATTGATTATAAGAGTATATATGAAGTTTCAGATTTTTTGCATAAAGATTTCAATTCAAGCAATTTTGGCTGGAAAATCACTTCGCTGATGACATCATCGTTATGCACCACATAGAGTTGATGACATATGCCAAGTTTAATTTTTTTTCGTTGACCAGTTTTGGAGAAAATGATATCCAAATTATTTCCTTTAATCTAATATGTCTGCCATGCCATGTGACATATGACATCATAAATTTAGTTCTTCACACATTGGGTCAGAGATATGATATATGAAGTTTCAGATTTTTGGATAAGGATTTCAATGCAACCAACTATGGCTTGAATACCACTTCACTAATGACATCATCATTATCACTCTATATACGCCATGGGAAGTTGATGACGTATGCCAAGTTTATTTAAAAAAATTCGCTGAGCGGTTTTGGAGAAAATGATGTCAATTTTTTCCTTTAATCCAATATGACTGCCATCCCATGTGACCTGTGATATCAGAGGGAGCAAAAAAGGATTCTCCATGCGGAGTCTTGTGGTTGATTGGACAAGTGGTTGTGGAGATAACCATTTTTAAAGCGAAAATATATAGACACGGACACACACACACACACACACACACACACACACACACACACACACACACACACACACACACACACACACACACACACACACACACACACACACACACACACACACACACACACACACACACACACACACACACACACACACACACACACACACTGCAATAGCCTCGCATCCCCTTCAGGGCGAGACGAACTACCCAGTCCCTTGGATAGACGTTCACCTCGGTTGGTGTCCCACTGCTTACATTAGTTGGTGGAAGTTAAAGATTCAATCGCGTCTTTCATGAAATTAGTGCCTGGTACCCAAATAAATTCTAAATTCATGCCCAAAACAGCTCTAGTTTATTAATCATGTCTGACCACAGGTTCGTGAAACACTTGGGCCAAACCTCCCCCTTTCCCAACCCCGCAAGTTGGGATTAATTGGGGGCCGTTAAGAAAAGTCGTAGTAATTGCAATGATAATTGCCCGTATAATTATACACCACCTTCTAAACCCTAGAGCAACAATAATGGTATAAATACAAATAATCTTCACTTCATTGCACTATTCATACACAACTGATTGCTACGACATGAAAGCACAAAACGATTTCATGCAAAAAAACCCACAAAGGTCTCAAAAATACACGAGAAACGACACTGATTCTTGCCATGAGAGGGCAAGAGGGGACTTTAGAAGTGCACTTGCAATCAGTTTCTGTCCACAAATTAACATATCACATAAATTCAGTTATACCTTCTTGTTTTGGAATCATTTTATAAGTTTCTTAATTAATTGAAGTGCCTTTTCTGTACTGTATTGTAAATATATACCTTAAATACACAAATTAATTCTGTCCTTTTTCAGATCCACCAAGGTTTCTGGGAAAGAGTGGGGAAATAGGAGGGGTTTAAGACCTGCCTTATATCTCTCTATAGTGTGGCAGTTTGAGGGGGGTACCATGCATCCGCATAAAGTTTATATTTGCTGTTTCATGACGTTTCGACCCACCAGAAATTCCGCAGGTGCCACCCTGGGACCCTTGAGCATTTTTTTTTTTTTTTTACAAAATCCATTAACACGCAAATTAGCGGCCATCAATAGATAAATTACTAATTTACCTTATATCTCGTTAAGTTCTTAACAAAACTTCACAAAAAGAATGTCTGTCTATATTCACATTTTCAGGGTCTACGATTGGTATGAAACAATTAAATTTACAATCCTATAGAAAGCACTGCAGATAAATGAATGGTAAATTTATAAAAAGGCACTCAGTAGAGAGCTGAGTTTTATTTTATTTTAAATATAAAATTTAGAAATGTTTAAAATATTTTTAAAATATTTTTTTAATTTTTTTTATTAAAAATAAAAAAGTATTATTTTTATTTAAAAAAAAGTATATATATATATGTATACATATTAAATTTCTTTATTTATTTATTGTTTTTAATTTATTTAAAACAACACTGCGATTAAATCCTGTATAACAAATATTCTAGAAAGAAATTTGTATGTTCTTATCAACATTACACAATGAAATCCAACAGAAAACATTTGTTGTTGTTGCAAAGTGTAATTAATTTAAAAAAATAAAGAATTAAACGAAGAAACAAATTTATATATTTTTTGTTATTTTTTTTGTCCTATTCGTCAAAAAGATTCTTTTGAAAGGGAATCTACTGTATAAAGCTTTAAAAAAAAACAAATGTTGATTAATATTCATATGAGCATTGAAACAATTTCAAAAGTGTCCAATATTGCAGACAATAAAGCATCACAATCAAGCGACGCTGAGCATTGTCGGTGTCAAGGGTAACTACTGCTTTGCTAAAAGTCTCATTAATTGATCAAATTCATTTCCTTTCGTTGTTGATTAGACAAGAGTTTGAGTGGAACAAAGCAAGTAGGAAACTAAAGTGTAAATTTGGGCCACAATTAAATAATCAATGAACCACTAAGGTCATATCAAAAGCTTGCCTAATTACAATAAGCGACTGCCATTGATTATGCTTTCATTTAGCCTGCAGATGTAATTTGATTACTGCTTGTTGGTGAATGCCTGTTTAATTCTCTGCTATTATTATGGGTTTTTGGTGATGGGAAACATCTACATAATAGCATCAACAAATGCAATAACAATTACTGATAGCAATATAACATTAACGTAGCTTAGTCAGTTCTTCCACTTATAGATATATTGCTAAGATGTCAAAGGTCAGTTGAGGATGGAAAAACAGTAAAAGTGTCCTTCATATTTTTCATATGTGAAATGCCTTCAGGAAAGACCGTCATGGAGACACTAATGATACCTTCCTGCAATCAGCTAATTGCAGAGGTATAGTTTATGAAAATGGTCCATCTCATTTGAGTTGTATTCCTCAAGGTTAAAAGGTTCACTGACTTCTACTTTTGTGAAAGTGCTGCTCGCTCAATCTTCCTTTTAATACAGGTATCGATGCTCCATAAAAATAATCTTTTAATTCCATCAGGTTTTAAAACAATCTGACATCGTGCTTCAAGCTTTTTAGACATACAGGCCTTTCTTGTTTCATTCTGGAGGATAGTGATATAAGTGACAGTGAATTTAATCTAAACTGAAATTGCACACAATAGTTATTTTCAAATATAAGTAAGTCAGAAAAAAGAAAACGAATCAATTATCCTCCCTTCTGTAAAAACTTGAAACATTTTCTTTACTCTCATATCTTTCTTCCTGTGCACAACAAATATTATCCTGTTATACAGACTTGGCATTTAATATGGAATATGTTTTTTTTCTTGACTTGGGTTTACTTTCTGAACTCAGTATATCAATCTGGTGAGTTTCTTTTACGCTTCGGTGATTTCTTTGTTAAAAGAACCATGTCACCGATTGTCTTTCGCAGCAAGAAGTCAATAACAGGATAATATCAAAGGTGGCATGACAAAATGTAAGGGCAGGTACATTTGATGATTGGCTTCACAATCGGGTAGATAAGGGTTGTTGCGTTCTGTATTAGTGGAAAACAACTGCTGCACATCTACAAAAGTTATTGCCGCTTCCTCTGGAGATGGTCCGTCAACTCGACAATGCTGTTCGTCATGGAGTGGTGGCTTTACGAAATTCCGGTATGAAACAGCGTGCTATTGCTTGGCAGTATGGCATCACTCAAGGTCAGGTGTCAAAGATCCTGAAACGAAATGCTCAAAGGGGTGTCCCTACTCCAATACCAAGGCCAGGACGTCCCCGCAGAATCACAAGGAGAGATGATCGTCAGCTGCACCGGTTAGTCTGCAATGGCCGTACCAAGTCAGCTAATCAGCTTAGGGCTGAGTGGCAGCAACTGACAAATGTGCCTGTATCCAGAAGGCTAGTTAACCAACGACTGGTTCAAGCAGGCTATCGTGCCAGGCGTCCCCTGAGAAAGCCACGCCTGACCAGACAACACAGCCAGCGCCGATTGCAGTGGGCCAGAGAGCACCGTCAATGGCAGCCAGGACACTGGAATCACGTGACCTTCAGTGACGAGTCTAGATTTCTGGTCTATCGTCAAGATGGCCGCGTCCGAGTGCACAGACAAGTGCATGAAGCCTACAACAAAGATTGTATAGTGCCAAGAGTCCAAGCTGGAGGTGGTGGGGTGACCGTTTGGGCTGCTTTTCATGCAGGGGGCAAAACTGACCTGGTTGTTCTGAATGGAAACCTGAACCAGTTCAAGTACAGGGCCATTCTGGAAGAAACATTGCTTCCATTTGCTCATGCAGCCTTTCGAGGAAACTTTGTCTTCCAAGATGACAATGCACGGCCTCATCGTGCTCGCATGATCCAACACTTTCTTGTTGACCGTGGTGTCGAGCATATGGAGTGGCCTGCCATGTCCCCGGATATGAATCCGATAGAGAACTTGTGGGCAGAATTAACGCGTCAAATCGACAACTTGGTCCAGCAGCCTACCTCTGTGCGTGAATTGCAGCAGGCTATTGTCACTGCATGGCAAGCGATTCCTGTCCAAACCTTGGCAAATCTCGTGAACAGCATGCCTCGACGTGTACGTGCTCTCCTGAATGCTCGTGGGGGTTACACGAAGTACTGAACTGTAATTTTACTGTCCGTTATCCCAGTCATAATTTAACTTGTGTTTTTGTTGAAATTTTTTTTGGCTCATGTGTAAAATAAAGAGATACTTCTGAAAAACGTACAGAAGTTTAACACAGTACTGTCCGTGAATTGTGTTCGATATCAGTTCACATCACTTTCAAGGATCAATTTATTTGCTTCGAAATGTCAAATGTGGTTTTTCTTTCTTTTATAGGTCACATTAACAAAATCTAGAATAATTTCAACATAATTCCAATGAACTTTTGGTTCTAAGTCATCTTGAAAAGTAAGTTCACCCTCACAAAAAAATATTCCATATTAAATGCCAAGTCTGTAGTTTGAACAATAAGCAATAAGAATAATTAATGAATATGAAGTTTGAATACATATATGTCCCCTGACTTTTTGTTGGGATGAGGAATAGATCTGTGTAATATTAAGGCAAAATCTTGAACGGTTTTTCAAATATTGCATACACAAGCCAAGTTACCGAGATGGTTGCCATGACAACATAATTCAGCCAATCGCAGCGGTGATCTAATCAGGATGAGAGAATGTTATGAGGAATAGGTATCTGCAATATGAAAGCTACATTTTCAACGGTTTTTTAAATATTACGTACACAAAAGTATATGGACGGATGATTGGTCGATCGGACGGAGCTCATTTTAATGCGTCCCCCGCCCGTCCTGTATCCGACCTAGTCGGAGTGGTGGGGAACAATAATGTATTTTTTATGAACAAAAATTGTTTAGATAATGTTTTGCATCATGGGAAACGAAATGTGGCTCACATTTTTAATGTTAGCCCTTAGTCTAAGCAAAGGGAATTTGTCGAACATCAATTATGCCTTATTTCCCATGTTCATAAGCATACTCTTATCAGCTTGTTATTGATAAAATTGTTTTTTAATTCTCTGTATTCATGTCAATGAGAGTAAGGCATGATATTTTCAATAGTATGATTTCTAATCGATTATTTGACCTTATTATTGCTCAAAGTACAAGTTACATCTGTGAATGACAGGTAGCGAAAGGTTTACGTCTATGATTTGAGAGGAACAGGCCTTGTACTTTGGCCTCATTAAGGGAGCTTTATAGATTCCACAGAATCCAGGAAAGACAGATAAGACGCTGGGCTGCCAGCCCATGGAGAGCAGCAACCCATTGAGCTACATACAAAAGCCTTGTAAGCTGTGAGTATTTCTGATTTTTCAAAAAATGACTGGGAAAGATGGAGGTCTGTCACCAGTCTGTCACTTACTTTGGAGACCAGTTTTGCTATCTGGTTGGTACAGGAGAGCTCATGGCTATTGCAGTGGCCTATAAGTTCAAGAGATTGAACCTCTGAATGGCTTACCATGGAAATAGATAGGTGGATTTGTTTGATGTTCCTTCCTGAGCGACAGGGTGAGGCTGTGTGATATCCAAGGATTGAAGGGCATGTTCCATTTATCAGAGCGGTATCTAATCAATTCCAGATCAGCAGAGAGTGACGGAGCTGCTGGCTGTCCGTGGGATGGGGGTAGTGTATGACAATGTAGAATCATCTACTAAAATGAAGAAAGGATTTTGCAGAGCATTGAAGATGGTGTTTATGTAGATGAGGAATAAAAGGGGCCCAAGACGTTGCATTGTGGTACTCCAACCTCCACTGAGAGGGGAGGAGAAGGTTTCATTGATTGCAATGCACTGACTATGAATGGAGAAAGTCAGAAATATGAAGGTGCAAATCCAGGCTAGATGCCTCAAGGAGAGTGTAGATACCTCGAGGCTATCCTGCCAGCCCTACATCCAAAGTTGAGTAACAGGGAGGGAATTCAAACTGATAACAAGAGATCAGACTGTTTCAAAAGAAGAAAGACCTGATTTCAGCAGCGATTATGGATTCCCTGACTTTGCTTATAATTGGAAGTAAACATGCTGGTCGGTGTAGTTGATAGCACCTGTTTTTCACGCCCATCTTGTGGACAGGAGTGATGTTTGCTGACTACTTGGTAGAATTATTTATTACCTTGCACATGTAGTGTAAAGCAGGGTTCAGCAATTAGTTCACTGTCTGACATACGTAAGTCTATGAGTCCATGATCGAGGAACTACTTGATTTCAATTGAATTTTATATTTTGATCAGTGTGGGACACAAATTTGAGCATGAATCGGAATACGAACCTGCAGCTTTGCAGTACTGTACTTTGACTGTGAATGTGGAAAATTGTAGTCTCGTCCCAGGCGGGCATTCACACTTGCGGTGAAGCAGTTGCTTCAATCTTTGTCAGTCTGGCAAAAAACAAAATTGAAAATCATTCCAAGGAGGAAAATTAGGGTTTTGGGATATCAGGACGGAGACAAACAACAGGCATGGATGACTAACTTAACATGTTAAATAGGGTGGTGTAAAAGAGGGTGCATCATTGGTGGTAAACTTCTGATTCAATCAAGTTTTTTTTCTATAACTCTAAAAACTTTTATTTTATTTCACTTGAATTATATATTTGAACACTGTAGACCACAAATTGCCTTGTTTGCACTTGCAAAAACCTTCAGTTTAGCAGTACTTGGAAAAGACATTTATGCCATTTCTCAACCAATGAAATTTGCTGCATACCATGGGGGTGGAGAAACAGTGAGCTTTAGAAAAAAAATGGCAGCACTAGCGATGCAACAACAGAGCTAACTTCAAGCAAAATATGTGCTGGTTATTGCATCTTTTTCTCAAAGATAGTTTCAAAATCGTCAATTTCTCCGAGGGGAATTGGCCGAAGGATCAGCTCTGGCCTGTACCGTTTGACCCATCGGCTTCGTATGATTTCCATCATTCAAAGTTCATGAACAAAGCTACTATAGATCATGCTCGGAAATGCAAAGGAAGAGTTTAAACAACTTTTCCCATGTGCTTCTTCGCAAGACTGCATGGGGTAAGGTGTTCTATGAACTCTCTAGTATTTGTCTCGTATTTATTCTCTCCCTCATAGTATTCGATTCATTATATTTCATATTTTCTATTACAGTTTTGCATTTTCCATAACTAGCAACGGTACCCACCCTATGGGCAGGGCTTCAATTGGGAAGCCCAAATGAAAAGGCTAAATATCAGAAATTGAAGGCTTTTTTTCTTTTAAACGATTTATATGAACATCCGTTAAATCTCGATCGGTGCAGCCGTTTGTGCGGCACCCGGGAAAATAACGTCATGCGGGAGCAATTATCAGCAGGATGTGGCATTGTGGGAGTCCACGTTTCTGATCCTCCTTCATGCCGAAGTAGCCCACCACTTCTCCAAGCATTCCGCTCTTCAGATCCGCCATGAGAGATTTAAGCTTGATACTGAAGACGCGTGCAGTTAGTCCTCCCGATGTCGTATGTACTCCCGATACGTGTTTCCTTCATTGTAAAAACTTCCAAATCAACAGTTAAAAGGATTTTGAGCCGATAGCTGTTACAGCCTTGGCAAGATCGATGGAGACAGCGATCTGTTAACGTATTCACCGCCCAAATAGCTATGTGGAATTCTCTCATGTGGAGATTAAACTAATTGTGTTCACAATCGCTATGTCGTATGTACTTCCGATACGTGTTTCCTTCAGTTGAAATGGGTTAGAATTCTCTCATGCAGGGATTCAACCCATGTCCTTATAAAAGGTCTTTGTCCGAGGTCACCGAGTTCGAACGGTGCAGCTGTGCAGCGATCGGTGCAGCCGTTTGTGCAGCACCCGGGAAAACAACATCGTCACAATGAGAACAATGAACGTTATGCGAACGTGAATGTTATGCGTGAATCCAAACCTGAGAATGCTGGAGACTAAAGCTGATATTGGGAAAACTAAATAGCCTATTTTACTCCTGGAGATCCCAGGATTATCCACCCTACATATCGTTGAGATCGGTTCAGCAGTTTTTACGGTACCTTCGAACAGACAGACAGACGGACATTTGGTGAATTATAGTAAGATGGATTGTAAACATCGTTTGGGGGGAGGTAGGAACGTGGAGAATGGGAAATGGGTGGGGGGGGGGGGGGGGGAGAGGGAGAGGGGGGAGGGATATATTAACTCTTATTCATTCCTCCTTTATACCTTTCCATTCCTCCCATATATTGATTGTTCAAAAACTCAATTTTAAATGAGAGGACATACCTTATGCTGTGATTATTTTTTCACAATTTAGTTTCAAATTCAACATACTGTGCTGATTTGTCTATTTTCTACTGGTAACCTTGGTAACCCACATAAAAGTACACGGATATCTCTTAATTGCTCTCGTCCTGTGTGCTATTTATATTTACAAGTCCCTCCTACATGTGATATATGTGCCTCAACGAATAGTTGAAAATTAAAAAAAAATTCTAGGAATTATGATGTCAATAAATAAATAAACAAATGAATAGCTCAAAAACATAATGTATATATGTATATATATATGAAGTGCTGAATTATACTCTTCTTGTATAAGGATTTGGTGCATTCTATGTGCAATGTCTTGTTGTAGCTCAATTTCCCCACACCGAGGTGCTGCTAACCCACCTGCCACCTGCACCTTTGTACTTGCTTTGCTTGAAATGCTCCCTTCGCTCCACGATGTTTTCAGTATGATCTTCTGTTGATATTTGACTGATTGACTTGCTCTATAATGAATATATCCTAAAATGTCCTCAATTCCATTTTAACAAAACAATATTTTCTCATTTTTAGACAAAATGTTTTTCTTTTATTCATTGCCATCTGTTTCATCCCGAGTTCGGCTTCCAATTACAAAGCCCTTCCTCCGTATCTCTCCAACACTCACATCCTCCCATCTGCAGAAGCTCGAAAACTCCCTACCCCCACCGTCTCTCCACGGAGTGACTCTGTGGCAAACTTGAAGCGATGTGAGTGACCACATCGAAGATGGGCTCCTCTCCACACTGACTGACCTCTGACCTCTGAGTGAAGAACACTCGCTGCCTATGTTAATAAGTGTTGCCCCCTTTCAGGCCTGTTGTGCCCTCCCCAATCCTCAAAAGAAAGTTATGCAGCAGAACTCGTGCAAAAATCACATTCTTTAGAGTTTCATTCCGAAACAATCTTTCTTTTAGCAATTTTGTGTTTACATTACTGCATCATGGTCATCTACATTTCAAATTTAAATCTCCTACATATTGAAACTAATACAGCAGGAAATTGCAAACAGTTGTTTCCACGAGTTCAAAGGTTTTGTGTTGCGAACAAGGTCTTGTTTAAATTTTTATTTATAGAAACAATCTTTCATGTTAATTCAAAGTGCATGCTCGTACAGCGAGCTCATATGAGTACAGTACAGACTAGGGACCACAGGACAGAATACAGTAATTTATGCAGCAACAACAACAACAACAACAACAAAATCAAAAAATTTTTTTACATCAAAGATGAAGTTCATAAAAAGTCACCAAAAAGTCTATTTGTTGTCATAATGTTTATTCTGTTCAATAAAAGCAGCGACGAAGAAGGATATAATGTGACCAACTGACTAACCAACCAATGATGCACGACTTCATCCAGGGTAGGAACAAGGCCCAGGCCTGTCCATCGGCCGGGCGCTGTGACGATCTCCCATCAGCCGAACGTCAGTCACGGCGGTCGCCTACACGGACAGCCCATCAGGAGGCATTAGTCGGACCTCGGCGCCGATGGGACGTGTCAGCTTGTTACACGCCGGGCTTGGCTCTCCCAAAAAGGTCCCGACCCTGGGCGGACCCGGCGCACCGTGGCCCGGGCTGCGCCGCCCGCCTGGGCCCAAATTGAACATTTGCAACTTTATTGAAAAACTGAAATGACTTGTGCTGCTGCCAGCAGCGTGGAACATCATCAAGGGGCTCCCGGACACAAAGCTGGGCGTGTAATATGTGCTGTACTTACCCTTTGCCTCCCGTCGGCTCAAATCTTTATCTTAACATCACTTTTTATGAGTCCTCGTCTCCTCTTAATGCCGTTAATTGTACTTGTTGTGAAATATGCCTTTTCATTCATGTCCGTCTGATTGAAAATGCTTGAGAACCTCGAGGTGTAAAATGACGCGAATAACATTGAGTGGGTTTAGAGCCCCTTTCACTCATTTATTATTCTCTTGCAAACATAATATTAAACTGTTTTGAGATAAATATGTTTCCCAAGAATCCGTGTGATGATGTAAAAAGTGAAAATACACTTAAACAGTAATCTGAGACTATTTTATGTTTTTATGCCTCCATTGACGAAGTTGCCGGAGGCATTATGTTTTCAGTCTGTCCGTCCGTCCGTCCGTCCGTCCGTGATAGCTTTTCGTTACCGCGATAACTTGAGAACGGAAAAAGGGATCTTTGTCAAACTTGGTACAGGTATGCATAATGATGTCCAGGTTAACTGATTACATTTTGGGGTCCTGAGGTCAAAGGTCATGTCAGGTAAAAATGTGATAACTTGAGAACAGCTGTATGCATTTAAAGCAAACTTGGTACAAGTATTATAATAATGTAACTAGCGGTAACCCGTGAAAATCACGGGCATAAATAGTGTTTATGTTCATACAAACTAACTTGTTAAGAAGTGATTATTACCATAAATCCACATATTTAACTTGGTGCAGCATTTTCGGTGCTTGCCGCCTTCCTGCCTCCTTTCAAAATAATTGTGTCAGTTGGCACCAACATTCATTCTGGCGGATCTCCTGAATATCGCTTTGTATTCAACTGCAGTATTGTCTCTTATAGTGTGGTTACTGGTAAGTATCCCCTTTACATTTCTGATCGCATTTATATTTATATTAAAAGGCGTAGCATGCCCCTCGAGTCGCTGCGCGTCCGGCACACATCGGGACGTCTTCTTCTTCTCCTCGGTATCAAGTGCAGCGTCTCACTGTGCGTAAAACAAAATGGCGTGGGTTATTCAAAACTTTTCACTGATTTTCAGCTTTTATTCCACACTCAGACATTTGGAGACATAGGTATGCTTATATGGAAGGGTTAGTCATAACTACATAGTATATCACACATATCTTAGGGCGACAGGAGCAATAGCTGGAGAGAAGTTCCGATTACAAACTTCAGAAATAAGCGTTTTAATGATATAGATAATGTGGGCAGAGGCATATCGGTCACGTCGTGACGTCGAAGAGTATCGTTCTAGTTTATAATTTTATATGATAGTTGAGAAAGATTATTGCAAGCAATTACAAGTAATGGAGTTGAATTACAAGGAAGATTATTTCATTACTTGATCTGTGATTTATAAACATATATGCTTAAGTGGTTATTTAAATTTATTTGATTGGTTGGTATTAGAGAGAGTGGGGATGGGTGTGGTGGGGCGAAAATTACTGTGGATACAAGTTTGGTTATTCATAAATGTCGAATCGATGAGAGTTCTTCAAACCTGATTTCAACTTTAATTCCAACCATTTGTAGATACACCGAACAACAAATAGGAACAATAACTACACGCATTGTTTTGTGGTCTTTTTCTTTTTTTGTGTCCCTTTGTTTTTGTGTTTTGTGTCCATTCATTGTTTTTCACCCAATCGAATTCCTATCCTAATTTTAATATAATGCTTGTAGTATTATGCATGGGTTTTAGGGTTGTGGAGTAGCGGCTGAAACCCAAATCCTATCCAGGATCCAGGTTCTTCCTGATGACTCCATCTTTACTCTTTGCTTATTCGAGTTCCTTCTGATGACTCCAATGTAGTATTTGGTTTTCCATTTCAGTATCAATATTCGTTATTCCCTCTATGTGCTGTACATACTGCAGTGTCGCATTATTATGAAAATCTGGCATCTGAAACAACCTGAGCGATAAAACTTGCGACGAAACAGCTTCCTACTAAATCTTAAGGTAACTATGATTGCTCAAAAAAAACTACATTGTCATAATTCGCCAAACACCGATGTCACAGGTGGACCCTTACAGAATACACTTCCAAACACTTCAGAATACCAAACCCTGATGTCACAGGTTGCCGGTGAAGATTGAAGTTGTCATTTTTTTTTCAGCATCCCAGTGCAAAATGGGCTTCTTTTCCAAGAATGTTTTCAGATCTCCAATGTTTCCAAATAAGTGCAGCCAGACATGACAATTCCCTTAATATTTGTTTTTGGGGGTTTTTTTTCTAAGCAACGACAAACTCCAAGATGTCTTCCTACGCAGCACTGCGAAAAGGGAGCCGATGACACAGGTTCGATTTCTTTATCGTGTCAAACCCAGTGCTGACAGATTTTGATTGGATAAACAGAATGTGCTTCCAGGCCACTCCAGCTGTTTATAGTGACATCACGGTGAAGTGTATTCTGTAAGGATTATTTGTCATTCTACACTCTGACAGGGTGGTCAATGAAAAAGAAAATACGATGAGCGGTCAGTTTGCTTTCATCACTTTTCCTTTCCCCCGGCTTAATGTTTTGACGGTCACGGATTATAACCTCACACATGTCCACTGCGGCATTTGTCTTTTGACAAAAATTCATTCCAGTGACCCACAGTGGCATGCCGCACAGAATCAATGCCATGTAACAGGCCTCAAATAAGAATCACTTGTGGACGTTTTCCCCTTGATTTAGCCATGACATATTCTGACACGGGGTGAGGCTTTTGTAAAGATGTGGGTAGAAGGGAGTAGGATCACATTCGTTCATCTCTGTAGGAGCCTGGATGCATGCCTCCCAATCTGTGCATCAAATGAGGAATGGTAAAACTGCAAAATTATCTTCCATGTAATCTTAATATCCAACATTTACGTTCTTAATCGATCTTGATAAGGCCTGCATTTTGTACTGCCTGTTTACATTAGTCATACGGTTATCCAGCATTGGCATTGAGAAAAATGATGCATTGCAAGGAAGTACTTGCAATTTGCATTTTTAATCATTGTGATGATTTTTTTTTTTTTAACTTTGGGGGTGAGGGTTTTTAAGGATTAAAAAAAAGTTTTTTTTTTTTTTTTTTTAAATAAAGACTAAAGCTCAAAGGCTTTAGTATAAAAAAAAACATTCAAATGTATTAGATCCTTCCTTATTTGTTTTACATAATGGATCCTTCCTTATTTGTTTTGAATATTTACTTTTACCCAAATTTACATTTGCATGTTCTGTTAGAGTCGCGGAGTAGCGGCTGGGTTGCGAGAGGGGTTGCGAGACTATCATAACGCCCCTGTCTATCAGTCTGTCTGTGCGTCTGTCCAAGTCTATATATTGTTACATGTTCCTCCCCGACCTCCTGGTCTCGGTAAACCTCCGAACCCCGAGAGGAGCCATGGCAGAAAAATATGTTATTCTGTGTCAGTAATCAATAGTGAAACCACACCAATGATTATAAACGAACAAAAGTTGTATTAAAAATCACACACAAGAATAACCGTACAACCAATAGCAATCAAAAGTGCACTCAATACATCTTAAGATGGTACCATCAGCTAAAGTAAGATAACTCACTGCGCTCCCAGTGAATGAAAAAGAACACTCCTCAATGTCTCTATAACTCAAAGGTGATCCCCCCCTGCGAGTAGTGATGAGGCGATGAGGTGTAGGTAAAGCGTGTACTGTCACGTGGTCCAAACATAAAGCAAACGCGTCGGAAAGGGAAATCCTAAAGGTGCGATCCAGACGTGCACGTTCACCGTCCAATCAGCGAACCGCTACGTAATCTTTAAATGCCGTTTTTGCGCACACACATCCCCGGCAGACGATAGGATGGTGAGAAAAGCTGACGCGTAGCAAAACCTTTTTCGGTGAACGAAGCGCGAGGTTCCAAATGGCCGACGACTCTTACTTGAGTCGAAGCGACCTGGCGAGGATTTTTTGGAACCTCAACGCCTATACCTGACTACGCAGGTTTCTCAATCCTCCAGCGATAACTCCTATCGCAGGAAATTCCTTTCAAGGAAACTCGAAGTTTACTCACGACTTTCGTTCGATAACGCTCGCTACGGAGCTGGAAGCCACGCGTCTTGTACAACTTTTATCGCCACGCCTTCTTCTTCTTCTCCCTCTTCTTCCTCCTCCTCCTCGTCGTCCGGTTCCGGTTTAATTGAAAACCTTAATTATTTTTACCTTTTGAAAACAGTTCATAAACAATAAACCTTTGGAAGACAATAATAGTACATGGAATCAGAAATATTTCAAGTGGAGGAAAACCCCAACAACGGAAGTGACAAATCCGTAACACTTCCCCCCCTCAAGAAAGAAAGTTTGAACACAGCGAGAACTTTCTTTGCAGGCAAACTCTTTAAACAAACACAAGTAAACTCACAACCCAAATCATCAATTCCTGTGAGCAACAATAAAATCAATATTTCCCAAAAATAAACCAACAAAACTTCAAACAACTTACAAAGATTTCCCAAAGTTAATTAACTCTGGACAAAGCATCAGCAACGTCATTGTCCCTGCCCTTTACATGTTCAATTTCCCAGTTGGACTCCTGCAAAGCCAAACTCCATCTCATCAACCTGATTTTTATTTTTAGATTCGGTTGAATGAAGGTTAAGGGGTTGATCAAAAATCCAAAATCAAGCAAAGCGATCGCACTTTTTCCGGGAGGCCGAGCTGAGAACCAGGTTTCATGGTGGTTGGGTGGTGAGGCCTGGAAGTATTCACTACATGGACGCCTTTAGGAACGTGGAGGTCACGGTTAATCCGTGTCTGAAAGTTCACTACATGGACGCCTTTAGGAACGTGGCGTTCACGGTTAGTCTGTGTAGGAATCTTGGCTCGGCTGCTCCGCAGCATTCAGTGCTTCAACTCTTCCTAACTTTCATAATAATCACGGTTGGACGGCTTGTCGCTGTAGTCTCGTGAATCGCGGTCTCCTTCTCGGCCACTACCCTGATTATCATTCCTTCGGGAGCTGCCGTAACTCTGGGAGCCTCCATAATAATATCGATTGCGGCCACCACCAAAACTACTCCGTTGTCCTCCTCTGTAGCCCCCTCGACACCTATGAAATGCCTTCCCTACTGTTATGGTCCGACCCTCCAACTCCTTGCTATTCAGATCCTTTTCTGCATCTCTGGCGTCCTTTGTGTTTTCAAACGTGACAAAGCCAAACCCTCTTGACTTTTGTGTCTCCCTGTCTTTTATCAGCAGCACTTCCAAAAGCGGTCCATATTTGCTGAAGACAGACTCCAGAACATCTTCCTTTGTTTTGAAGTTCAGTCCACCTACAAAGAGCTTGCCAATATTGCCTCCATCCCTGACTTGCGTGTGCTGACACTTAGTTTCAGGGTACTTCCTCTTCTCTTCAGGGCGCTTCCTACTAGGCTTTTCAACAAACATCGGGTTACCAGAAACTTGACCACCGGCCAAATCATTCCCGATAACAAAAGATACTCCCTCTGCAGGAAGAGTGGCTTGTAAACCTACGGTGACCGGTCCTGACACCAAATCAGATTCAAATGGATGACATGAAGTGGAGCTTTAACACAGCCACCAACCCCCTGTAAACGAACACTAACACCAGTTGCCGTCTTCTCTGACAATGGCAAAATGCCTTCAAGCATAAAAGATTGATGTGCTCCTGTGTCCCTCAATACCCTAACCGGTTTCTGGTTAGTCGAGTCTCCATCCAATGACACAAACCCCTCTGAAATAAATGGTTGGTAACCCTTTTGAGGGCGATTTCTCACATTTGCCATTGCATTCGGAGTTGTACTAGTCTGACAACGCTCCTGATTTTGCCTTTCCATAGCATAACATCGGGACATCAAGTGTCCAGGTTTCTTGCAAAAAGCGCACTTATGCCCGGAGAAAAACTCGTGGTCTGCCTCGAGCCCCCTGGAGGATAAGTCCGTCTTGGAACTGTAGACCTCTGATCCCTAAGAGTCGCGGTATCAGATCTGTCCTCATAGTCATCTCTAGGCCGCCCCCATGAATCTTCGTTCTCCCCACCGGATGTATCATAACTCCCCTGGTGAACTCTAGGCGGGAAGTTAGGTTTGTGGAACCCCATCCTGTGTGTCAAGGCATAGTCATCTGCCACGGTGGCTGCCTCATACAACTCTGGTACCTTCTTTTCTTCCAGATGTACTTTAATGTCCTCGTGGACACACTGTTTGAATTCCTCCACCAAGATCAATTGTCACAATAGTTCAAAGTCTTTCCCAATCCCTTTTGAATCACACCACCGATCAAACATGGTTTCTTTCATTCTGGCAAACTCCACATGGTTTTCACTCTCCCTCTTCCTGGCATTCCGGAATTTTTGCCGGTAAGCTTCAGGGACCAATTCATAGGCTTTGAGAATGGTTTTCTTCACCATCTCATAATCTGCACATTGGTCAATCGGCAAAGCCGAATAAATATCTTGAGCTTTACCCACCAGAACACTTTGCACTAACATGGTCCAGGACTCCTCAGGCCATTTTAGCATTAGAGCCACTTTCTCAAAGTGCAAAAAAAAACTTGGCTCTCTCCTTTTCATTGAAGAGTGGAACCAGCCTCACATGTCTACCAACATCCCAGGTGTTCTGACTAGTTGTCGAACCAGCCGGCATGGATGGTACTTCTCCCCGTTCTTTCATTAAATCCAGCTCCTTGACTTTAATTTCCTGCTGAAGCGCCATTTCACGTTCCCTTATAGTTAGGTCCAAAACTTCAATTCCGTGACCATTTTCTGACTAGTAAGGTTTGACGATTGATTTGACTTCTATTGACATTTTATAACAAAAATAGCCTCTATGTCCCTCCCAAAAATCCCGGCATTTTTCGCTAGAGGCCCGAATCCAAGATGACCGCCGGCACTATCTTGAAAAATTAAGTTTTGAACCAGAACACCTAGAATCACGTACAAAGACACTTTTTTGGGTAATTTGACCACGAGGATTCCGAATCTGACATTAGTTTGACGTTATGACATTATTTTGACCCAGAAATCCAAGATGGCCACCATCCAGTAGAGCGAAAATGCAACTTTTAAATGGGAGAACATATGATCATGAATTAACACATTATTTTGGCTAAATCTATACTGGCCACGGAATTGAGGTCCTGATTAGTGAATTGCTATTTTCTTGTTTTTTATTTGTCTGTGTGTGTAATGTCATATACTTATTTCTGTCTTTCCAGGGAGTATACGAGCGAATGAGACGGCACTGAGAAGCGCAGTATTCAGAAGATAGCTGTCAAGAGAATGTCCACCGTTCCGTGTGTCCTCCAGTGTGGCGGGCTTTGCAATGAAGCCACTGATGTCGTTAACTCCGTTGAGAGTTGGGAAAATCTCAAGAAAAAAGCCCTGTTATGGAGCGGTCTTGACAAGTTCGGAGACGTTTATGCAACAGTCAATTGGGATAATGGTCCCGGCAGACAATGTGTCCATAAATCATGCAGGCTGACCTTATGGAATGCTAATAAACTGGAGCAGGCCAAGACAAGACAGAAAAAACGAGAAGTCAAGGAATGCCAATCTCAGTCTTCGTCCATGTCTGAGGCTTTCCCCCCGGCTGCTTCTCCACCTGCCAAGCGGCTGCGATCAAGTGTAGAAGAGCTGATACATGAAAAAACAAAATGTGTCTGGTGCTGTAAACCGGAGTCGGCAAAGCACCCAGAATCAAAGCTGTCCCTGATTTCGTATGATAATGCATGGGCAACGTTCAAGAGTCACACGGTGGTCCTCGAAGATCAGAGCATGCGAGACAGAATCAACTGTGTGATCGATTATGCAGCTGATGACCCATATGCGATTGAGATCAGATATCACAACAAATGCTGGTTGAAATATGTGCGTAGTTACCAGAAAATGAGTGAAGATGACAAACTCCCACGCATCTCCATGCGCACACACATCCCCGGCAGACGACAGGATGGTGAGAAAAGCTGACGCGTAGCAAAACCTTTTTCGGTGAACGAAGCGCGAGGTTCAAAATGGCCGACGACTCTTACTTGAGTCGAAGCGACCTAGCGAGGATTCTTCGGAACCTCAACGCCTATACCTGACTACGCAGGTTTCTCAATCCTCCAGCGATAACACCTATCGCAGGAAATTCCTTTCAAGGAAACTCGAAGTTCACTCGCGACCTTTCGTTCGATAACGCTCGCTACGGAGCTGGAAGCCACCCGTCTTGTCCGACTTTTATCGCCACGCCTTCTTCTTCTTCTCCCTCTTCTTCCTCCTCCTCGTCGTCCGGTTGCGGTTTAATTTAAAACCTTAATTCTTTTTACCTTTTGAAAACAGTTCATAAACAATAAACCTTTGGAAGACAATAATAGTACATAGAATCAGAAATATTTCAAGTGGAGGAAAACCACAACAAACATCATAAGAAGCAATCAATAAACATCGCAGGGCCAAAAACGATAGATAGCAGGATATCTCAAAAAGTTGTGGACGGATTGTGACGAAACTTGGTGGAGAGGTTGTGTGTCTGACAAGGACAAACAGATTCGATTTTGGTGAAGATCTGAATATGGATTCGGATATGAGGATAATTTAATTTTTTTTAATGATTCTTCACCATTGAGTGATATGGCCAACCAGGCGGAGGTATGCTCTCTACTGAGTGCCGTTCTAGTTTTTCTCTGCAACTGTTTGTCCGTGGATGTGAAACTTTAACACAGGAGGGAATCTACATGGAGAATATTTTATTGATGGATCACATGGTATGGCAACTATATTGGATTAAAGGGGAAAAAATTGGGCATCTCCGAAACCACTCCACGAAAAAAAATTGAAACTTGGCAGGTCAACTCCCCATGGGGTAAATAGGGTGATAATGATGACATCATCAGTGAAGTAGTATTCCAGCCATAATTGGTTGAATCAAAATCCTTATCCAAAAAATCTGAAACTTCATATATCTCATCCACGACCCGATGTGTGAAGAACTAGATTTACAACATCATTGGTCACGTGGCCTGGCATCCATATTGGATTGAAAATAAAAACATAAAAACTTATCCAGAACCGCTTAACAGATCAATGCAAAACGTAATACATATGATCGACTAGCCATAGGAAATATAGGTTGAATTTTTTTTTCATATTCATCTTCATTGACGGAATTTAGCCTTAATGCATGCACAAATGTGCTCGTTAAACATCATAAAAAGCTATCCATAAAGCTACAGATAATGGCAATGGATGTGACAATAGGGTGCATGGATGGTATGGGTATATGGGCCATAATAGTAGTGTTTTCAGTTGACGATGGTGTTTTTGTTCAGAATGAGCACGCAAGACAGACTTTGCGCTCTTGCGAGTGCCGTTCTAGTTATACTTGATTTATCCTGAAAGTTAAACCAATCAAGAAAAATAACACAAAAGCAAACTTTTATTTAAAAAAAATAGCACAATCTCAGGATCTGGCTTTCAAATATTTGCTCCTATTCTATGGATTAGAGGTAGAGGTCGATAGAAAGGTAGAGGGAGAGGTAGAAATAAATTTCACAGCTAACAATTCAAAAGGAGCAATGTGGAATGGTCATTTGGATGTCAACATTTTGCATCAGAGAATTGGAGACTGAGATGCATCCAAAATATTAACGCCAACTCCAAGGAGGAATCTCTATTGCTGAAGTTGTGGAAGGAAGCATGTCTCTAAGGCTGACGGTTTAATATCCTGGCAGTGCTCAAGTCAGGCCCCGGAACGTCAACCTAAGCCTTCGAGACATGTTTCTTAATATCACCACCATTAGGACAAAAATAAGCTTTGAAATGCAGATATTTCATATATGTGTGCCTAGTGTCTCTACATTGCATGGGGGATGCTGCTCTTAGTAAATGGATGATATTCATAGCCCCAACATGTCATCAGTATAGTCAGATGATTGACCAAACAAAGAGAAAAGAAACAGCCACAAGAAATCCTCAACCACAATGTTCAACAATTCTATCATAGAACCACCTTTAGAGGCCATTTTTCCCTGCAGAGCAGTGGTTGGCCTTTTTCGAGCAACCTGGTCCCCTTTTTGAAGCAATGTTTCATGGCCAGATACCCTTCCTGCCACCAACCCTGTTAGTCGCCTCTTTCAATACACAGGGAATTACCAGTGAACTGGTACTCAATTTGCCGACCTCAGAAGGATGAACAGGCTGAGTCAACCCCCCTGGCGTTAATTCAGCGATCAACTGGGATTCGAACCCAGGATCCTACAATCCCAAGCCGGCACCCTAACCGTTAAGCAAACACCAGGCTTAACAATTCTATCATAGATCCCCCCAAAAATTTAACAATAGCATTTTAATTTGGGCCAGTGTTCAAACCAACATTTTAAAACTTCAGTCTTTGACACATTTTTATACTTTAACAGCATTACTGGAAAAACCAAACCAAGGATTTTATAATCTAAGGCGAGAGAGAGAGAGAGAGAGAGAGAGAGAGAGAGAGAGAGAGAGAGAAAGAAAGAGAAAGAGAAAGAGAAAGAGAGAAACAGAGCACACCAGCAGCAAAGGCCTCTGGGAATGAGGTTTAATTGGAACTGGTGCAACCTTAAACCTCTCAGTGCAATCTCATAGAGGAAGAAATTGCAATAATCAAGATGTCTTAATCCATCGATGTAAACATAGACAATGGTTAATGAAGCCGAGGTACATCTCCCACCGAGACAGAAATTACTTATTGATCCGGCCCCAAATATTCATCCCAGCTCCACAGCGGGAATGGCGAGCTTGGTATCAGACTTAATAATCTGATTGTGGAGCTGTCGCCTTCAATTGTTCGAACCTCCCTTCCTCATTTAAAAGCGGTTGTCTCCTGCGCGTGGCACCATCAAACACCGGCCGTGATTGAGGACGCCATCCTCCTATCCTTAAAAATTGGATTTCATCCCCCACTGCCTGCTGGCGCAGTAGTAGAGAGTTCAAGCAGATACAGTCAACTGAAAGCCCACATCACTTTCACCCAGATCAGAAATGGTGTTATTCAAGATGGTATATTGCTTCAACGTTGACATTTGGCAATTGTTCTTGCATCGTATATTTACAAGAAATGTTATCGGTTTCGAAGCATGGAAAACACGGTGAGACGAATGAAAACTAGACCGGCACATCAGACCCGGTTGCCCTTGGGTGTTGAGCTCCATCAAATGGCAAGGCATGGCCTATTGCTGATTGCTATCCAAGAAAGTGTGGGTTCAAATCTACCATCAAAGGAACAGTATGAAGGATTTGATTTTAAGCTTCTAGAAACTGATCTTGTTTCAGGAGAATCACCATGTCGGCATTAGATTGTCTGTAAACACCCAGCTGGCTCACAAACAGCCGATGGGGAGGGTGCAATATATCCTCTCTGGTGTGCAAGTGATGCCAGGTGTGGTTTATTCTTAATCCCCTCAGATAACTTATTGAAAAGCAACTGAAAATGAAACGTATGCAATGGCAGCGTCCAAATTACTTCTCAATAATTTCATGTTTTTGGTCAAAGTGTATTTTTCAGATGTAAATATTTCTTACCTCCGCCACCGAAGGTAGATGGGGGTTATGTTTTCACCCCTGTCTGTCTGTTTGTCCGTTTGTCTGTCTGTTTGTGAACAAAATATCTGAAAAGGTTGTGGACGGATTCGGACGAAATTTAGCAGAGATGTGGCGTATGTGACGAGGACGAAATGATTTAGTCCGTGTGCTGAGTAGGGTTTACATGCACCCCCCCCCCCCCCCCCACAACTTAACTTCCCGGGTATGTCCATGTACCCCCCACCCTAGGGGTTAGGAAAAACCATGTTAACAGGAAAAAACTCATTCCCTCATAGTTTGACCTCTGGTGACCTCATTAGTGATCTCACTTGCATATAACACATATCATTGTAAAGAGTGTCCCAGGACAAACATTTTGAGGCATCATATGCAACCATAGGATGACGAGGTAAAAAGTTATGGCCATTTGAATTTCGCCTACCCCTAATTTTCGGAAATCACTGACAGCGGGGGTAACATCAAAATATGCGTGGGAGGTACCTTGGGAATGAGTTTTTTTTCTGTTAACATGGTTTTTCCTAACCCCTAGGGTGGGGGGTACATGGACATACCCAGGAAGTTAAGTTGTGGGGGGGGGGGGGGGGGGTGGGGGGGGTGCATGTAAACCCTACTCAGCCCACGGACTAATTAGATGTTGGTGAAGATCCGGATTCGGATCCGGCTACTAGAATTTTTAAAGTGATTCTTCACCATTGGAAGATTGGGCCATAAACGATACATAGCAGGATATCTCAAAAAGTTGTGGACAGCTTTGGACAAAACTTGGTGGACCGGTTGGGTGTCTGACAAGGACCATTCGATTCGATTTTGGTGAAGATCTGAATACGGATTCGGATATGATAAAAAAAAAATTTTTTAAAGTGATTCTTCACCATTGGGAGTTCGGGCCAAAAACTATACATTGCAGGATGCCTCAAAAAGTTATGGATGGATTTGGACGAAACTTGTTGGACAGGTTGTGTGTGTGTGACAAGGAAGAATCGATTCTATTTTGGTGAAGATCTGGATCCGGATCCAGCTCGTAGAATGTTTTAAGTGATTCTTCACCATTGCGAGAAAGGGCCAAAAACGATACATAGCAGGATATCTCAAAACATTAATGGATGGATTTGGACGAAACTTGTTGCACAGGTTGTGTGTGTGTGACAACGAAGAATCGCTTCAATTTTTGTGAAGATCTGGATCTGGATCCAGCAAGTATAATTTTTAAGTGATTCTTCACCATTGAGTGATATGGCCACCCAGGCGGAGGTATACTCTCTACTAAGTGCCGTTCTAGTTTTAAAACTGCATTTTCATTTTGCCACAAGCTTCTTCTGCGAGATCACTGAATGTTGTCAAATAATAATGCAGGAAAATAATCTTATCATAATAGAGCAAACGTATTGTTACGTGCTCCTCCCCGACCCCCTGGTCACGGTGTACCTCCGAGCCCCGAGAGGGGTCACGGCAGAAAAATGTGTTATTCTGTATGTCAAAGATCAATGGAGAAGCCACCCCAATTGTTACTCACAAACAAATATTGTATTAAGGTCACACAAGAATAACAGTACAACAATAATATGAATCAAAAGTACAATCAATATCCTATGATGGTACCATCAGCTTTGTAATATACAACTCACTGCGCTCCAAGTGAGTGAACCAATAACATTCCCAATGTCTCTTATTCCCGGCTCCAAGCCAAAGTTGATGTGCTCCAGCGATCGCCAGAATGAGGTCCAATCCAGACCAGAATCCTGTGCGGATGGCAAGTACCTTCACACAGCCGAAGCTATACAAAGGCGCCCTCAAGGCGACTGGGAAATCCAAAGGCACCCTACAGGCGACTGAGAGATAACACCCTCGGGTATGGACGAATTAACCTTCAAAAAGCCACGTCACACACATGCCCCAGATCAACGTCTGAATGTGGTGAATATGGTCGAAAAGAGACGAAACCACGAGCGAAGCACAAGTCCTGCGCGAGTCAAAATGGCCGATGGCCCGGTCTCGTGGCGCAATGGTACGACAATGATTCTCTCCTGAATCGATCACAAAACCTGACACGCCGGTTGGTCGGTCACAGCAATGACAACTCTGTCGCAGGGACCCCTTTCCCGGGAACCCGAAAGTTCGCTTGTGACTCTTGCTCGCCAACGTTCGCTTCTGAACCCGGAGCAACTCGGCTTTCTTGTCCGACTCCTTCACTCCGCCCTTTTTTCTCCCCTCTTCCTCTTCATTGTCCGGTTCTCGGTCCCGTTTCCTGTTTCTTATAACAGTAACTTTTTTACCTTTTGAAAACAGTTCATGGACAATAAACCTTGTGAAAACAATAATAGTACATGGAATCAGAAATATTTACAGTGGATGCAAACTACCCCAACGGAAGTGACGAATCCGTAACAGTATATGGTAATGTATGTATGTGTATATATATATATATATATATATATATATATATATATATATATATATATACATACAGTGAAACCTTGACTTACGAGTTTAATTCGTCTGTGACCGAGCTCGTAACTCAATTTGCTTGTTTCTCAAATTAAATTTCCCCATTAAAATGAATTGAAATGCTATTAATCCGTTCCAGCCCCCCAAAAACCACACCAATTTTTTTGGAAATATACAGTATATATAAAAATATCTCGCGCTTTATATTTCACCTGTATGCAGCATACAAGTTGGCAGGATGGCCTGGACTGGAGGTACGCACACTTGACTCTAAACTGTCCAGCCTGGGTTTGAATCCCGACCCAGCTATAACCTGTCATGTCGGTGTTTCACAGGCAGGGTGATTCATCAATGTGTGTACCGCTAAACTGGGCGCCCCGTTTGCGTCCCATTAGTTGTTGGATGTTAAGGATCTCACCGTGTCTTCCACAAAGAGAAGGCGAGCTATCGCCGGCACTCTGAACAAGTTGTGGCCTGGCATGCTCTTCTCCTCTGCCGTTATATACGTCCTCCTCGGCATCTTTTTCCAGAAGAGCCCTGTCTCGTCACAGTTGAAGATTTGCTGGGGGATGTATCCTTCGGCTTCTATCAGTTCGGCAAAAGTTATAATAAAATCTTCAGCTGCCTTCGCATCCGAGCTTGCTGCCTCACCATGCCCGACGACGGAGTGAATGCCGGTCCTCTTCTTAAAATTATCAAACCATCCCCGACTGGCTTTGAATGACTCTTCCGATGCCTCGTCCGTTGATGTTCCCGCCGTCTGCTGCACCAAATCCCCGTAAATGTCTCGTGCCTTCTCACAGATGATGCTCTCGGTCACGGTATCTCCTGCGAGCTGCTTCTCCGTCAACCACACAAACAACAACTTCTCCATCTCTTCATGGACAGAGGTGCGGAGCTTTGAAATAATCTTAACGCCCTTGGCTGGCGTTATAGCCTTTATCGACTCCTTCTGCTTCAAAATCGTACATATCGTAGAAGTACTACGATCGTACTGCCTCGCCAAGTCGACAACACGCACACCTCGCTCATGTTTTTCGATGATTACGTGTTTTATATCCAAGCTCGCTCGCTCGTAACTCAGATCTCGGCTCGCATCACAAAGCAAAAAATCGACCGAGCGACGGCTCGTATCTCGGAAAACTCGTAAGTTGGTGCACTCGTAAGTCAAGGTTTCACTGTATGTATATATTGTTACGGACCGCGGATTGGATGTTATTTACCGAGCGGAGGTAACCGCGGCCGAACAGTTGCTCCCCGTTTCTTCCCTTTACACTCACCCGATTCACCCTCACGTTGGCCAAATCGCGCTATGCCAAATCAATGATAGAAAGGACACGACGACTGGGAAAGATGAAACGACGCAGTACAGTTCTCAAGACCTCCGGAGGAGGGTATAATTACAGTGGTGGAGAAAAGGGGGTAGATTACAAGGCAGAGTGAGGTAAAGACACAGAAGAGATGGGCACTTAAATACAGTCTTATCTTATCCCAGACAGACCACGGACAAACGGACAAGGTAGACTTACACAGGGATTGATGGCAGAAATGGACAGGTAGGTCGATGCACAAGGTGCACCTTGGCTCGGGGACAGGATAAACACAGTCCAAAGATGCAGGGAGGTGTCACAGCGCTCGGAGGGGACGTCTTGCTTTCTCTCAGCTCGGTGCGCATCTGACGTCACCTCCCTCTCACTGCGCATGCTCAGCGGGGAGTGACACGCCCTCGGCTAGTTGGTTCCGCCCCACTGGGGCTGGTCCGCCGCTTCCATTGGGTGCGGGGGTTACCGGGCTCCGCCCTTGACGAGGAGCCGACAGGGAGCCCCTGTTTGGTAACCCCGTCGAGCACATGTCCGATGGCGGCTCGTTGGGAAGGCCTGGTGCTCTCCCACCACCCCTACCAACCAAGCCGGAGTGAGGACGCGCACTCCCTGCGCTCGTTGTTGTTGTTGTTGTTGTTGTTGTTGCTGAACTGTGAGGAAGAGCTGCGGGGAGGTATTGGGAGGTCCTAAACTTCCTCACGGTGCCATACAATCACATTCTGGTGCAACGAAGGGTCAGAATTAATGGAAACGAATCCTTAACTGACATCGACTAAGAATAACTAGCAAGATGTCCTATAGTTGTGTTACATGAGATGCGGTGAACCTGGGTGCGACATTTAATTGGGGAAATAGGGGGAGGTCGGGTCTACAGAGTGTTGTTTACAGAAAATGGGACTAGGGAATGGGGGATTGGGGAGAGTTGGGAAGTATTGAGGAAATAGGGGAATATTTACAAGCGGATATGGATGGATGCAAATCCCATATCCGCAACACTGCACCCTGCTCGACCTCGGGGCGTCCCGACCCGATAAATTTTTACCTACTTTAGTGTGGCACTCAGATGTAGTTCCCTCTACTATTAACTCAACCCTGAGTGCGACAGTTTTACAGATGTTCACAAATGAGTAAATATGTCCCCCTGCGACGTTGCACCCTTCTCCTACAGAAACACACCCACAGGATAACCGAATCGCGGAAAGCATCCTCAAACTAAACATACAGCCGGTAGGGAGCATTATTTACAATTGACGCTACTTTATTTACAAGACTAACCCAGGACCTGTGATTGTTCTTTCTGGGGGGGAGACAGTCTGCTCTGCATCAATGCACCATGAAAGCACCCCAAAAACGCACCAAAGCACCCTCAAACACCAATCGGTGCAGTCACCACAGTTCAACAATAAAAATAAATCAACAACCCCTAACCCTGCAGGTGATCTCTTGCTCTTCGGCTCCCTCTGCTGGCTATTATTATTTCCTCCAGATGTTGTCATTTCTTTGCTGGCGGCCTATTTGTGATAATAAAATGCACCTAACATGTCCGTTTTATTTTTCTTTATTTATGGCCCACAGGGCCGACTACGTGTGGTTCACCTGTGGGGCATCGGTGCCCTGTGGCCAAGGTCCGCCAGCAAGATTTCGGGCCCTCATGGCCGGTTCCAGCAGAGGGGCCATGCCCCAACCCATGGGGTCCATAAGTGGTGCTCGGCCACAGACATGTGGTCCATAATGTGGTGCATCGATGCAGACAGCTGGTTCTGAGAGTTCCGGGCGCACAATGGCCGACTCACGCACGCTCCCCTCGGCGCACAGGTCATGTGGGAGAAAAAAGGGGAAAGACAAATGAGCGAGGGGTAAGGTCACAAGGGTACACATCAATAAGGCAATGCAAGGCAAAATGCGTACGGAGAGCGAAATGAGAAAGCTCGTCCCTACCGTACGTCACCCCCCTGTCACTTACACTACCCTTGCCCTTACCCCATATGTACAAAAATCCACACATTTACAAATCCGTCGCTACTGTCATGTCTTCCCCTTATTTCCCTGATACCAAATTCGTCACCACAATCCCTCTAACCAAAATTTGCCATCATCAATTCATCATCAATCCTCATAAGGAGGGAGAGATGGAACATCAAGCACAATGTCACACCCACGTCATGATGCGTCTCACAATCCAAAACATTTGCACATAAAAATAATTAAACATGGCATGGTGTGGAGGTACCTGTCACCTCAGGTGAGTGGATGTAGATGGTGCGAGGAGACTTCAATCCTAACTATCCTCTAAATGACATTAACACACTTTACACTACCCGGGGTCTCTCCCTGCCAATCCATTGGCCAACTTACACTATGGGTTCTAAAAACCAATTCCCATTGACCAAACTGTGGTGCTTCTCAATTTGGGGTCTCACTCCCCCAATTCATCTCCCGGTGCCCTTGCACAATTTCTGGGCTGTGACGTGTAGCTCTCCCAGCAGGTCTACCCACCTGCACACCTCCACCACTGCAGTTGCCACCCGAGCTTACCTAGCTCCTTAACCTAACCTATCTACTGGGGAAGGCCCCTCCTGGCTCTGTCACCCCTTGGTGCCCTTTGGCACTGGGCTACCCGGGTCCGTCCTCCGGATCCTCGGGCCCCATCCACAACTACCGGCTCCCAGAGCCCACCTGCGGCCTCACCTGGTGGAGTGCCCAAACCAACTACACACACTAACAGGCTACACGCCCAGCCATTTCCACAACACTAATGCACCGATCCAATCACCATTCTTCCACCCGCACCACAGATGCCAATATCCAACCACTATTTACCTATACCTTCTAACTACTCTTTAAACTACCCTCCCCGGGTACTCGTGAAAGGGGTCCACTCTTCCCCCATCCACACCTTCGCACCATGCACACCACTCCGTACCACTTACTCCAACTCTCTCCACACCACTCATTCTCTGCTCCATATATTCCACACACCTGTACTTGCACACCTGTGCTCTCATACTTGGTGCCGCCTGCACCCTTCTCTCCCCCAAGCGCATTCGCGCTGATCCACAACACTCACTACTCACCATGACACTCATCCGCAATGCTCTCTCATTCATCGCTTGTACCTCACACACACCTCGGAGCATTGCCTCACCAATGCCTCATTTGAAGCTCCTCACCAGCACTTCCATTCATACTGCATCATCTGCTCTGTCTATTCCCTTCTAAAACTCGCGCTCCTCCGTCTTCCCTTACACTCAGCGCTCCCACGTCATTATCAAACACTAAGCTACTACGTCCCCACTACAGGTACCAGTCACTAACTAACCTTAACGTTACCTAATGTCATCTTCGCTAGATCCCTACACACGATATATCCTAACCCACCCGGGCTAGTTTTCACTGCCATCAACCCCATAAAACTAGTGCTCCTTTGCCCCCCGCTGTGAGGGATGACAGAGTTGCCATCCCACCACATCGGGGACGTTCCACTACCAATTTTGCTTACCAAATTCCAACCAATCAAAAATTTTCCAATTACTGCCAATTCTACCCACTATTCTAAATTTCGTATCAAAACACTATCACTATCACCATCATCACCACAGTCCGCTATATCCTAGCCTCGGTGCGTCATGACATCATTAAACTCGGCTTCGTAAAGCCGAGCAATGAATTCGGGTGGTTTGGTCGCCTGCAGGTTGAATCCGTCCGGCTTTCGGTTCAAGGGAGGTGGTTTGGTCGGGCCGAGATTCCACGCACCATCTCGGCGCAGTGCCTTGCGGTCCCGGGCCCGATGGCTCAATCTCCCCCGGTCGGAACCCCGTCCCCACGAGGGGGCACCGTTCCGCTTCCTCCCACTCGCCCTTGAACCGGACCGGTCGCCTCGCCCGCCAAGGCCCGGACTCGACCGTGCAGGGCGGGGCCAAGCCCGAATCGGCAACGAAGCCCAAATATATATATTTAACATATATATATATATATATATATATATATATATATATATATATATATATATATACTGTATATATATATATATATATATATATATATATATATATATATATATATATACTGTATATATATATATATATATATATATATATATATATATATATATATATATATATATATATATATATATATATATATATATATGTATATATATATATATATATATATTGTTACAGACGCGGTTTTAGATGTTAGTTTACCGAGCGGTTTGGTATTACCGCGTCCGAACAGTTACTCCCCGCTTAGAACCCGATTTCACCCAAACGTTGGCCGGATCGCACCGCAGCTAGTCAATAGGGAAAAGACAAAGGCGACACGGATGTGAAGAAGAAGAAGGAATAAAACGAGAAGACGTACAGACGAGTAATGGGATTTATTATTTACACAAGCAAAAAGGAGCAATCAAGGTTTATTTACAACACATAAGACGCAGGTGACACAGTGCAAATACTAGCTTATCTACAGACTTAACTTATTCCCAGGACAGAACAAACAGAACAAACTCACGTCCACAAGAAGGGTGGAAAGGCAGGAGGTGGATGGCTGGAGGGAGAGGGAGGTCCAAGGGGGTCCCGCAGCACAACCGGCGCGTTTAGCAGCCGCCGTTCAGGCCCCACGCTGCCTGTTTGGCTGCTGTGGACGTCGCGTGCTTTGCCAGGCCTCGCCGGACGCGTCTGGTCCAAACCCTCCACTCGTTCTTGGTCCACTCACTCTTTACCACCGACTCCTCACCGCAACCAACGCAACCAACTGACCACCACCACCGACTCCTCACCGCAACCAACACAACCAACTGACCACCGACTCCACTGCCTGACTCCTCACGACTCTCTTGGCGACCAACTCACTTGCTTCCTGCGTGCGCGCCTTTTATAACGCCTCCGGCGATTAAGCCGCCGGCCTTCAGGACACGCCCATCGGTGTGCTCACCTCGGCCCTGGTTGGTCACGCGACCCTCTCGCTCCGCCCTTGATGGCGACGGGCGGGCATGCCCCTCTTCCCCTCTATGACGAGGTGGAGACACGCCTTTCTTCTCCGACCCTGCCTCGTGGTCAATGGCGGTTATTGGAGGGGAGGTAATTGGGAATCGAGGCTCGGCAATGACGAGAGGGGATGTAATATAGGCAATCGAGGCTTGGCAATCACGAGAGGGGATGTAAAAGGGAATGGAGATTTTGGGGATGGGAAGGAAAGGGGATCTATTCTCTTTCACTGGTGCAATGGAGTACTTTAATTAATGGGAGACACAGCCTTACTCTAAAACACAGAATAAGAGATAACTATCAACAGGGGTATTCTATTATTTGGCTGATGTGTATGCTTGTGGACTAATTATGGGATGCCCTTTCACCTTTACACAGCTCCGGAGGTAGGGGGCGCAGAATAAACAATAATAATAATAGTACAGCACACAATCAAAAAATATACAGTCCTCATCTCCGCAACAATATATATATATATATATATATATATAAACTGTTGGCCATAAAGATGGAATATTTTTTTTTCAACAAATTTTCATAGCATCATTATTTCAAACTAAATTACCATTGGCATTTATGGTGCATATAACCACTTTTCTTTATTATTCTGTCTCTTACGCACATTTGACAGTGATTTTTATTAATTATCAGTCCTAATCGGTTGGTGTCTTGAGTGTAAAACGACAATGACGACAATAGACAGTAAATTAAGGATCATGACACATTTCTTTGTAATCTCTGTCAGTTTTCCAGATAACATTTTTTGGGGTGATTTCATGGATCAATTTGCATCACAGTGGAGTCCTTGTTGTTACTCAGTCACTAATAGCGGGTATGTCCACCCCTGGCACGAATCAGGGCGTGCAGACGTCGTGGCATGCTGTCCACTAGCTTGTTGACGACGTCAACAGGCATAGCATCCCATTCTTCCCTCAGAGCGTCGGCCAACTCCTGCAAAGTTTGAGGAATAACATCTCTGTCGTTGATGGCTCGGCCTAGGGCATCCCATGCATGCTCTATGGGGTTCATATCCGGCGAGCAAGGTGGCCATGGCAACTGATCCACGCCCTCTGCCTCAAGGAATTCCCTTACTGCAGCGGCCCTGTGCGGTCTAGCGTTGTCGTCCTGCAGTCGGAAATTGTGTCCATACACTCGTCTTGCATGTGGAAGGCAGTGGTACTCCAAGATATCCCGGTACACGACGGCGTTGACGTTTCCGTCTGGAACCACCAGTGGCCTTTTCCCTCCATAATGGATGCCGCCCATATCATCACTGAGCCGCCACCACCTTGAGTCATCTCGTGGATGCAGTCATCACGGAGGTTCTCCCCGGGTAATCGACGAACTCGTTGTCTCCCATCTGTACGGTCAAGGATGTAGCGGCTCTCGTCCGTGAAGACAACATGTCGCCAGTGTCCAGGATGAAGCCTTCTGTGCTCCCCAGCCCAGCGAAGACGAGCAACTCTGTGGCGAATAGCCAGGCGTGGACATTTAGTCAACCGTCGTGCTCGGTAACCATGTTGGAGCAATCTCCGATTAACGGTTGACCGGGAAACGTGGATCCCATGATGTCTCCTCCACAAGCGACGAAGACGACTCGTCGGCATTTTCCGGTTTCTGCGGCAGAGATTCAACAGTTGGCGATCATCTCGTCTCGTGGTTAATCTTGGACCTCCTCGAGGTTTCCGCGGCCACACATTCCCCGCCTCACTTTGACGTTTCAGGATCTTACAGACTGTACTCTGTGATATCCCGACGACATCTGCAATATCACTCTGTTTGTAGCCCTCCTGCCGCAGTGCTACCACTCTCTCGCGTATTGCTGGTTCCGTTGGACCAGGCATAGCTCAGGGAACGTCTCCACCGATTTTTCTTGCAAACGGTACAACTACAAGGAACTCGAAAAAAAACAACCTCGTTTAACACAGTGTTGAATCAGGGAAAGGGACAGAATATCACATGCATGGGCTTTTATAGTCCCTAACAAAAAAAATTATTACGTAATACACATTTTTTCAATGTTATCATATCTCCTGTGTAATGGGGAAACGTTATGTAATCACTCAATTACCCTTTTGTTTACACGTAGACTGTCAAATACCAAAGAAACTGTGGAATCATGTCAAAAATATTTTATTCAATCTTTATGGCCAACAGTGTATATATATATATATATATATATATATATATATATATATATATATATATATATATATATATATATATATATATATATATATATGAACAAAACGTCTTCTTCTTCTTCAAATAAAATTAACACCCTCTTAATTACATTTAGACTGCTGAGACAACTCATACCTTTGATGACCCTTTAAGTCCCCCAAGACCCTTAAGACCACCAAGACCCCTGAAGGCCCAAAATACGCCAAATACCCTTGAAGGCCCTGAGGCTCAAAAAAAACCCTGAAGACCCAAATGGCCCCGAAGATCCAAATGGCCCCGAAGATCCAAAAGACCCCAAAGACCCAAAACACCCTGAAGACCCAAAATACCCCGAATATCCAAAACACCCAGAGGACAAGGGGCTTCTGGGACCTGCTTTCCGACCTTTTACCTTGGAGCCGATGGGCTGCAGATAACGCCGTGGCATGACGAGTTGCTAAGCAACCATGAACACTGTCTGAGACAATTAATTTAGGTATGATCCTCAAATCTAATCCAGCGTTACCTTGCCGGCAAATTAATCCCCCCCAGATAGGGAACCGTGCTTCTCAATGCCCCGCTCCAGTCCAATCCTAACCGTAATGAAACAGTGGGGCAAAACGCCCATACACTGTAGTTACACACACACACTAACCAATGGAGCAAGATGATCGGGCAGTTTGGAAAGTTTATATAAAATTTAGCAAAGGACAAGTATTTACAGGGAAAACAGTTATTTACAGAGCCAAATCAGTGTCACAAAGAAAGATCTTACCCTTAAACACACAAGCCCCCTCGTTAGTCACCTTAACATGAATCTACAGACGCAGGTGCCTCAGTCACTCCAGGAACAAGTTAAGCAATGGTGATAGACAGATAAATCGAAGTATTTGGGGTATGGTGTTGACCCTGGCCTAACCGCGTGCATGAGCCGTACAGCTCACATACAACAAACAAGGTGTATGATGCGCGTGGTTGAGAAGTGCAGGTGGGAGGTGCGGTCAGTGTATGTATGTGCGTGTAATGCGAGCTCTGAAAATAACTTGTGGATTCAATTGATACTCCACAACAGTGTGAATCAATTAGGTGTGTTTGGTGAAAGGTGAAAATATGTAAGGTGCATGTACTGTTCAAGACATGCAGGGAGAGAAGTCAGTTCTGAGGATATTTGGGCAGGAGCAGGTGCTATCCATGCCTGGAAGCATGCGTAGATCCACTCTCGTTCTGCCTGGTTCTTCTCAGCATTCATTATATCTGGTATCAGCGCTTGTTTTATCGCGTTCCTGAAGTGGCTGGTGTGGTTGACTTTGAACTCTGCGAACTCACACTCTAAACTGACACTCGGAACTGATGCTTGACTCTTCAGAACAGGACTTTCTTTCTCTCTCTTTCTCTCTCTCTCTTTCTTTCTTTCCTTCTCTCTCTCTCTCTCTCTCTCTCTCTCTCTCTCTCTCTCTCTCTCTGAACTTGACTCTCTGGAACAGGGCTCTCTCTCCTCTCACTCATCACAAACTGCTCTGTCAGGGATCTTATTGCCTTCACCTCTGTTGTCACTCATGTCTGCTTTTATGCATCCAGCCATGCTGATTGGCTGGCGTGCTGTGATCCAGCTATTGTGATTCGTCCCCGGAGTGCAGTGGGCAGGGCTGTTGGTTTGTTCGGTGCCGGGGTGAGGAAAGGGCGAGCGGAAAGGTCGTACAATGCGTCCGACGCCCACAAAGAATGCCCACCTGCTGTGATTGGAACCTCGCTTAAACGATTGAAGGGCTGGAATGCGGCTTAAATGCTCAATGTTAGTTAGCCCATCCTCTGTGCAGTGGGAGACGGGGTTTTGTAATCACTTGTGCGTGTCTGTGTGTCTGGGTCTGTCTGGGCCATAACCTTTGTACCATTTGAGATTTTGTCATCAAATATTCAATAAAGTCTTATTATGAGATTATGGAGAAGACAAAATAATTTTGGTAAAAGGTCAAAGGGTCAAACATCAGCATGACATAAAATCACCAATTCTCATCCAATTGATTTGAAATTTTAAGAATTTGCATATGGGGTCACTGAATTGGTTCACCAATCAAAAGCTAGAAGCCGATTTTTTTTTAGATCAAAAGGACAAAGGTCAAGGTTGCATAAAATCGTCAATTTTCATTTTGCATTTTTTAGTTGTTTTCGCCATGTTTAGCATACGGGAGAAAAAGACCACTGAATACAAAGCGGATGTGGATGGGCTTTAGATATTCAGTTGCTTTTTAGTTGTCTTTTGGTTTGTTACCTCCGCCACCAAAGGTGGATGGAGGTTATGTTTTCACCCCTGTCTGTATGTTTGTCTGTCTGTTTGTGAACAAGATATCTCAAAAAGTTGTGGATGGATTCAGACGAAATTTGGCAGAAAGGTAGCGTATGTGACAAGGACGAAATGTTTAGATTTTGGTGAAGATCCAGATCGGGATCCAGCTAGTATAATTCTTAAAATGATTCTTCACCATTGGGAGATAAGGCCAAAACCGACATATAGAAGGATATCGCAAAAAGTTAGACGGATTTGGTCACATACAACATTTGGACGAAAGTTGACGGATTTGGATGAAACTTGGTGGAGAGGTTGTGTGTGGGACAAGGACGAATCAATTCGATTTTGGTGAAGATCTAAATATGGATTCAGATACCAGAATTATTTAATTTTTAAGTGATTCTTCACCATTGGGAGATAAGGCCAAAACCGACATATCGGATATCGCAAAAAGTTAGACGGATTTGGTCACATACAACATTTGGACGAAACTTGACGGATTTGGATGAAACCTGGTGGAGAGGTTGTATGTGTGACAAGGACGAATCAATTCGATTTTGGTGAAGATCTGAATATGGATTCAGATACCAGAATTATTTAATTTTTAAGTGGTTCTTCACCATTGACAGATCGGGCGAAAAGCGATATATAAAATGATATTTAAAAAGTTATGGACGAGTTATGACTAAACTTGGTGGATGAGTTGGTTAGGTGACAAGAACAAGCCGATTAGATTTTGGTTCAGGTCCGAATCCAGATCCGGCCTATCCGTGGGATTATATAACATAAACTGTTCAGCCTGGTGGAGGACTCTACCGAGTGCCGTTCCCGTTCCTTTTCTGTTTCATCCCTGATTACCTCTTCTTCCTGTGTTTCATTCAGATTGTTCACCCCCGCCTGACCTTTTCCCCCTCCTGTTTATCGAACTTTCACTCTCACTGCTACTCTGCTGTTGGGGTTTCCCCCCCTTTCCATTTTGTTCCCTGCTATTCTAATCTATCTAGCTCTTCCATGAGCCTCAATCATACAAAAAAATACAATAAGGTTTAAGTTATTCACTTGCAAATATGCATCAGTAACATGGATATATTGGAGCTTAAGAACTTTCAATCAGGCTGGAGCAATACAACTCAAATGCCAACAATCTTTGATAGCCGCATCATGCGCTTGTTTCCAGGTACGTCTGGCTTCATAATTTTGGAGTGGCTGCATCCTAGACATCCTGCTACCATCGAAAAAGCCATGGATGGACAGCATTAGGTGTGCATTGAGAAAAGAGACAATGCCCGATTTTGGACTCTGTTTGCCTACATCTAAGCCGACCATACAGATCAATGAGAAGCGATAATCTGACACAACACATTGATTCCAAGACTCTGACCTTTTCCACTTCAAGGTTGTAATGCTCCAATACAGCTTAAATCCACCGATGTTATTCCCTCCTCCCCTATCCTGTTGCTATATCCCCTACATATTTGCTAATGATAGTCATATCACATTCTAAAATAGAAGACATAAAATGTTCAAAAAATAAAACTTTATGCGCAAAGCAAAAGTATATGCTGTATATATGGTATGTATTCATATTTGAGCTATATTGGTTTATCTTTAATACATCTAAACCTCATGTGAATCTAATCATCATGTGACGTCTTTTGCATCAGTAATATTGAATCTTTAATTTAATCTGAATTATATTTGACAGCGAGTCAAGGTTAAGGTGCACTTTTTGTTCTAGATGATCATAAAAGAATGGCAGATAGGCTGAAAGTTTATGGCATGGTAGTGGAAACGTCTCAAAACTCTTGTGAAGTGACGTCACAGATGCACAAAAACATCCTCATTATTTACGTAATGGCAGCAAACAGAAAATCTGTATTAGGTGATGGAAGCAACATTGTATATGTATAATGAGATTTCTGGGTGAACCAGAATGTCAATCCAGGTAAAATTTACAGATTTGCTTTACACTTCAGTGATATGTATTCCCACACATAAGTGATTGAATACTTCCAAAGTTTAGCACTGGACGAAATCTGCAATGGATGATGGGCTCGCATCCAACATTATGTGCTGATTCCTTCAATTATTACTATTGTTGAACAACGGATTGTGAGCAATTTCCACATCAATCCGCATGATATTGCAGCATAACTATCAGCCAGATCTGCATTTGAGTCGTAAAAGTCGAGTGTCAAGTTGAAGCTCAATTCTCAAAGGTTGAGACTCGAGTCGAATCCTGACCCTCAAGGGTCGAGTGTCAAGTCGAGTTTTGAGTTGGCCTTCTGATGATGAAAACGAGTTTCGGTGTCACCATCTGCTTATTGCAGCCACGTGATGCCCCCTCCCCTTTGGGAGAATACTTAATACCACCAGGCACACACAGTTTTCACAGTCCCATATGAGCACAATCCATTGATCCAAACCTCGGATCTAAGCTTTGCCTTAGAAGCAGTTGTTCTAGATTTTGGTTATTACCTTCGCAAAAGCGGAAGGTTATGTTTTGATCGCTGTGTATTTATTTGTATGTCTGTGTGTGTGTGTGTGTGTGTATGTTATTCGCATAACTCAAAAAGTATTCAACCGAATTGCATGAAATTTGGTGGGATGATTGGTTATTATACGGGACACATTTGATTAGATTTTGGGAGCAATCGGGTCAAAGGTCAAGGTCAAGGTCACGAAAAGGTCAAAATCGTATTTTTACCATAGCGCGGTCAATTTTTATCCAATTGGCATGCAACTAATGCCAAAATGTTCAGAATTCAATGCCCGATCTTGTGATATACGACATGACCCAGTGAAGACATTACCCTTGTTAGCGGTTGGGGGTCAAAGGTCAGGGGGGTCACGACCTTGCAAAATGTGCGTTTTTTGTCATAACTCGGTCAATTCTTATCCGATTTGCATGAAATCAGCACCAAACTGTTCACTGTTCTGTTCCCTACACTCCCATGCCAAGTACAGAACAGTAGCTGCGGCGAAGGTATGCGCTCTACCGAGTGCCCGTTCTAGTTCCATTTTGGAATAGTCTAATTTTTTCAACAAGGAAACATGGAAGTGTGATGTTATTCCACAGAGGGTTCAGCATCCAATATGGGATGTTCAAAATGATATATGAATGCTAAATGAGGCCTTTTGCGCATGCTCTGTGGGTCTTCAGCGACTCGGTTCTGCTCGCCAGGCACGTTTAACCTGCCGTTGCCAGCATGGAATCTGTAATTCAAAGTCTTTTTTTAACATAAGCATGTAGAGTAAAGAGTGGCAATTTCAGAATGGTTAACCATAATTGTTTTGTTCCAAAATGCAAATTGGACCCATGGGAGAGGTGTTAAGGTCCGATCACTTCCTGTTAGTACAAGTGAGTGCAGCAAGCAGTGGATCTAGCACATACACACACATGGACAGAGGCTTCTCCTTTGACCAATAGATGCAAAAATCGAGTATAATTTATCTTGTGGGCTTGGAACCCCCAAAAAAACAATTTTTTACATTTATATTGGCCCTCAGAGCTCATGCAGCTCCCACCCTGCCCCCCTTCCTCCCAAACATGATTAATAGTAAATATCATCATTTAAAACTTACCCTGTGCATTGGGGCAATCTCCAGATATGAGCTTCCCCCATTGACAGGGATGATCGGAGAGGTCGTGTAGAACACGCCGTCCACAGCCAGTCCACAGGCCTTGCACCGGTCCACGTACTCGGAAGTTTGCAGTACGGGGAGCTGCCAGCTATCAGCTTTTTGGGCGAGTTCAGAAAGTTCTCCAACTCTTTCCCTTTATTGTATGTACATTCCCAAGCATTTTCTGCTTATTTTAGAAGCTTTGTGAGCCATTTTAGGTCACAATCCTTCTCTTGCACATGCAATATTCTTTATGTCGCCTTGAACAAGATCGAAAGTCCCATATTGGTTTGCAGCTAGACATTATATGGCCATTGGATGTATGTTTTGCATCTTATTTTTCAATGGGTGTGTGTGTGTGTGTGTGTGTGTGTGTGTGTGTGTGTGTGTGTGTGTGTGTGTGTGTGTGTGTTCAGGATTGTGTGATGTGCAACTTATTTTCCTTTCTTTCTTTTTCTTGAGTTTAATATTAACCATTATCATATGACGTCAGCATACAAACACTGCCATTGGCGAATTAGAATCAAACTAATTATCAGCAAATCATCCATTAATTTTGCCTCCGATTAAATCGTAAATTTTCACAGTAAAACCACACCAGGATATGCAATGAGAAATCCTTGATGGCTCTTCAGATATTTGTTCCAATGAAGAAAGGTGTATTGCCATCTCCTTTGGCTGCCCCCCAAAACTCCAGCTCACGTGACCTAAATTTTAGGGTGATACCTTAAACAGCATTTTCATCCTTGCGTATGCATGAGCTCGCTGTTTGCATCATTTCAGAAGGAGTGACAATGCCACTAATTAAATGCAGTGCCCCTGTAGATGAGGGCAATGATTTAGAATTTGCCCAGGATGCCACCAGCACACAATTCCATACTCCTTTTGAAAGGTGCCATAGGATCTTAGCTATCCAGCAGCAAATGCTTGAAGATGGAACTTCTTGTTTTATGCTAATCTACTTAAACAGAGATGAAGATGAAGCTGTGATGGAGGATGGCGATGGATATACATCTTCACAAGGCATTACCATGATGGCGGCCTTTACCAAATCTACTTTCTGCCCATTCATCCAGATTCACTTTATAGATTTCTGCACTTTCAGTAAACCCATAATTAGAGTGCAGCAGCCATATGAAATTTGCTTTACGAAATACGGAAACCTGGGTCATTGTGGAACGGAACTTTTCAGCAGTTTCCAAATAATAGTCATTAGTTCATTTTTAGCACAGTTCATTTGTGTAGAGGTCAAGGTTCAACATGCTATTTTTCCATCTTGGCTCACCCACCGTGACAACTCAAAGCTGAGCACTCAAGTTTTTAATTGCTGTTTAAAAATCAAGCACCTGTGAGATGTAGCAGACATACTTCCTAAAAATGGCTATGGCCATAAAATAGATTTGCCGGTGGCCCATGTCCTCTCAAGCTGAGACATACTGTAGTTGCTCCTGAAATCTCTTTCGGGAGTTCTCAATGTTGGCATCATTGTTGTTACATAACTTCTTCACAAGGTATGTAACAACACACTTTATACCTCTCCGGCCTTGCTCCCCCATCTGTGCTCTGTCCGCCAAATATTCCTACAGGTCGCACAAGATCTGCCTGCAACCCTCTTATGGTTAAACTGCCAAATCTAGGCTCTCTGCTCACCTTCACTCTTTCATTCCCCTTTTCTCCCGCCTCTGGAACAAACTCCCCCACTCTCTTCAATCCCACTCCTCCCTCCAGGTCTTTAAAACAGCTGTTCACCACCATCTCTTATCTTCCCCCATCCAAAACCTTGATCTTTTTTCCCCCATTAATTCACCCCAGATCCACTTTTTCGAAATTCCAACTTATTTCCTGGAAGTCCTTGCAGTGTCCATATGTTTTATACCTCTCCCACCTGCCCCCAAGCCCTCTCCCTCCCACAGATCTCTCGATGTCCCTGCTCTCAAATGTTGCGTTTGTTCCTTCCCCCTCTCTCCCCATCTTGTCTACCGCTCCCCTTATTATATGTTTTATGTGTCGGTTAGACTTTTCATGTGATTAATGTTAGCTCTTTTACGACCCTCGACCTTGTATTTAAAAAAAAAAAAAAAAAAAAAAAATGAAGATCGAAATCAAGCCGTCATGGAAGATGGTAATGGATAAACATATTCACAGGAAACGTCAATGATGGAGTACTGTATCAAAAGTACTTCCTGTCTATTGACCGAGATTTTGTTGAAATATTCTATACTTTTGTAGCGGCTACCGCTGGGTTTACACAATCGCCTTGCACCTACCAAGGACGCGGAGCGATCACCATGCCAGGCTCGTCCAGGACGCCCGGGCAGGCCCGCGCTCAACTTGCCAGGCCTCGGCTGGGACGCCCGGGCATGCCCGGGCACGCCCTCGACTTGCCAGGCCGCGGCCAGGACGCCCGGCCACACCCCCTCTCGCCTTTCCCGGGCAAACGCTCCGGGATAATGTGTGTATATATATTGCTGCCCGATAAACGGGCTTTTTAGAGTACCCGAGTTGTTTTGTGACAATAAAGAAACTCGGACGAATTCCAGCTTTTTGTCGCGTCCATTCTTCCGACTACGTGGGAGCACAGCTCCTTCATTGGTGACCTACCGACATGGACACGGCAGTTGCCCTTAAACTGCCTACCTTCTGGGAGGCTCACGCGGCGGTTTGGTTCGCCCAGGCGGACTCCCTGTTCGCCCTGCGAGGCATCACGGCTGACGACACCCGCTTCCACCATGTGGTAGCAGCGCTCGGTTCAGCCACCGCGGCCCGCGCCCTGAGCCTCCTCGAGAGCCCGCCAGCCGCTGACAAATACGGTGTGATGAAAAAGCTCCTCCTCGACGCTTTCGCCCTCCAATCGGCGGAACGCACACGGCGCCTGCTCGACCTGCCCGAGCTCGGCGACACGCGCCCTTCCGAGCGAATGGACTACATGCTTTCGCTGCTCGGCGAGCACTCTCCGGCATTCCTGTTCCGGGAGCTGTTCCTCCGTCAGCTGCCTAGCCCGGTACGCCTCGCCCTGGCGAGCACGACGATCACGGATCCCCGCGCCCTCGCCAGGGAAGCCGACAAAATCTCCGCGGCAGGCCAACGCATTGCAGCAGTGACCTGGGGCTCACCGCCGTCCGACGCAACGCCCATGTCGCCCGAGCACCCGGCACGGTCGACGACCGAACGGCCGACGCAATTGGCGGCCGCAACGCCGAGCCGACCACCTCCAGCACGACGACCGGGGCCTCCACCTGACCAAGCGTGGTGTTACTATCATGCCAGGTTCGGACAGAAGGCCCGGACATGCCGACCCCCGTGCACCTTCGGCAGGCCGGGCCAGCATTCATTACCAGCCATGAGCGCCGGCCACACGGGCAACTTACTTTTCATCACGGACAAAGCGTCCGGACGGCGCTTCCTGTGTGACACCGGCGCCCAACTGAGCATCATACCCACCTCCGATCAGGACAGGCAGTCCGCGGTTTGCGGCCCCTCCTTGGTTGCGGCCAACGGATCGGCCATCCGCACCTTCGGCCCACGCAACGTCACCCTCTGCTTCGGCGGCCAACGCTTTACTTGGACGTTTGTAATCGCAAACGTGCCCATGGCTCTGCTAGGCGCCGACTTCCTCTGCGCACACAGACTGCTGGTGGACGTCCAACGGCGTCGCCTCATCAACGCCGAGACCTTCAGCTCCCTGGTATGCACATTGAGCAGCTCCGCCCCGACCGAGCTGGCATGCGCCCTCCCGGCGGCGAACGAGTTTGCTCGCCTGCTCACGGAGTTCCCGGCCCTCACGCGGCCGACGTTTTCGGCTGTCGCAGTACGACATGGGATCGAGCACCACATACCAACCACGAGCCCGCCGGTCTACGCCAGAGCCCGCCGCCTCGACCCAGCCAAGCTTGCCGTGGCCAAAGCCGAGTTCGACGCTTTGGAACACCTCGGCATCGTGCGGCGCTCCGATAGTGCGTGGGCTTCGCCACTACACATCGTCCCAAAACCAGGGGGCGGCTGGCGCCCATGTGGCGACTACCGCCGCCTTAATGACCCTACCACCCCCGACAGGTATCCGATCCCGCACATCCAAGACTTCTCCGCCCGTCTGGCAGGACGGGTCATTTTTTCAAAAATCGATCTCATACGGGGATATCACCAGGTACCTGTCAGGGCGGCCGACGTCCCTAAAACGGCCGTCATCACGCCGTTCGGCTTATTCGAATTCCTAACGGATGCCGTTTGGCCTCAAGAATGCGGCTCAGGCGTTCCAGCGCTTGATGGACGGCGTGCTGCGTGACCTGCCGTTCCTCTTCGTTTACCTGGACGACATCCTCGTCGCCAGCACGTCCCGGGCTGAGCACCTCCTCCACCTCCGAACACTGTTCGGGCGCCTCAGCGAGCACGGCCTCATCGTCAACCCGGCCAAATGCCACTTCGGCACGACGGCCGTTGATTTTTTGGGCCACCACATCACCAAGAACGGGGCCGTGCCGCTGCCAACCAAGGTCGAGGCCATCACCACGTTTCCGCGTCCCCGCTCCATAAAGGCCCTGCAGGAATTCCTGGGAATGGTGAATTTCTATCACCGCTTCGTGCCCCGCGCTGCTCAACTCATGCGGCCCCTCTACGAAGCCCTCCGGGGCAAGCCGGCCAAGCACGACATCGTCTGGTCCGCAGCAATGGACGCGGCCTTCCAAAGCTCAAAGCGGGCCCTCGCCGACGCAACACTGCTCACTCACCCGGTGCTCAACGCTCCCATCGCCCTCACCACGGATGCCTCCGACTACGCGGTGGGCGCCGTACATGAGCAATGGGTGAACGGGGTTTGGCAGCCACTCGCTTTTTTCAGCCGGCAGCTCCGGCCGAACGAACTCAAATATAGCACGTTTGACCGTGAGCTCCTCGGTCTACACCTGGCCGTTCGCCATTTCCGCCACCTCCTGGAGGGCCGACCCTTCACGGCGTTCGTCGACCACAAGCCGTTGGTTTACGCAATGGCCAAGGTCACGGAGCCGTGGTCGGCCCGCCAACAGCGCCACCTCTCCGCCGTGTCGGAGTTTACCACGGACATCCGGCATGTCGCCGGCAAAAACAATGCCGTGGCCGACTGTCTTTCTCGGGCCAGCGCGAACGCGGTCCACCTCGGCGTGGACTTCGCGCTTATGGCGGCGGACCAAACCACCGACACCACGGTGCAAGCCCTCCGGGCGGCGGACACGGGCCTCCGCCTGGCCGACATCCCCTTCGCGGACACTGTCCTGCTCTGCGACGTTTCCCAAGGCCAGCCTCGCCCCATCGTGCCCGTTACCTGGCAACGCCGCATCTTCGCCTCCCTCCACGGCCTTTTCCACCCGGGCCGGAAAGCTTCCCAGAAGCTGGTGTCGGCGCGATTCGTCTGGCACGGCCTTCGACGGGACGTCCGCGATTGGACCAGCACTTGCACAGCCTGCCAACAGGCCAAGGTCCACCGACACACCCAGGCCCTCCTGGCACCTTTCACCGTGCCCGAACGACGTTTCGACCACGTCAACGTGGATCTGGTGGGCCCCCTCCCCCCATCACGGGGGTTCACACACCTGCTCACCATGGTGGACAGGACCACCAGGTGGCCGGAGGCCGTTCCCCTCGTCTCCACCACCACCGCCGACGTGGCGCAGGCTTTCATCGCCACCTGGGTCGCCCGCTTCGGCGCACCGGCGGACATCTCGTCGGACCGCGGACCGCAGTTCACCTCCGAGCTGTGGGGCGCGGTCGCCCGCAACCTGGGGGTCAAGCTCCACCGTACTACGGCCTACCACCCCCAAGCCAACGGGTTGTGCGAGCGATTCCACCGCTCCATGAAGGCCGCGCTCATGGCCGGCCTTCAAGATGGCGGTTGGGCCGACCGGCTGCCGTGGGTCCTTTTGGGCCTCTGCACGGCCCCCAAGGAGGACCTCCGGGCATCCACCGCCGAGCTTGTCTACGGCCAGGCGCTACGCGTCCCGGGCGAATTCATGCCCGACGCTACCAGTCCCTGGTCCGCAGCTCACCAGCGCTCGGACCTCCAGGAGGCCAACCGACGGTTTGCCCCCGTGCCAACATCCCACCACGGTGACCCCCAGTCCTACGTCCCCCCAGCGCTTCGCACAGCGGAGTACGTTTTTGTGCGTCATGACGCACATCGGGGGCCACTCCGGCCGCCGTACGACGGGCCCTTCCGGGTCCTGCGACGGGACGACAAGTCGTTCATCATCGACATCGGCGGCAGGTCGGACCGGATTGCGGTGGACCGCCTCAAGCCTGCGCACGTGGACATCGACCAACCGCCACGGTTGGCCCTTCCGCCGCGGCGAGGCCACCCCCCGTCCACGGTGCCCCCCACTCGACCGCCCACCACCACACCGGACCCCCCCCCCCACGACCCGCCAGGGGTCGCTTCGGCCGGGTCATCAGGACCCCCTCAAATTGACCCTGCCGGTGCAAGTCGATTCTGGGGGGACGTGTGTAGCGGCTACCGCTGGGTTTACACAATCGCCTTGCACCTACCAAGGACGGGGAGCGATCACCATGCCGGGCTCGTCCAGGACGCCCGGGCAGGCCCGCGCTCAACTTGCCAGGCCTCGGCCGGGACACCCGGGCATGCCCGGCCACGCCCGCTCTCGACTTGCCAGGCCGCGTCCGGGACGCCCGGGCATGCCCGGGCATGCCCGCCCTCGACTTGCCAGGCCACGGCAGGGACGCCCGGCCACGCCCCCTCTCGCCTTTCCCAGGCAAACGCTCCGGGATAATGTGTGTATATATATTGCTGCCCGATAAACGGGCTTTTTAGAGTACCCGAGTTGTTTTGTGACAATAAAGAAACTCGGACGAATTCCAGCTTTTTGTCGCGTCCATTCTTCCGACTACGTGGGAGCACAGCTCCTTCACTTTCACAATATCCCATTAATGGCGACTGCAGCTACCGTAAAATGGGGTGAATAGGGACAGTAAGGTGAATAGGGACACAAACTGAAAAATAGTTCGGAAACTTTTTCAACTGAAAATTGATAACCATACTGATTTGTTGATATTTGGGTTGAAAGTGTTCTCTTGTTTTTTTAAAAAGCAACTTATAGTCCCTATTAACCCCATATATGGGTTAAATAGGAATAAATAGGATTTTTATGGCTGTCCCTATTCACCCCGTTTTATGGGTGAATAGGAACAGTCACTAATACAAAAAATAATAATCAAGAAATAGGGACAGTTTGGAGAAACGTTTTATCCCATATTTTTTTCATTGGCACCGTGGTTTATATTATGGGTGCATATTATGTGCATCCATCTGAGCTATCAATTCAGCAATACGTTGGAAACTCAGGATTGTTTCTTGATTATTATTTTTCTGTATTAGTGACTGTTCCTATTCACCCGTAAAACGGGGTGAATAGGGACAACCATAAAAATTCTATTTATTCCTTTTTAACCCATATATGGGGTTAATTGGGACTATAAGTTGCTTTTTTTAAAAACAAGAGAACACTTGCAACCCAAATATCAACAAATCAGTATGGTTATCAATTTTCAGCGAAAAAAGTTTCCGAAGTTTTTTCAGTTTGTGTCCCTATTCACCTTGCTGTCCCTATTCAGTATTCTCCCCATTTCACGGTACTCGTATATGAATTCTGCTCAAAATAAGGCAAACACGGGTCAATACACAGGAAGTTTTGAGCAGTTTCCATTATACGAGTATAATGCAGTATTTTACCACATCTGCCAATATTTACACGAGCACTACTGAGGATAAGTAGAGCACGATAAAATCAGCTTTATGAAAGCCACAGAGGATCACTTGGGCTATGAGGAAAGGAGACAGCCTGACTGGTTCAGGAAAGGTTATGCCAACTTGGAACCCTTTTTTCAGCAAAATAACACTTTGTACTCCAAATGCCTCTCCAAGGATGTGAAATTGATTATATAAATTTGGATAAGGTGCTCTGGGAGGATAGATGGCCAGTGAGAGAGGCAATGAATACAGGCCTGGTTCAAAGACAAAGCCAAGGAATTACAAGGATAAAGATTGGTGGGAAGAAGGAATGGTGGTGCATATGAGACATGCACAATGATAGGAAGGGACTGATTCCAACAACATGTGTAACTATTAAGGATGAAGATGGAGTCCCCTGAACCTGTATACAGGCTTAGCAGGAGAGATGAAGAAGACACTTCTCAAAAGTGTTGAATGCGTGATGTTGACAAAGTGAGACAGATGTATGTGAGAACACAACTGAAAGAACCATCCTCCAGGTTCGAGACACTTGTGGTTACAAGCAAGTTCAGAAATGCAAAAGCATGTGGAGCATCAGGTTACCTGCCAAAGATGTTGAGAGCTGGATGCCCCAATGATGATTACCTCGATAACCTTTGCAACCTCATGCATGTCATTTTAGTTTAAAGGAAGTCCTGATGAGAGTCTGGTCTGGCACTGCTTTGGTGCCTATTCGTGAGATGAGAGACCTTTCTCTTTGTGACAATTGGTGATGCATCGGTCTTTATGTTGTTGGCACAATTCTGGCCAGTATCTTGCAAAACGGACTTCATAAAGTGGCAGAAGAGGAACTGCCTGAATCCTAGTGTGGCTTCCAGAAAGTGTGAGGCCTTACAGACATGGCATTCACAACTCTTAGAGAAGTCGCTTGAGCATCAAGCTAAGGTCTTATTGTGTGTTGACGTGAGAAAGGCATACAACTTGGTCCGCGTGCTGCCTTGTGGTAACTACTTGATTTGTTTTTCATGGCTCCATGAAGACCCTGATATGTGTGAATCTTCATCAGGGATGCCCAATTGTAGCAAAACTGTTTAAAACTGTTATGCATGATGTTTTTAGCAGAAAGGTGAAGTGAGCAGGTCACAGGAGTGGATTGAATAGGGCTCCTTCTGAATTACATGCTGGACCAGAAGCTCTTTAGGTGATACACAAGGAAATCATCCCAAACACACTTGACTGTCAGTTTGCAGACGTTGCAGCATGAGCAGGTGCATGTATCGCTATGAGAGAGTTCTCAAGGACTGCAATGGACTTTCGACTGAGTATGAGCTTCAGCACGCCAAATATGATGGTTGCTGGTGGAAAAGTCACCAACACCGACAAATAACGCTTTGCAAGTGGGAAATGAGGAGATTGAGTGTGAACTGGAGTCCTCCTACTTATGGACACAGATTTCTTCATCTGTGAGAGTGGAAGTGGGCATTGAGAGGAGAATTGCCCAAGCTTCGAGAGCTTTTGGTGCTCCGAGACGAGCTGTTTTCAAGATTCGCTGTCTAATCACCAAAACAAAGCGGCATCTTCATTACCAGGCTTTTGTGCTCTTTGTGATGCTGCACGGCACAGATTACTGCACACCACATTGAGACATGATTTGAAGGGATTTGAAAGCTGTGTGTGTTTCAGAAGGTAGATGGTATGAAGGTAGTTGGCTGGCATGCTACCTATCAGAAAGGCATGGAGGAAGACGTTATGAACCAAACAGAACAACAGACTGATGCCCATGGCCTGAATTAGATACAATGCCAAGTGTGCAGTCAGTACTGTATTTCAGAGAGAAGGGGATAGGAAATGATATAAATGTATTGATGAAAGAGCAATAAGTAAACTAGAGGTTCCAGGGAACCTGTACTCAACTGGTCTATATCAATATGGTTAGAATATGCATAATAGAACCACAAACTATATAGTTTATATGTGCTAAAAAATATATGAGAAAAATTGATTTTTCAATATGGCCGCCCTGCCGCGCCCATTTTTGGGCGTGCAACGCCCAAATGCAATCCCAAACTAGTTTATGTCTTAAAGATGCTGCGTAACAAGTTTCATCAAATTTGGTCAATATTTGTGACTTTTAGAGCATAGACGTCGAATTGTTTACAGACGACAGACAGACAGACAGACAGACAGACAGACGGACGACGGACACTGGGTGTCGACAAAAACTCAGCTGGACATAATCTAGTTGAGTTAACAAAAATGTGCAGTACAGTGTCAGATAGGTAAGTGGTGGTTTTGAAGCCAGGGTGGCCCTGCCATACACAGGTGTTGTGGTGCAGAGGCAGGAGCGCCATGAAACTTCCCCCCTATTTAGGGATTGCATGACTGTATTAAAGCAGCAAATACACAGGTGTGTGTGTGTGTGTGTGTGTGTGTGTGTGTGTGTGTGTGTGTGTGTGTGTGTGTGTGTGTGTGTGTACACAATGAATACGCATGTGAATTATAATGAACTACTCCTTGACAGTTGGCAACAGCATACTCCATCAGACTGTGGAGATACCCATGTGTTTAGATCCAGCCCTTTCTTTGCAAATTTGTTCTGCATGTGTACGTATCAAATTGGGTCCATAACATAAGCAGGAATAACCGAACATCTGTTAGAAGGTGTGGAAACATTTTTAGGTTAATTTATGCTTTCCTGGGAAGTAATGCTGGGTTTGTATTTGATAATTTTCATGACATTTGTCCTGACGAGCTTCATTTGAAAAAGGAAATTCTTACTCAGGTTTCAGTCTCTTTTTTAGAATTACAAATTGATAATAATATGGATAAATTTCACACCAAACTTTTTGATAAACAAGATGGTTTTCCTTATTGTACAAACTCCTTTTTGCGCAGAAGGAAGTGATATTATGATCCTCCATATCATGATCCTCCATATCCTCCATACATGATCCTCCATTGATATTATTTTTTTTTTAAATATTGATCCGTTCAGTTTGAGCACTCAGTTATGGCAGGCGGTCGTCCCCCAGCTCCTCGTTTTATTGTGCCACAAGATGAAATTTTAGATGATAACGCTATGGTCGCGGAGGATCATAATATCACTTCTTTGGCTCTAATACCTGACATTATTAAGTGGTGTACACGTCGCAGACTCATCAATAATTATTGTATTTGCCCTCGATGTAATGTCCATTGTGGTTTTATTACTCGTGGTGATGTATCAGACGGGAAGACATGGTACTGCTCTACCTGTAAGACTCGACAAAGCATTCGTCAAGGCAGTTGGTTTGAAGGCAGCCACCTATCCAGTTTACGCCTGTAACTCCGACACTATCCAGTTTACGCCCGTAAACTCCGACATTACCGAACTTTCTAGTCGCTAATGTGTTGTTAATGATATTAAGTGCACTTAATATCATGAGGCACGTGTGATTTGGTCTCTTCCGAAGAGAGAAGCCTCTTCCTGAAGATTGCTTTGCGCCGAACAGGCAGAAGTGAAGCAAGATGGCGGCCAAACATGTATTACTCGCGCTCATGATGTGAATCACTTCGCTCGCAATCACTGATGGGTGAAAACGGCATATATATCACTCCCATATCACTCACTAATTACCAAGAAAACAACAAATAAGTAAAATAGAAGTCGTGATTAAGTGAGTTAAGCCTGTTAAGCAAACTTGCCATACAGCTGTAATATCAACGTGTCATATGTGACAAAGTTCTTTCAAAGTAATCGGCGAGGCCATTTTGTTTTTGAAGAGCCCGCGCCTCTTCTGCTGGATAACGGGAAGAGGCAGAAGAGCTTCCGAGAAGAGAAGAGTCCAAAATCGAACGACTGGAAGAGAGCTCTTCTTCTTATAGAAGTGCAAATCGCACGCGCCTCTGAACAAGTTACTTGTACTTTATATCATGAACAAGTTACTTGTACTTAATATCATTTGCCAAGAATAGTTGCAAGAGGAGATGTCCCAATACATTCCATGCCGCCTATATATATATATATATATATACAAAAAAATATAGAAAATATAAAAATATATAAAAAATATATAAATATATATATAATATATATATAATATAAACCTTTGTGTCATTACTACTGTGAGCAGCATTAGTTGTTTGCAGGTTCACAAAAAGTTTGAAATAGATGAGAGAGGTAGCGTTCAGTAAACTTACAAATTATCCGTTGCAAGAAGCTCTTTGTGCTGATGAGAATGGTTTCAGTTGATCAGTCCTCCATTAGTGATTCCATTGGAGTTAACGGACGGTTGTAATTAAAGCACTAATGATGTTAATGCGGTAACGGCTACCTACATCAATGGAACATGTAAACTAAAGAAGTCAGAAAGCAAAAAGCATTTCTGGGAGTGGCTTTAGTTTCACACCGTGGCTTTCTAATGTACGATGTACAGCTCAGTTTCCTGACAAAGCTTGCAGACCTGTGGGTTTTCTGCCTGAGATCATCTAATTTAAGTTTTGTAGTTGGAATTCAGGAACTTCCTGAGACCTTTTTGAGACTTTTACAAAGTAACATACACCTGTGACTTTGCGACAAATCTCTGTCCTGATAAATCTGCAAACGAGAAGTGGGTTTATTGCGTATATTGGGGAAATTTCCGATCCAGTACTTAATGATAAGAATGACCCAGAGGTCGTGCACTTGCTTCTTGGCTTTCTGGTCTGGGTTCAGTTGTTGATCTGACTATAAAGCTGTCAGATTTGTGTTTCACAGACACCAATTGCAGCCCTGGCTGACTTCTGGGAATTACAAGCAAACCACCCAACATAATCCTTCCTATAAAACTGTTTCGGCAACACCGATGCTCTTTCACCAGAGTATGGTACATAGAGTGAGACTTCAAATGATAAAATCACAGATTTGCTATTGAGATTTTTTTCCTTATAATCCTTCAAAACAATAAAGAATGCTAAAAGCATTTTTGCACTTGAATTTCTGAGCCTTTCCAATTATCCAGACACGTTCACAAAGTGTTTTACTGACCGCACATAAATTTACAGCCTTATGCACCCTAAACTCTCTGCGGTACAAATTTCACGGCTTCACAATTTGAAATGCTGCACTTTAATGGCTTGCGTAGCGTCTCCATTGCGTAGCCCTTCAGACTGTGCTCTGCGCTATATTTACATGTACTCATACAGTGTGAATATCTTCTTTTTTCAAAATATATTTTATTCATTCACATCTAGTGAGTAAGTTGGATACAAGGCATCAGATATAATTATTTTTCAACAATTACTGATGTAAACAATATATTAATAACTAGAGCTTCCAGGGAAGCAGAACTCAACTGAACTGACTGGACAACTTTAAAGTAGGTCAGTTGTCTGTACTAGATTTGAATTAAATGAAAAGCCAACAACCTTGTGTAATAATTTTAAGGTCCTTGTATCCTTATACTTGTCCTTGTTTTACAATTGATGCCTATGGCCTATGGTGGCCATTTTGCCTATGCCTATGGCGGCCATTTTGTGATGGATTGGGTTGGAATGCAATAGCAACCTACCTTGTGTGGTAATGGTTAAACATTCTAAGTTTGATCAAAATCTGTTAATATTTGTGGACGCTAGAGTGTTAACGTCGTTTTCATGACCAAAAACAAAATGGTCGCCTAAGTACGCCATTTTTCAACGGATCTGGCTGAAATGTAATACCAACCTGGTCCTTGGGGTAAGGATTCTGCATGTCAAGTTTGATCAGAATCGGTTGATATTTGTAGACGCTGGAGTGTTAACGTCGAAAAGTTAACGGACGACAGATGACAGACGACGACAGACGACGGACACTGGAGGGTTCAGTATGTGATGAACTCAACTGGACTGTAGTCCAGAGTTAAAAATTAAAAAAACAACCCTCTGCTTACAATGTTGCTTCAAAAAGCACAAGTCTTAATCACAATCTGTTCTAATTTTTGAATATCTTTATTTTTTATGTATCACTAGCAGCGATGCCAGTGTTGTCCAGTGCAGTTTTAATCCTGTTGGTATTTTAAAGAATTCAATTTTTTTCTATTTTTGTGGGGGCCTAAACCACTTCCCTACACCCACTAAACAATGGAGTCGGGGATCATTTGTATGAAAACCCGTCGAGTATGATGGGTTGGAACAGTTTATTTGCCGGTGCAGCCACGTGAGCGTCCCAAAGTTTGAAGCCTTGGCCCAGTGCCAGAGGCGCGTGCGATTTGCACTTCTGGAAGAAGAAGAGCTCTCTTCCGGTCGTTCGATTTTGGACTCTTCTCTTCTCGGAAGCTCTTCTGCCTCTTCCCGTTATCCAGCAGAAGAGGTGCGGGCTCTTCGAAAACAAAATGGCCTCGCCGATTACTTTGAAAGAACTTTGTCATATATGACACGTTGATATTACAGCTGTATGGCAAGTTTGCTTAACAGGCTTAACTCACTTAATCACGAGTTCTATTTTACTTATTTGTTGTTTTCTTGGTAATTAGTGAGTGATATATACGCCGTTTTCACCCATAATTTCAGTCACGGAGAAACGCTGCTGGTTATACTTACGCAGCAAAACTTGCAAGTGAAAACACAATCTGGATATTTGCATCAACTTGTGATGTAGTGTCATCTTTGTCTAATTCTTCCATCATGAACGTGAGTAATACATGTTTGGCCGCCATCTTGCTTCTCTTCTGCCTGTTCGGCGCAAAGCAATCTTCCGGAAGAGGCTTCTGTCTTCGGAAGAGACCAAATCGCACGCGCCTCTGGTGTGTTTATATCTTCTTTATTTATTAGACATGCTACAGATGTAAATGCACACTTGTTTTACTCTGCGTGCATTGCACAACACATGCAGCAAATTTCACCTCCCTGCACCTTGTATTTATTGTTATTAAAAAAAACTCTTCTGTACACCGCCCTTGAGGCCTGGCCACCGTCTACAATTCCAATAGAAGAGATGTAATTACCCTTTTAGGAATTTTTTTTTCGACTTTGTTTTATCCTCAAAAAATAGACTGTGGTGAACACACATTTGTGTTAAAAGATTGGCCTTTAAAACCTGACTCAATTCGTCCTTATGAAGGGGCACAGACATCAGTCCAAACACACAAACTGGCATTGTGTTTTATATGGTAGATTACCTTTCACATAACTACAAAAGCTTAGGCACGATCAAGCGATTAAAAAAAAAAAAATCCAAATTTTTTTTCAAAAATTTTAAGTTCTTTCTGCCTAAAACACTCCTGGTGTGTACTCACTGATGAACCTCTGAAAGTTTGACGAAGATCCGTTTGGCCATCTCAGAAAAATGGTGACACACACATAGACAGACAAACATCTCTCTTATAGTATAGATTTCTAAGTTTCTCCTTGTGGGAGTGTTCTATAACCACCTGGCATTCATTTTGACATTGTGTGGGGAAGTAAAGCAGCACATGCAGCATTTCATTTAAAGGATGTTAAAAATACATAATTGACATGAGAAAGACTCCACGAAAACCTTCATTGGCACAAAAAAGGGAATCGTCATGTGATAACTTAGTCTTTCTTTGCATATTTGCAGTTTGGAAATCTCATGACACAGGTTTATGATTCGATAAAATTACACAAGCTAATAAAGTTAATTCGCACTTAGGAAGCAATTAGGATGATTGCTCAAGCTGGAATCTCTGTGCGGCACAGAGAGTGTCGAGGAAAACATTCATCATAGTTAGGGCTTCTGTGAACATGACACGGGCTGTGGGCTGTGAAAATTGAAATATAACATGCGGCAGATACAGGTTATCTGGAGTGAAAAGAAGCAAAAACAATGTTTCAGATTCCTTTACGAGCCCTCATCTGTGTTTTAGTGAGGACGTTACGAACACTGTTATTATTCTGTTAGAAGCACACACGTCTTACACACCTTACGCATCAATTCGCACTGCACATCTACCCTCAATTGCAATATGAAGATCTTGCACATCATTATACTGCAAAACATAGTAGTTGGAAGCTTCTTTTTTCCCTTGCTCTGCTCTACCAAATTGTTCATGTAAAGAAAGTTGAAAAGGGATAACTAAAGCAGGCAACCTGGCATCATGCTGCACAAGATAGAGGCCAAATATTCAAGGCAAGGGACACAATCTTCCTGTGCGTGAATATCCTTGACCCACGCAGGCAAGCTGAACCTGGCGATGTATTGCGTTCTGGTTTGGATTGAATCCGACAAGCACATAAACACATTTTTGCTGCTGTAAAGAGCCTCATACATCATAGAGCAGGGGGGCATAGCCGCCTGGGTTAGATTTGCGCGCTCCTTATTGACTACTCAGAGAAGCAGCTTGCCGGAAAGGAATTTTTATCGCAATTGCATGGAGCCATCGTCTGGTGGCAAGCAGTTTGAACTGTCGACAAAAGATTGGATGTGAACGTGAGGCAGTCTGCTCTGAGTCAGGAATATGTCATTGGAAAATGGGACACAGCAGTTATTATTAAGATTTTTATTTGGCAACAATCACTGATGAGACGGTAAATATATTACAGGATAAGGATATTATATCGTGGACCTTTTCTGAAATTTCTAGAACATTCGTTGTCGACGGATTAATCGATACGTATAAGGGATTTGAATGTTGGGTTAACCCCATCATGAGGCAAGCGCTCAGCTGAAAACGCCAAGCAATACTCTCTGCAACTTCCAGCAGGCTGTTTGGTCAAGCATTAGTGTTGTGGCACAGTACTTGAGCGGAGGCGCTTGACTGAAGCCAAGGGCAGTGTGTCCAAACACCACGCCTTTCAGCCTGGCCTCACCCAGCAGCATGCCAAACCTTGGCTTGATCCTTTAAAATTCGAATTTGGGTAAGGGATTATCTCATTAAGAAACTAGAACGGCACTCGGCAGAGCGCATACCTCCGCCAGACTGAACAGTTTACGTTTTGTGTCCTACTGATAGGCCTGATCTGGAGCCATCTTTAGAGGCCATTTTTCCCCACAGAGCAGGGTTTGGCCTTTTTCGGGCACCATCTTCCTCTTTTTGAAGCAATGTTTTATGGTCGGATGCCCTTCCTGCCACCAACCCTGTTGCGACACAGGGAATTACCAGTGAGCTGAAACTCAATTTGCCGACCTCGGACGAACGACAGGCTGAGTCATCCCCTCCCCCCCCATCCCCCCCCCCTTCCTCCGCGTTAATTCAGCGATCAACCAGGATTTGAACCCAGGATCCTAGGCATCCCAAGCCGACACCCTAACCGCTAAGCCAAAACCATCCATTTACATTCTTACTATCCTGATCTGGATCTGGAATGGACCAAAATTAAATCGGCTTGTTTTTGTTGCCTAACTAAATCATCCACCAGGGTTTGTCATAATCCGTCCACCACCTTCTGAAAAATAATGCGATTTACCTTTTTTGCCCCTATTGCTCAATGGTGAAGAATCAATTTTTAAAATTTCGCGAATTCGGATTTGCATCTTCACCAGTATTGAATCAAATTGTCCTTGTCACACACCCAACATGTCCACCAGGTTTTGCCTGAATCCGTCCACAACTTTTTGAGATATCGTGCTATATATCGTTTGTGGCCCTAATTCTCAATACTGAAGATTCACTCAAAATTTTCTCAAAGCTGGATCCGGATCCGGATCTTCACCGAAATCTAATCATTTCATCCATGTCACATACCAAACCTCTCCACCAAATTTTGTCTGAATCCGTCCAAAACTTTTTCAGAAGTTTGAATCGATTCTTCCTCGTCACACCCCCAACCTCTCCACCAAGTTTTGCCCGAATCCATCCACAACTTTTTGATATATCGTGCTATATATCATTTTTGGTCCTATCTCTCAATGGTGAAGAATCACTCCAAAATTTCTAGAAGCCGGATCCAGATCTTCACCGAAATATAATCATTTCGTCCTTGTCACACACCCAGCTTGTCCACCAAATTTCGTCCGAATCTTTCCAAAGCATTTTGAGATACCATGTTCACAGACAGATAGGGGACAGACAGACAAACAGATAGGGGTGAAAACATAACGTCGACCCACCTTTGGTGGAGGGGGTAAATTTACCTTTACACTCTAGCTATCGTATGATATATCACAAGAACTATTATGGTGAAAGAAAAATATTTTTTGAGTGGCTGGTCTATAAATAATGTTACCCCCATTATCAAATCACTTGGCCTGCATAGCACTATTTATGTCATATCTCAATTATTGTGGCATTGAAAAAATCTCCCTAAGGCCTATCTATACAAAAAAAACATCTATACAAAAAAAACATCTATACAAATCGGAGTGTATATCTAAGAATGAAATGAGACATTCGACAACAAAACTTTTGAAAGGGATTCCAAATAGCTCTGCACATATTTATTGGAAAAAACAACCACAAACAAGGAATGATGTAAATCTTAATTCTATTGCAGCATTTCCAGAAAATCTCAAACTTAGCACAAGACTGATCATATAAAGCCTTAAATAATGTTCTTCTTCCTGTCTCGTTGCCCGTAGTCGAATTGCACAGCTGAAAGTCATCCAGCCATGGTTAATGCAGACTTGAGAACACTGTAGTTTACTATCCCCTGCTTCATTAAGCTCTTCCTGATGAATATGATGTTTAATTGACTGTTCAGTCAAACAACATATTCATTTGTGCCGTTAAAACACACAATTAAATTCAAACATTATCACCAGCACGAATCCATTTACAACTAGTAAATAATAATTTTGAATGTTATATATATATATACATCGATAAATCAAAACCATTGCCTTCCCATCAGCCCACTCCTATTCTTGAAAATTATATCTGTTAACAGATCTGTTCCTATCCTAATGTGTCTGATCATTACCTTCTGGATGCACAAGCATTCATACAGGATAAACTTGTATTGCCATTTGGCCTGGGTGTTAAGTGAAATTACTGGGTTATAACTATGGCAATTTAAATTATGACTACTATGGCAGTTTAAACGGGAAAGAGCAATCAGAGATTGCAGACCCTCACCAGGATGTGTTTTCAGTGGTTTTTAAGGCTTTTGTGTTAAAACAAATATGGGGACCGAACCACGTGACCGATGACGTCATCATTGTTTTCTCCACAAATTTATCCCTAGATGATGCTCAAGATATTTCATCTTGATCGGATGAAGTTTTGTACTTGTCGAATTATGACATCATAATGGAGGCAGTACGACATCATCTTTAACATATTGCCGTGTGATTCCCCGGGTGAACACCACAGGGATCACGGATAGCCAAAGCAAGCTTTAACTCTGAGGCGTTGATCAAATGCGGATTTTATATATGCGAGGAAAGAAAGGGGAGGGGAAGATGAAGCTTACCTGTCACGATCGACGGCAGTCCCAAAGCCTGCAAAGAAATAACAAAGGGGAACACGGTTTAAAGTGTACTGAAAATAACGAAGGGGTTTATTAAACGGAATGCCGGTAATACAAATCAAAACGCGTGATAATAAATAACGTTCCTAAATGGGACGTCCCCCACAAACAGACTTGGAAACAGACGAAAGTGAGGGATAACTGAAAATAATTGTGTGGTGTGTGTAACTTAGCTCCGATCACTGGTGGGATCTCGTCAGGGTCCAGAGGTCTTGGGAGCGTTGTGCGCTAAGCGCGCGCGTGGGCGGGAAGTCCGTGCGCCGAACCAGACCTCAAAGCGCGCAGGACCGAGTGTTCGTCCACGCGTCGTTTCTGTCTGGCAAAACTGCAGCTCTCCTTCTGCAGCTCTTCCTCCTCACATCAGACGAACAGGGGAATGAGGATACGATGCCGGCCCACAACCACTTCCGCCAGAACCGAGGTACAGAACGTCAAGACAAGGGGGGAGAATTGTCAGCGCTCAACCGTCTTTCACCAAAGTCCGATACCAAAAGGGCTAAAATGTCGGTCAGCTCTTTATCTCAGAAAGCGCTGCATAGAAAAAAATTGAGACAAGGCTCTTTGTAAATAACTCTCCATGGGGAATAAAATATGTTAATGATGATGTCATCGGTGCCTCCATTACGACGTCATAATTTGACAAGTACAAAACTTCATCCGATCAAGATGAAATTTCTTGAGCATAATCTAGGAGTAAATTAGTTTAGAAAAAAAATAATGATGACGTCATCGGTCACGTGGTTCGGCCGCCATATTTGTTTTAACACAAAAGCCTTTAAAAAAAACCATTGAAAATACATCCTGGTGAGGACTTGCAATCTCTGATTGCTCTTTTTCTTGTTCATTATGTAGTTTAATGGGCACTTTCTCCTAGTTTCTATGGTGTGGTGCCAAAAGGGACATAGGAAATAAATTACTGAGGTTTGATGAACAAGGTCACTTATTCCATAATCCCTACAACTAGCTATCACGAGGGTCATCCTCGTATGACCACGAAGATACATTTAACCTCACATTCGGATAAACAAAACTTATTACATGGTGATGGTTCTTATCCGACATCCGGAGCATGTTAATTTATACAAACCTACCTTACTCTACGTATCACTACCCCACCGACGTAACAATATTGTCGCGTCCTTACCAATAAAGACCGGTCTCGGACGGATAACCAATCGAGCTTACCTCCGAGGTGTTCAGTCAACTATGGCGAACCTTCTTTATACGCGTGAGGAGTAGCGAAGGGTAGCGAAGCTCTTACCTGCACGGATTCCACTGGACGACCTCAAACCACGATGATCAAATCAAACTGACACTGAATTCAAATGCAACAATAGGATAGGTTTAATAAAAATAATGGCAGGGACAAGAATTGCACGGTAAACTAAAATCCAAATTGGAACGCCCCCATGCGGACCTGTATACAACACAAGGGGAAAAATAAATGGAAAATAATTGCGTGTGGATTTGCGTGTACTCAGCTCTGAGTGGCCTTTAAACCCCGTCGGCTGTCCCCAAGTTCGTGCGTGGGAAAACATCACCTTGGTGCCAAGCCGCGTTCACTGCCACGCTGACACAAGCGCAAAGCGAGCAGGCCGAGCTCCGTCCTCGTCATCTGCTCCATGAAGCACGGAGGTCTCTCAGGCGCACCCAGCCGCCACAAAGTCAGCACCAACGAACCAGGGAAAGAAGATGGGTCCGCTCGCACAAGCAGCCAGGGTGTACGTACTGCAACTGCTGGTGTTGAGTGTCCCGACCAGGAGAGTATATGCAAAATGCCTGTTCGTCACGAAAGCCAGGACCCAAGAGAGGGAAAATGCCGGCACGCAGTCTTTTGTTCCCCGGTCGCCCATGTCATCCAATGACGTCTGCGCCTACTCCAATCAGCGGCTGCCATCAAATCGCTCGATAGCCGTCCTGACCAATCGTTCTTCGGAGCGTGGCCTCACGGCCACTTGCCGGCCTTTGTGATGACCCGGTCGGTGGTATCATTTGTGGTGCTCGAATGTCCTGGTTCCGTTTGTTTTACTTGGTATCATTAGTATCGGTGCGGGGTGCATGGCTGGTGTGGTGTGTGTCATAAGGAACAAAGGAGAAATCACAGAGGCAATTTACATACAGGGGATTAATTACCATTAACCTATACCAAATTAACATAACTGCACCCCTCGCCATGGGGACAAAGATACGCTCTTACACGACATCCGGTCTAATGGATCCCTACTTAGTTACAAGTTTCTTCCTCTTCATGACAGTCGGAGCACACTACCTATACAATCCTACCTGTCCCTAAGGTATTCCATTGCCTACCCCCCATAAATGTAACAATATCATTAACATACCTCCCCGATTGTGACTACCACTTTGATCGTAGTGGGGAGGCTTGTGTGCTCATGTGACCCTTTGGGCTATACTTGCGGGAGCTTTGCTCCTGGTAGGTTTTACCTAGACAGGCAGGTCAACGGGTAGGAGCCAGACTAAAAGTAGTGACACATTTTCCTGGGGGTAGGAAAACGTTTTTTCCCCACCTGGTCTAGTCGCCCCCCCAGGGGGTGTTTTGATATGGACAGAACGTTTGAGCCCTAGCAGGGCTAAACCAAGACCTGTCAAAGGGCGGAGGAGCTCCCTGTGAGCCAACGGCCATCCATATCCAGTGCCCAACTGTGTCTGCAGATGTCCTCCTGCAGTCGGGTTACCTCTTTTCAGGAGGTTGGTGGCAGGATTTGCACTCCGGCCACCATAAAAACATGTCATTCCGCAAAACGCATAAAAAACACAACTAAAAAAACCCCACTCCATGGGAGTACCTCTTGTGCAGCTGCCCTTCGCAGGGCATCTCACCGGATGACGGGATTTGTGCAAAGCCTTTGGGAGCCCCATTCTTTGATAATAGGAGGAAAAGCATGGGGTAACTTTCCTGGGTTGGGTTGTGGAGGTGTGTGTCGGGGTGGTGCTGATGCGTCGTCCAACAGACGACAGTCTCCTTGGGTAACCTGAGGCAGTCCCTTCGGGTGGGTGCCTGGAACGGTCTTACTCTAACAGAGGATGATCACCTGTCTCTGCTATCATCTGAGCTCCAGCGGTTGAACATCAGTATTGCAGCACTTTCTGTGGTTCGGAGTCGGGATAGTGTTGAGATCATGGTGGGTGGTTACATCTACTACTGGTCTGGTTGCTGTGACAGTTACCATGCCCATGGAGTTGCCATAGCTGTGTCCAATAAGCTGACTCCCATGATAGTCTTGGTAACACCGGTCACAGAGCGTATTATGAGACTGAGGATTCGTCACTCCTCTGGTGTTATTTCCCTGGTCTCTGTATAGTGTATATGTTCCGACTGAGGAAAGTGATCTCACTGTGAAAGAGGCATTCTACGCCATGCTCGAGTCTGTGGTTGATCAGTGCCCCAGGAGAGATACTCTTCTAGTTTTGGAGGATTTCAATGCATCGACTGGCACTGATAGGGATGGTTATGAGGCATGTGTTGGTCCCCATGGATCTGGGACTGTGACCCAGAATAGCACTAAGTTCCTCGGCTTTTCAACAAGTCATGGACTTGGGGAGGCTGGCTCATGGTTTCAGTGCCCACAGCCTCAATGCTGGACTTGGTATTCCAATGCTGGTGGCATGGCGAAGGAGATTGACCATGTGCTCATTGATGGTCGATGGCAGATGCTCCAGAACTGCAGGGTCTACCGGAGTGCTCAGTTTCTCAAACACTGGCCACCGGCTTGTTGTAGCAACTCTGAAGTTGCAGCTCAAATCCAAGAGAATGCTATCATCCCAGCCTAGGCTAGATGTGGGCAAGCTCAAGGAGGAGAGGGTAGCTGAGGAGTTTGCGAACAGGTTGAGTGGGGTTTTGGGGGTCTGGATGCTTCGGGGGATCCTGAGGAGTTGTGGAGTGCCTTCAAGACCACCATCCTTGATGTTGCCGGTGGCTGTCTTGGAACCCACCTTCAGGCGAAGAGAAACTTTGTCTCTCAGGAGATGCTTGATACCATCGACCAGAGTCGCAGGCCCTGGCTTGATACAGCTGAACTGTTCCAGGAGCTGAGGCGTAAAACTGTACGCTCGCTGAGGGCGGACAAGGAGGCCTATGTGAGAGGAATCTGTGAAAGGGTAGAGCATCACTTGTGGACATGTGATTCTGATACTGCTTACAGAGTAATCTCTGCATTGCGTTCCTCTAAGCCTGTCCCTAGGTATACTGCAGTTAGAGCAGAGGGTGGTGGCCTCTTGACAGAGGAGTCTGAAGTGAAGACCCGCTGGACCGGTTACTTTGAACGGCTGTACCAGGCTGATCCACCGGCTGTTGAGTTGGATGTCAGGGGTGTTGCTATCCCAGATGCTAACCCCCCAATTAACTGTGAACTGCTTTCACTTGCAGAAACACAGGCGGTGGTGAACCAGTTGAAAGGGGGCAAAGCTCTTGGGATTTGTAGCATCCATGCTGAGCTTCTCTAGGCGGGTGGAAATGCTGTACTTGAGTCGTTGCATGCAGTTCTGTGCTCTGTTTGGAGCATAGGCATCATCCCAACTGACTGGAAGAGGGGCCTTGTTGTCCCCCTCTGGAAAGGTAAGGGTGATCACCAGGACTGCAACAACTACTGAGGGGTGACGCTACTCTCGGTGCTGGGCAAGGTCTTTGCTTGGATCATACTTGAGAGGGTTTGCCGCCATCTGCTTGAGCACCAGCGAGCAGGGCAGTCGGGCTTTACACCAAAGAGGTCAATGATTGACCATATCCTTGCGCTTTGGGATCTCACCCATAGCCTTGCGCTTCGGGAAAATGAGAGTTTTGTCAGGGGCTGTTTGCAGCCTATGTTGATCTCCTCAAAGCGTTTGATTCAGTGAACCAGGATGCCCTCTGGAGAATTATTGGTCTTCGTGGGGTGCCACCAACGCTGGTCAATCTGATCTCTGAACTATACTCTGGTACTGAGAGTGTTGTGAGGTGTGGTGACTCCATCTCTGACTTATTTCCAGTTGTTACTGGAGTTCGGCAGGACTTACTGGTTCCCACACTCTTCAGCGCTTGTATGGACTGGATTCTGGGGAGGATATCAGATAGGTCAGGCTGCGGTGCATCGTTTGGGAGTGTCAAGATCTCTGACCTTGATTTCACAGATGATGCAGTCATCTTTGTGGAGATGCTGGATATTCTTACGGGGCCCCTGCAGGCACTGAATGAGGAGCGGAGCCCTGGGACTATGGATTTCCTGGGTCAAAACCAATACCCAGGCTTTCAATGACATCTTGAATGCTGCTGTCTTGTCTGTGCCTGTTTGTGGCGAAGAAGACGTCATGAAGAGATTCACTTGCCTTGGCAGTTTTATTCGTCTCCGCATGTTGCGAGCCAGAGGTTGATAGACGTCTGGGTCGGGCCTGGGAATCATGGATTCACTGGTTCATGGGGTGTGGAACTGTCAGTATCTATGCAGGAGGACAAAAGTCAGAGTCTTGGTGCTTCCAGTCTTGCTCTACAGATGCGAGACTTGGACCCTTACCAAGGGCCAGAGAATGAGACGTAATGCCTTTGGAAGCAAGTCTCTTCGGAGAATCCTTGGCTATCGCTGGTCAGACTTCGTGTCCAACAAGCGGTTGCTGAGAGAGACTCAGATGAGATTTCTTTCCTGTATGGTCAGTGAGTGTCAGCTGCGGCTGTATGGACATGTGGCTCGTTTTCCGGATGCTGATCCAGCTCACCAGATACTCTCAGCAAGGGGGCCTTGTGAGTGGTGGAGGCCAACGGGCCGACCGTGTGCCTCGTGGTTGCAGCAGGTTGATCGGCATCTCAAGGAGATAGGGATGGGCCAGGCATCAGCCTCTGGGGTGGCCCCTGAAGTACCGTCGGAAAGTGGATGTGGTGACGCACTGATTAACATATGTTATTGCACATGGAGAGTTCTTTACAATGAGCCATTACTCAATTTTGTCTATGCAGCGCTTTCGGAGATATAGAGGCGCAATTTTTTGTTTTTTCCAAGATGGCGGCCAAACCACGTGACAGATGACGTCATCATTATAATTTTTTTCTCGACCAATTTATCCCTAGATGACGCTCAATAAATTTCATCTTAATTGGATGAAGTTTTGTACTTGCCGAATTATGTCATAATGGAGTCACCTATGACATCATCATTAACATATGTCATTCCCCACGGAGAAGTCTTTACAATGAGCCATGTCGAAATTTTTTCTATGCAGCGCTTTCAGAGATAAAGAGGTGCAAAGTTTTTCGGTTTTTCAAAGATGGCGCCCATAACACGTGACCCATGACATCGTAATTATCATTAAACAAGACCAAAAGTCTATCAACAATGTAGCCGGGCTTGTAAAATATTATAAACCACAAACACACATGGTTAGCTTTTTAAACAGTCGCTAATGCTGCTTATAACATTAAACAAAAAAATTTGGAGGAATCCCGACATCCATGAGGTAAGTTTTACTTTCAAAACTGAGTGAAGATCTACTGTAATCTATATACCCCACAAGGGTTGGAGGTGTGCTCATGTACCAAGCAGCAAGCTCGCACTTGCCAAGCCAGCCGTTCCTTAATGTTTTTGAATGGAGTGCTTGCTCGAATGATTAAACCACTTGGCGATCTTTCCACAATAAACTTGGTAAATAAACACACACTCAATGTTCTTGAGACCCGACCACAGATCGACTGTAATCTATATACCCTAAAGAGGAATGACCATTCCTGCGGCTCCCATAGTGAGCGGGTGTACTTGTAAATTCAAATGTTGGTCAGTGGACTCAGCGGTCGTAATGACATCATAAACGTAATGACGTAACGGACACAAAACTGCCGCTACTTTATTATGCAGAAGATGATATATTTGAACTTTCAGGAAGTTTGCAGTCACTACAAAGGGATTAGTGTGACAATTAGATTTACTATAATATTAATGTTACGTTATCGTGATTTCGAAAATGATATTACCATAAAAAAGCCGAGGCTAATTCCTTACTTTTTTTCTCCATTAATACTGCGGTTATTAATATTAGTTCCGAGCACCGCTCATCATTGATTAATGAACCATACACCGCTTCAATCCATTAACTTTATATTCATGACATTGGGATTAAAGTGTTATCGTTATATTTACTATTGAAGCGTGGTGTTACGCGCGCTGCTTGTAAGCAAGGAGGAAGCGGACAACGCGGTAAGTTGTAAGAGTCTTTATTCAAGAGCTACACTGTAACACTGGAGCGTTCCGGGTTGCGCGCCCGGTGTATATCCCGCGGCTACGCCTACCCCTTGGGCGTGGCCACCGCCCATGCCTGGTGACGCGGTGCCCCAAAAAGTCGATTTCAGTGACACCGAACCGGCACTTGGCAGGGTTCACGATCAGGCCATGCTGGCCCAGATGTTCGAAGAGCGTGCGGAGATGGTGTAGGTGCTCTTCGCGGGACGCGCTTGCGACGAGGATATCATCCAGATAGACGTAGACGAAATCCAAGTCGCGCAAGACGCTGTCCATGAGGCGCTGGAATGCCTGAGCCGCATTCTTCAAACCGAAGGGCATCCGAAGAAATTCTAAAAGACCGAACGGCATGATGACAGCCGTCTTCGGGATGTCCTCCGGCCTGACGGGGACCTGGTGGTAACCGCGTATGAGGTCCACCTTCGAGAAGAAGGACATATTCGCCAAGCGGGCGGAAAAGTCCTGAATATGGGGGACGGGGTAGCGGTCGGGGGTGGTGGCGTCGTTGAGACGGCGGTAGTCCCCGCACGGTCGCCATCCCCCGCCGGGCTTGGGCACGATGTGGAGCGGCGACGTCCAAGCACTCTCGGAGCGCCGCACGATGCCGAGCCGCTCCAGCGTAGCAAACTCGGCTATAGCAACCGCGAGCTTCGTCGGCTCGAGGCGGCGTGCCCGGGCGTAGACCGGTGGCCCGGTGGTGGGGATGTGATGTTCCACCCCGTGCTTGACGGTCCCCGCCGAGAAGGTGGGCCTCGTGAGGGCCGGGAAACGGGCGAGGAGCAGAAATTCAAAAAAAAAGAAAAAAAATATAGAAGAAAAAAAAAAAAAATAGAGTCAGAAAAGAATTCGTCCGCTGCCGGAAGCGTGCAGATGAACCTGGCCGGAACCGAACCGCTCAGCAAGCCGCTCGGCGAGCCGCTCGATGAGCTGCTCCGTGAGCTGCTCAACGAGGCGGGCAGCGCGCAAGCGAGCGAGCTGAACGTCTCGGCCTGGACAAGCCTTCTGTGCTTTACGTCCACCAAGAGGTCATAGGCACTTCGGCAGTCACGAACGACCATCGGAAAACCTGCCCTCCGAACCGCAGAGAAAGGCAGCGTTTTCCGTATGTGCGAATGGGCGTACCGTTGGCAGCAAGCAGAGCGGGACCCCGGCCCGCGGTCTGCTTGTCGGACGTACCGGCGGGAACGACACTCACCTGCGCTCCCGTGTCGCACAGGTAACGGCGCCCGGATAAGGTGTCCGTTATGTACAGGAGGCTGTTTAATCGGCCGGCGCTCAGTGCCACTACCGAGGGCCGGCCCGGGCGTTTCCCAACCTGCCGAATGAGCACGGCGGGCGACATTGCCGGGCCTCGTGGCCGAACCTAGCGTGGAAATGGCACCATTTTTGCGGCGAAGCCGGAGGCCGCGGTTTCTGCGGTGGTGGTGGGCGGGGCGTGGCGGCCGCCACGAGGCGCCCCTCAGAGTAGGGGTGGGCACCCGCAGGAGGTTCAGCGGCTACGCGGTGCGTCGCGTAGTAGGGGTGGGCACCCGCAGAAGTTTCGGGCTCGGGAGCCGCTACGGTCGCACCGAAACTCGCCTGCATGTCCAAAGCCGCGTAGAACTTGTCGGCCTCGGCCGCGAGCGCTCGGGGTTCCGTTGTCGCAGAACCGGCCAACGCGAGGCGTACTCGTGCCGGCAGCTGGCGTCAAAATAACGCCCAGAATAGAGCGTTCGGGGTTTCGTCGCCCATGAGCGACAGCATATGGTCCATTCGGACTGACGGTCGCTTGTCACCGAGCTCGTGGCAGTAGCGTGTCTCATCCACCGTGATGCCTCGAAGCCTGAACTGGGCTTCAGCCTGCAGGAACCAGATCTCCGCCTGAGCTTCCCAGAACTCGTGGAGCTTTATCGCTACCGCGTTGGTTGCCATGGCTGTGGCGGGTTCGCGTGGTCAGTGACGGCTGATCAGAACGTCGGAGGTCACCAATGAAGCGCGGTGTTACGCACGCTGCTTGTAAGCAAGGAGGAAGCGGACAACGCGGTAAGTTGTATGAGTCTTTATTTAAGAGCTCCACTGTAACACTGGAGCGTTCCGAGCTGCGCGCCCGGTGTATATCCCGCGGCCACGCCTACCCCTCGGGCGTGGCCGCCGCCCACTTGGCGTGCGGAATGATGTCATCACGCCAGTGAGCTTTCGTGTCCGCCACACTATATTATTATTATTATTACGAAAACCATACAACCGAAACGATACACTACTGTATTAAGAAACCTGGGCTTAATTTGTCCGAATATTTGATGGTCATTTTAACAATCAGTTTGTTTTTGTTTCACACTGAATGGAATACGTAAAGGTAGAGCATGGCGATTGTGATATATGACAGGTTCAACGATATGTTCGGCATGAACGGCATATAAAACAAAATGGCGGTGTGTGGAGAGTCAGATGCTGCACCACCGTAATTACATCAGACGTAATCACATCACCCTGTCATGTGACCAGATCCTCAGTTCTTATTGGTGTATGTTTGAGCAGACATACATACATACATACATACATACATACATACATACATACATACATACATATATACAAACACTGTTCTAGATGGGTTTCCCTATGGGGTATGCCGTAAAAATTCCAAATATATAAGAATAAATGTATAATGTTTTTTTAATTATAAGGTCCATTAGAGTTTGCATATCAGAGAATATTGTCAAATCTTCAAACCAGAAATCATATTCCAGTCTTAATTTAAGTCCATATTTTTTTCACTAATACTTGCACTATAACAACAACAACATCAACAACATGCATTTTAAGGCCATTTTCCCTGCTAGAGCGGGGGTTAGCCTTGCGGTCCCCATGACCACTATCGCACTATAACAAATCGAGAATTTTGTCTGAATATTTGGATAAAGGTTCCATTTACATCTGACATACACTCAAATCGTACAAGCACTGTTGGGTTGTAAACTGTTGAAAGAGAGTTTTACTGTAACATGATTCCTGGAAAAACCATCAGTTCGTATGTATATTTCTCAGTTACCTATTTAAAATATAATCTTGGTTCCTTATTTTTTCTGAAATGTTCCATGTGTACTATATTCCCAAATTATTGGGACAATAAGGCAATTGATTAATTGTTAATTAATTTTCTAATTGGGTTTTACTGTGCAAGTTCAGTGGTGGAATGTTACCTGTTCACTTGTTTATTTTCAGTTGATCTCCGTGGATCATCATATATCTTGTACATGAATGGCATGCAGGGCAAAGACATTAGTAGATATCACTGACATTTACATGAATTGCAAGGGAATTAGAAAGCAATGGACAAACACAAATGTGATTTGAACCTTTATGAGCCATCATTTCAGTTGGGAACACAAAATCTACCAACCCATAGGATGGGAGCATTAAACCCGAAACCGACTCTGGCTCTCAGACAGCATTCGAAGACATCTCAGAGGGGTTTGATTGTGCTTAGTTGGGGTTGTAGGCCGGCCACGGCAGATTTTCAACACTGTTATCCTTCAAACGAATTTCTTACACACACACTGGTTTGCAAAGATGTGTTGTCATGGTTGTAGACACAAGGACCCTTACCTCAGTACTGCATTGAGGCTAATGGCATTGTTCAAAATTTCACAATAAGACGCATGAAGGAAATGCTGCTTTCTAGTGTGGGAAAAATATGCCAAACAGGTTGGGAGAATTCCTTTCATTTTGGGTGATTTGGGTGAAAATCCAATTCGTTTTAGTAATAGAGTGCCTACTTCTACTATTGGGTGCCGGCAATATCTCGCCTACTCTTCGTGAAAGACAGCATTTTTTCATTTCCACCAATGAACAGTGCTAGCACATGTGTCCTGCTTATTGTCCTTCCGATGGTTTATGCGTATCGATGCCCTAAATGAAAAAACCCAAGGTGACAATTTATAGCCGCGTCGAGATTTGAATCCAGACATTCCACCACAACGTACATGTTCTGATTAAGGTATGCCAACTTCGGTGGGGAGCAAGGAGAGGCTGACGTTTCAGGCATGGACCCTTCATCTGAGCAAACCATGCTGTTGGCATACCTTAGTGAATGTCTTGTTGATGTCATCCATTGTTCCACCTCTCCACCAACACAGATGGATACCTGTCTTCAACACCAAAACTAGTTTCTCCAATCACACATAGCACCTGATGAGGACCTGCAATCCCTGAAAACATTACCTAGCCCTGTACTGAAGTATCACAAATGCAGTTTAACATTTCTATCAGAAGGAAATATAAAGTTGACATCACATTCTTTAGTTCTAGCCTCAACATACAATTTGAGAACTTAGCTCTTCTAACTTAAAACATGTGCCCTTCTAATCTAATGAACTGCATTTACTTGTCCACTTGCACTCATAAGTTGTAAAACGGGCACAACATGGAGAATGTGAATTTAGCCACAAAAGACAAATTTACTACTGAATTACAAGGTTTACAGAAAGCACCAACTTCTAACCGATGAAGAGTAGAAAGAGAAGCATTGATGTGTTTCATTCTTAGATTGATACAATGAAGACTAGAATAAGAGCATCCATTTTTATCATTCTATTACATTGATGCATAATTCCTTAGGAGGAGGAACATCGTACACACAAACATCCATACATGCAAATATGCAAACATACAAACATCAAAACATCAAAACATGTAAACATACAAACATGCAGACATGCAAACAGACAAACAGGTAAACATGCAAACATACAAACAACCAAACATACAAACATGTGAACATACAAACATGCAAACATGCAAACATGCAAACAGACAATCATGCAAACAGACAAACATACAAACAGGCAAACATACAGAGGCAAACATGCAAACATGTAAAAAACAAACATGCAATCATGCAAACATACAAAAAACATGCGAACATGCAAAAATGCAAACATGCAAGCATGCAAATTTACAACAATGCAAACATACAGACATGCAAACAGACAAACATATAAATTGTGGCTCATTAGATATAGATAGGCAGAGTGCTGGTACACCATTACTCTTTTCAAAGTTGTCATGTGTACTCATCGTACTTTCGCTGTGTAATCTCATCATCTCATGGTTTAATCTCCTCCTCTTCTTTGGCTTATCCACAGAATTAAGGCAGAATGTGGAATCTTTAACATTAACAATCGATGGCGAGCAGATCAGAAAGTGCATGTCCTCTGAAGGAAAGACTGCAACACAATGATCTGTGTGTAAAGCAGTGATCCTTACAATACTTAGTGTACCAGGTATACACTTACTTGTTACCTTGAATTTACTGAACATGAGTTGGAAAAAAATGTGAAAATATAATTTCCCTTCAAGTTTGGGAATTGAAATAATATGCTGAAATATTGCGGTAGTCTATATTATTCATTCCATAGTTGTGCTGAAAGTGGAAGTTTTCTTTTGGGGTTGGTAGGATGACCTAGAGGTACACACACTCACTACTAAGCTGTCGAGACTGAGTTCGAATCCCGACTCAGCTATAAACTGCCATCCTGATGTTTTACAGACAGACTGATTCATCAATGTTTGTGCCATCCCTCGGATGGACGTTAAACTGGTGTCCTGTCTGTTGGCATTAGTCGGTGGATGTTAACGCTCCCACGATGTCCTTTATGAAGGATAGCCGAGTATTTGCCGGCACCATGAACAAATTCCAAATTCTTACCTGATTACTGCTGGGAAGGCAATGGCAAAACCACCCAGCACAAGCCTTACTCAGCAAGCTGCCTAACCCTAACAACTAGGGGGCACCGACGCTCTATGAAGAATATGGTACATCAGAGAGAGAGACAGAGACTGACTGTTTCTTCCTTTTATTACAAGAGTACAAAAAATCAGTTATGTTCAGTCACAAAGAAACAAAACACAATAAAATGGTCTCAAGGAAAAGTTATTTTCAAATCATCATCATCAAGTGTGCATATGACATCATTAAAAACCCACTTTTCTTTAAAACATGTTAAATTCTTGTTCATTTTAAAAAACCGGTACTCTAGCTTTAGTCTTGCATTTACAAGAGCCTTAAGGGTGAGCAGTACATCATATGACGAGTCAGAAGCGTTTCCCATTTTTTTCTTCCTGGATTTATAAATTGCAAACTTGGCCTGGCCAATTAAAAAATTCATTAAAACCACATTTCTAAGGGAAGACGGTCCTAAAACACCATAAATAAAAACATTGTGATTGAAGAGGGAACCAAGCTTCACAAAGCGTTCCTGAAGGAATGTAAAAAGAGGTTGCAATCGTTCACACTCCAGGTATATATGCGGTAGGGTTTCAATGGATGCACAGAAAGGGCATAGATTAGAGTTAGCAGTAGAAAACCGGTTCAGTAAAACATTATAAGGTAAAATCCAGTGTACAAGTTTCCATTGAATATCTCCAACATACTTTGGAGTAGGCAAAAGATAAAAACTTCGCCAATTGGGGCAATTGGGGGGTATTGGGGGTAAAACATCCCGCCATCGAAGCCTCGGGTGCTCAGAAAATGTTTTTGCGTATAAAATTTTAACGTACGCATTGTACAAAGTTTTCTTTGGAAAGGCGGGAAGGGATAATGCAGTATCATCAGGGCTGTTCAGGCCAGGGGACAGATTAAGTGGCGGGCTGAAGACTAGGAGTTTGGGGAAGTCACCCGCTGTTTCCTCGGGGGAAGGGCCAAGTTCCTCGCAGGTATTACGATACGTTGTGGATATCCCTTGAAGGAACCGAGAGATGATCCTGACAGATTTTATTCCGGTTTTTTGTGCCACAGCGGCAGCACTCAGCCGGCAGCTCCCAGACTCTGTCATGAGGTCTTTCACTCGCAGCAGCTTGGCATCAACAAAACGTTGAACGAGTCCCCTATTATTCAAGCTGTTTTCCAGGAAGGGGTTGTAGCATAGGGGCTCGTTCAACAACATTTCCATGTTGTATGTTGCCATTTCACGGGAAAAGGACAGGGCTTGCCAGGCGTTCATCACCCCTTGGTAAAAGGTGGGCAGCAAGGATGAATCGATTTGATGAGGGTTCATCAAGAAAAGTTCTCGGTCGTAACCCAGCTTGCATGTGAGCTGTAATATGCAGTTAGCCAGAGGCCTCCAGAGTAGGGCTTCATCTCCATATACAAGTTGGCGCACGATATGAAGCCGGAAGACCATAATCCGGCTGCGGATATCAATAAGACCTTGGCCACCTTCAGCGAGTGGCAAGTATGCCACGGGGGGTTGGAGCCAGTGTTTCCCGCTCCAGAAAAAGTCGACAATGCTCTTTTGCAGTGTAATAAGAAGGCTCCCAGGCGGTTGTAGGCATATCATCTTATGCCATAGCATAGAGGCGACAAGATTGTTAATGACGAGAGTTCTTCCGCGGTACGAAAGTTGGAAAAGAAGTCCTTTCCAGCGGGCCAGTTTTGCCATTACCTTGTCTGGTAATCCCACCCAGTTCTGCTGCTCAAAGGTGTTGTCTCCGAGGAAAATACCGAGGTATTTAATGCCACTTTTCTGCCAGTTCACTCCTCCTGGTAGGACAATTGGCGGGCAATCTCCAGGTCCTATCCAAAGGGCTTCACTCTTCTTCCAGTTTACCTGGCCTGAACAAGCCTGACAATATGTTTTTAGTGCCTGAGCCACCGCAGTGACGTCAGTACTATTTTTTATATAAATACAGACATCATCTGCATAGGCAGAGACTTTTAGCGGTGTGGTAAGAATTGATCCAGTGAAGCCAGAAATGTGCGTACGTAATTGGAGCAGAAGAGGTTCGATGGCAAGAGAGTATAAAAGTCCAGATAGCGGGCAACCTTGCCGTACTCCCCGTTGTACAGCAATGGGGCTACACAATACTTGATTAATTTTAAGAACACTGGATATATTACAATACAAAAGTTTAACGTACGAGATAAAAATAGGTCCAAACCCAAAATTCTCTAAAACTCTAAAAAGGTACATGTGGTCAATACAGTCAAAGGCTTTTCCTTGGTCAATAAAAAACAGACCAACATTCATATTAAAATTGTTACAAAACCGAATGGTATCACGGATAAGAAAGATATTATTAAAAAGGTTTCATTCGATTAGACAAGGCTTTGGCTAAAATTTTATAATCCGTACATAAAACAGAAATAGGACGCCAGTTCTCTATAAGTTGAGTGTCCGCTTTCTTAGGAATTAAGGTGGTGACTGCTCTCCGGCAACTCCACGGCAGTTGTCCATCCTCTAAACATTCATTCAATACCCGCAGTAGGTGAGGTCCAATGGTGTCCCCAAAAAACTGGAAAAATTCACTTGTCAGCCCATCCAGTCCAGGGGCTTTATCAGGTTCCAAGGCCTTCAAGGCAGCGGTGAGCTCAGGTAACCTAAGAGGATCCTCCAACTGCTGCTTCTGATCCTCCGCCAATGTTGGAAGGTTAGAAACAAGTTCCGATATTGCATCCTGGTTAATGTCATGCCGCATAAACCGTTGTTTAAAATGTTTCCGGGCACATTCCCTGATTCTGCCATCTTCATAAAGGAGTTCCCCATCATGGAGCAAGCGTGTAATCATTGACGAAGAGGCCCCCCTTTTAAGGCTGAAGAAGAATTTGGTTGGAGCATCAAGGTCGTGTATGTACCTCATCTTCAGGCGCAATAAAGCATTTTGTGCTCGCCTTTCGGATATGGAATTCAGTAAGGCCGTTTTTCCATGGATTTGTTGCCTCATTCCCTGGTAGCTCACACTTGCGGTTCCCTGAAGCTGTTCCTGTAATTCCAGGATTTCATCTTCAAGTAAGGTTGTGGTTTTTCTTTCCTCTTGAACACCATACGCACGATATTGTTGGCAGAACAGTCTGATGTGCGTTTTGGCATTATCCCACCATTGTCTGAGGTTTGAGAAATTCCCTTGGGAGGCAACCAGAATATTCCAAATTTCCGGAAAAATGTCCTTAAAGGTACTATCATCAAGTAAGTTGTTATTAAATTTCCAAAAAGCACTCTTGTGTTTCGGGCAGGGGGCAGAAATTTTGAGAAATGTTGCGCTGTGGTCCGAGAATCCTGATGGGCAAATTTTGGATGACAGAACGAGGCGTTCAAGTGGAGGATTAATATAAAACTTGTCCAAGCGAGCAAGTACAATATTACCCTGAATACATCGACACCATGTGTATTGCCTGATTGATGGGTGCTGTACCCGCCATATATCTGTCAAATTCATTTGTTTTAAAAATTTGGTGAGAGGGATTGTGGAGGCAGGATGGGGCTCTGCACTGTTCCTGTCGAGTTGGGGTTGGAGGGTGCAGTTAAAATCTCCACCAATACAAACATGATTGTCTTGGTTTTTTAGGGCGTTTTGACTGTCGAGGGACGTTAGGTGTGTCCCAAGGGCATTAAAAAAAACTCGCCGAGCTACAGGCGTACTTGGGGCATAGATATTAAAAATAGTATAGAATTTTCCATAGTAGTGGAATTCTAGGGATGCTAGGGATCCCTTGTGTATTTCGTCGAATTTAAGCGATGAAGGCGAAAAGGAGGGGCTAAGAATTATTGCGACACCGCCTTTGCGGGAGTCACCGTTACTAAAGAAGGACAGGCCGGGGAAGAGCCTACACCACTCTGCGACACAGCAGTCGTTGGCATGGGTCTCTTGTAAGAGGGCAATGTCAACTTTCTTCTGCAATAAAAAATCCCTTACTTGAACTTTACGGACAGAGCTACATCCTCCGTTAATATTCAGGCTACAAATGGAAAAACTCATTACAGCTATAAGGAGGAGTGACCACCACTCAATTTTTTGATAGCAGTTCATTCTTGGCTTTTTGCAACCACTTCTTTAAACGGTGACGTTGGGAGGAATTGAAATTAAAAACGTGGGGCCGTTTTACCATCAGTTTAGCGGAATGTATAAAATCAGGTAGCTCCGGAAAAAAGGTTTCTATTACAACATTCCTTTTTCGGAATGTGTCCTTAAGAAACCTTTTTATCTCGGAGGGAGGGATTGGAGGGATTTCTTCTTCCTTAAGGCTACCACATTCACTAACAGAGTCATCTATATCAGATGGCTCAGATGGTGTGTCACACTGGTTTTCATCATTTATCTCCTCACCGTCATCACATCCCTCCACGTTATCGGATGGGGCATAGTCCATAGAGGGGGGGGGGGACGGGGAGGGAGAGAAATGAGCCATCTTCAGGGGAGGGGGGGGGGGAGAGGGGGGGGGGTACTAATTTTTGTGGTTCAACCATATCAGTTTCTAGGTCAGTAGACAAGGGCGAGGATTCATCCACATCTATGTCCTCCAATACCGAGAAACGATTTTCTGTGACGAGGGACAAATCTAGGCCAGAGAGGAGGGCCTGTCGGTTTTCAGTTGTAGGTTTTTTAAAGAGGTGACCGTTTTCATCTGTTGTTTGCAGATGTCTTTTTCCTTTTGGGCAGACTAATTGAAACTCGTCCTGGTTAGTGGGAAGAGATTGCAAGGGTTTGGGGGGAGGGGGGGGGGAGGACGTGATCATCGGGAGGGGGATCCCATCGGCTACCACGGCGGGAGAGGTAGGATCAGTTATAGCAGGCAACAAGCTGTGATTGGACGATGTCGCCTGGGGGGTGAGATCTATAGTTAACAGGAGATGGCTGCAATTAGATCCTTCAGTAGAGGGAGGGGCCCCTGTTTCAAGGGGAGGGGAGGGGGGTACGGCGGGGGGGTTTGGATTGGTGGTAAGAGGGCTTGGGTCGGTGGTGGACAGATTGGGATCAGTGGTGGTAAGGCTTGGGTCGATGGTGGGAAGGTTCGGGTCGGTGGTGGGAGGGCTTGGTTCGGCGGCGGGAGGGCTTGGTTCGATGGTGGGAAGGTTTGGTTCGGTGGTGGGAAGGCTTGGGTCGGTGGTGGGAAGGTTCGGGTCGGTGGTGGAAAGGTTTGGTTCGGTGGTGGGAAGGCTTGGGTCAGTGGTGGGAGGGTTTGGACCGGTGGTGGGAAGGTGGGGGGGTTGCTTATTCCCGGTTCGGAGGGGAGGTTGCACTTGTGGAGAATTCTCTTTTCGGGGGCAGTCATGCTTAACATGCCCAAATTGTCCGCAGCCAAAACATTTTAGAACGTTGGTGGACACATACACTGTATATTCGTTCTGTTGATGTTTTAATTTTATTATAAGGTTTAAATCCTTCTGGGAATTTTTTAAAATCATAAACACTTGCCGCCGGAATGAAACCACGTGCCTTAAATCGTTGTTTCGTGACCCGAAGGGAATCATGGAGATATGAGACACGATGGTACCGTATCGGGACAACTCTTTAATTAGTACATCGTCGGATACAAATGGGGGGCAATTTGATATCACGACTTTTATCGCTGGGCTATCTAGTGGGGAAATCATTACAAATAAATCTGGATCGATTGTCAAACCCTGTTCGACAATTTGTGGGACACAATCCACGTCGGACAAAAAAATAACGATCCGCTTGTTCATCCGCGAAGCGGCAACAACCTTGTCGATCCCGACAACACGACCGGTTGCGAGGACAACGTCCTCGACACTAACCTCACGTTCCGGAGGTACACAAAAGAACCCGTGCTTACGGGTCAGGCTCTGAAAGGCCGTAAATCGAGATAGTGCAGCTGCCATGCTGGAACAGCTGCACTTACAACCCCTCCCCAACTCGGGGAGGGTGAATATATAATACAATCTTCCCTACCCGAACTCCGGGAATGGGAAGCAATCAGACCTCTCCGATTTCCCTAACTTCGGAAAAGGGAGGCAACAAAACAAACTGAAGGAAGGATAAACGAAAGGAAAAAAAGGAAATAGAGGTTTAAGATGAAGGAGCAAACACCGATCGGGCGACGCCCAAAAACGGCGAACCCTTACCAGCGATCACCCTGTGCTCTCCGGCTCTCTCTCCCGTCTCAACGTATATGGGAATCACCAGGAAGACTCCACGAACAGGTACAAGGACACAGAGGGGGGGGGAAAACGGGGGGGGGGGGGAATGGAGCAACAACACAGAGCACTCACAGGCCTCCACAAGCAGACGCCATGACAGTACAACCAGCATGCAAACGACCAGCAGGGGGCGCGAGAGAGAGAGAGAGAGAGAGAGAGAGAGAGAGAGAGAGAGAGAAAGAGAGAGAGACATTTTTTGACATTTTGTTCCTCTTTATTGCTAGGAATCGTTGTGTACAAGGGAAATCAAACAAATACAGGTAGGTGACTGTGCAAAGTCAAAAAATGTAAATTATAAATTCAATGTAAGAACACCATCAACAAGTTCACATAAGGATGCCTTCACACACCACCGCTGCGAAAACTGTGTACAATCACTGGATTTAAATTCAACGTGTACACGTGATGTGACCAAGGTTTTAAAAAGGTGAACGACATCAGAAACAGAATCACAACCATTTTGCATTTTGTGTTTCCTTGACAGGTATATAGCAAGCTTGGCCTCAGAGGACAAATAGTTGGCTAAAAGGCATTCATCTTTGCACTGGTGGGAAATGCTAAAACCGAAAATAAAAACACAATGAGTAAAAGCTAGGCCTAGCCCCCGGATAACACGTGATAAAACTGTAAAAAGGGGTGCCAACCTAGAGCAATCGATAAAAATGTGAAAAATGGTTTCTGTGGCACCACAGAAGGGACACGATTCTGTGTTATCGGAACATATACGGTGAGATAAAACATTGGAGGGTAAAATGTAATGTGCCAGTCGCCACTGCAAGTCTCCGGAGCGTTTGGCGACGGGTACTTTGTACATAGCAAGCCAGTTGATCGAAGTGGAACGAGTAGTCTGGAGCATTCTACTCCAATACGCTTGTGGTTCTTCGGGTCTATCAGGAACAAGGGTTTTAACACACATACAATAGACAGAAGATTTTCCCATCAAATGAAAAGAGGTGAAACCTTGAAAATGAAGCAAAAGCTCTGGAAAGGGATGGTGGGATAAGAGAGGGCCAGCTTCCACCTGTGGAGCCCATTTTTAGCCTGGTTTGCTTGAAAAAGCGCAGAATCACAGAAAAAATCCTCCCAATGACTCGAATGGACCTAACTCCAGTGGCCACAGCAACGTCAGCAGCTGGTTTCCACTTGTACGGAGGAGGGTTCTAAAATCCTTAACCTTGGTGCATCCAGCATCAATAAACGTTTTCATAAAGGTACGATCACTGCAGACCCCTTCAAAAATGGGGTTTAAAAAGATTGGCTCGTTTACAAACATTTCAAGAGAGTAGTTACAGTTATCACGGCGCATGGTAACCACCTGCCATGCCTCCAGCACACTCCTGTAGAACAGGGGGACTGATGCAATATCAACTTTCTTGGTGTCAATGAGGAACAGTTCCTGATCGTAGCCGAGTTTCCCTGTCTGCCAAAGCAGGCAGTGAGCCAAGGCCTTCCACGAGACGTCCATATACAGCAGTCAACGAAGCGACAGTTGGCGAAAAGCCATCACTTTGCTGGTAATGGCGATCAGGCCCTGTCCTCCTTCAGCAACGGGTAGGTTTAACACACCAGGTTTGAGCCAGTGCTTCCCCTCGCCCCCCCAAAAGAAGTCAATAAAAATAGATTGTTGTTTTTTAAAGAATAAAAACCGGGGGCTGCAGTCCCATAAAAACGTGCCAAAGCATTGATGCTGCGAGGTTATTTATAACGAGGGTTCGGCCCCGATACAAGAGTTGACGAAGTAAGCCCTTCCATTTTATCAGCCGCCTCTCAGTTTTATTTATTAGAGATTCCCAGTTTTTCAACATGAAGTTTTCTGTACCAAGAAAGACGCCAAGATAAAACATTCCATCCCATGCCCATTCGAGTTGCTCAAGTAGAGTCGGAGGAGTGGTGCCATTTTGCGGACCAAGATAGAGAGCTCTGCTCTTTTTTCCAATTCACTTTTGCGGAACTTGCCACACTGAATGTTTGAATGCTTTGGACCAAGGCCAAGACGTCCTCATCCGAGTGAATGATTGCACAAAGGTCATCTGCATAAGCAATCACCTTGTATGGGTTCGCAGTTGGTTGAGGAACGAAACCGGGAAGACGTCGCACAAACAAATGAGCAAAGGCTCAATCGCGAGGGAGTACAGGAGACCGGAAAGAGGGCAACCTTGACGAATGCCTCTACTAGCCGGGAAAGGCTGACATAAAATGTTGTTAACTTTTGCTAAACTAAAAGTGTTATTATACAGTAGCTGTACGTAAGAGATAAAATCTTCCCCAAAACCAAACCCCCTTAAAACAGAAAAAAGATAAAAATGATCAATGGTATCAAAGGCCTTTTCTTGATCTAAGAACACCAAGCCAACATTTCTTTGTTGGAGAGAACAGATATCAATCATGTCACGCAAAATAAATATACTGTCATGAATTGTCCTTTTAGGGACACAGTAATATTGATTTGGCTGTATGATCTCCCCAATAACGGCTCTGAGCCGGTTGGTGAGAGCCTTGGAGAGTATCTTGTAGTCCGCTCAAAGCAGTGAAATGGGACGCCAATTGTGGGGTTGCTGAAGGTCTCCCTTTTTGGGGATAATGGCGAGAACAGCCCTACGGCAACTTAACGGCAGTGAGCCTGTTCGTCGGCCGTCCATCAGAACCTCAAGTAGCTCTGGCCCCAGGAGGTCCCAAAAGGTTTTATAAAGTTCTGTCGGAATTTCATCCAGGCCGGAGGCCTTACCAGAAGGTAAAGTTTGTAGAGCAGCATTGAGTTCCTCCAAAGTTACTTCCTTGTCCAGTTGTAAGAGTGCAGATTCTGACAAGTTGGGTAAGGAAGAAGTCAACAACGCTATAACTTCGTTGTCAATGTTCCTAGCATGATAAAGTTAAGAGAAGTAGTGTTTAAGTGAGGCTCGGATATCTTTCTGATCATGCGTTATCCTTCCTTCCTTCCTTTGTTCTTACTGAAGTTATCTGCTGACTTCTTTTGTTTGAGCTTCCAGTCCAAAAAATAACTTAGAGGAGGTATCCAGGTGACACAAGTTCTCCATTCGGAGATGAATCAGCGCCCCTCTGGCTTCCTTTGCATAAAGCCCAGCAAGAAGAGCTTTTTTCTTTGCCAGCAAAAGGTTGGTTCTTTCATCATTGGGGGCCGAGAGGTTGGACTGCAAGGATAATATTTCTTTGGAAACCAAGGATTGGAGGGCAGAGTCGTATTTGGTATGGTAAGCCCCAAATTGTTGGCAAAAAGATCTTATCTGCACTTTGGCATTGTCCCACCATTGTCCAAGGCGGGGGAAGGAAGGTTTACGTTGGAGCAGGGCTTTCCAGAACACACGAAGGCATCAACAAACAGTTGGTTGTCCAAAAGGCTTGCATTGAAGGTCCAGTAGGCAGCACGACGATTCCGAACTGGTGGATGAATACGAAGTGCGACCATGTGATGGTCTGAGAAGCCACTCGGGACAATGTCCATATTGCTCACAACATTCAAAAAAACACTATTGATGTAAAAACGGTCCAAACTTGCAAGTGATAGGTGGGCGTTTGAACACTGACACCGCGTGTATTGGTGGACAGAAAGATTGCGGATTCTCCACACATCGACAAGGGAATACTTTGACAAAGCTCTCAACAAAGGCACCGTGCTTGCTGGGTGAGGTGCCTCTCCATTACGATCAATGGTGGAGTCTGTCGGACAGTTGAAATCTCAACCCAAGCAAACCAGTCCGTTAAAATCAATGTGTGCAAGAGAAGTTTCCAAGTGCGTGGAAAAGGCAAGTCTCTCCGTGCTATCACTCGGCACGTAGACGTTCAGTACAGTGTGTTTAACACCATTGTGTGTAAAGGTGAGTGAAATCAAATACCCTTTGATAATCTCATTAAAAACAACACTAGGACTGCAAAAAGAAAGTTGTATCTAAACAGCTAACCCAGCCCAAACCATTTTTCTTTCATCATCCTTTGCCATTCAATTACACAAGAGGAGCTGCATCTTGTTTCTTGTAAAAGCAAAACATCAATGCGATTTGCCCCCAACAAACTGCTTAACTTCGGCTTTATGGATGGAAGAGCGTCCCCCATTAATGTTTAAACTCGCTATAGAGAAAGCCATAGAGTTTTTGGGTGTGTCAGAAGCTCGGCCTGTCTACGTCTGCAGCTCCTTCTTTGCTTTAAGGATGCATTTCTGGAGGCGATACACTTGTGAATCGGTCACGCCAAGCTGTCCGGCTTTAAGGAGCAATCGCTTTGCAGAGATTATAATGCTGGACAGGTCAGGGAAAAAGTCTTTAATTTTAACATGTTTCTTGCGATAGGTATCATGGAGAAACTTTATGATATCGGCAGGTGGAACACTGGGAACACTCCGAATCTTGGGAAAAACCTGGATTGTTCCACACTTCGATGCTGCCACTAGAAGCAAGCGACGAGGCTCCGTCCGAATCATAGTCTGAGCACCGATCCGTGTCCATTACATCAGTCATGCTCCATAGGTGGAGCTGTTGGTTTAATAAGGGAAGCCTCATGTTCTGCTTCCAAAGGGGGAGGAGGAGTGAAAGGAGGAGAAGTGGGAGGAGGGGGAGTGGGAGGAGGCAGAGGAGTGGGGGGAGGAAGAGGAGTGAGAGGAGGAAGAGGATTGGGAGGGGTGAGGGGAAGAGGAGTGAAAGGAGGCGGAGAAGTGGGAGGGTGAAGACGAGGATGGGGAGGAGGAGGATATGTTAATGGGAGGAGCTTTGCAATCCACTTGTGCCAAACCTGGTATTTCACCAGTTGAAGCTTTGCATACTGATTCAGCCAGGTCCGGAGTTATTCGTGACTCAGAAATTGAACAAACTTCACTCTCAGCAGGGAGGGGGGTTATAGTAGATTCAATGTTAATATCCATGGGGCTTGTGACTACGGGAGTGGTCACGTGTGCTTCCTGATGCACAATACCAATTTCCTGCTCGTGTTCACCGGCCCAACAAGCAGGAATGTCATCATTCTCCGGAGGAAGAACATCAAAACGATTTTGAGTTTTAAAAACAGCAAATGTTGCTGTTTCTAAACACGAGTCATTGTTTTCCGCAGCCGGCGCCATCCTTTTTGCAGAGCTCGTCGTCACATCTTGACTATTGTCGGTTAGATGTTTCAATTTATGTTTCCTTTTTGAAGGAACAGTAAAGCCTTCATTATCTGCCTGGGGTTGATTTACCCCCACCTCCGACGGTCCAGGCAGATTGTTCGAGTTTGAGGCGTCACCAGCGTGCCCAACTCTAGATGGACCACTGTTGGCCTCAATGGGCTCTACCGGCCTAGATGCGCCACTCGATGTCATCTTGGGGCAAGCGTTTTTTACATGTCCAGATTGACCACATATAAAACAAGTCGTGGTCTCCGTCGCAATATAAATCTGGTAATTGCGACTTTTGTTTTTTAACGTCATCACTGCGTTGAGCGATTGAGCGTTGTCTTTTAGAATAATGTAACAATGACGTCGGAACGACATGATGTGGCGAACCGAAGCGTCAGAGCGCAGACGAAGCGGGTTCATCGAGATTCGTGACACAACCTTGCCTAAAACGCTTAAAGCAGCCACAATCTCTTCACTTGAGAAGAAGGGCGGGATATTGGACATGATTAACTTAACCGCCGTCGTGTCCAAAGGACTAACGTGAACAAATACGTCCGGCGGTATGGATTGACCGGTTTCAACCGCCTGAGCCACGTGTCGCTCTTCCGACAGGAAAACCACGATACGTTGGTTCATTTTTGAAGCGGCGAGAACATTGTCAATTGCAACGAGCTCTCCTGGAGCAATCACCACATTATCAACACTAACTCCATCAGGTGGAGCAATCGTCACTCCGTTCTTGCGAGTGAGTGACTCGTACACACTATTGTGCAAACGTTCGTTTGCCATAGCTTAAAGCAAAACAAGGGAAGTTTAAGTTAAACAAAAGAAACCTGCCACACGCAACTAGCAAGTGGAGGAAAATGAAAATAAGGAAAAAAAGGAGGTATAATGAGGAAGATAAACCACCGATGAGCGGCATACAAGGCTATAAGAACATGGCAGATGAAACGCAGGCCTGAAAACCAAGGGTTTCACGAAGAACCCGCGAAGCACTTACCATGTGCGCTCTCTTTCTCTCTCTTCTCAACAAGGAAGGGAAACACGGGGAAAACTTCACAAACACGTACAAGGACACAAATGGAGTGAAAGGGGGATAGGAAAAACGCCAACACAGCACAGTACTCATAGCTCAACACACACAGCGCCATGATTGCTACACCCACGCACGAGCACGACTGACCAACGTTCAGCATGGGGGGCGGGGGGGGGGGGGGAGAGAGAGAGAGAGAGAAGGAGGAGGAAGAAGAAGAAGAGAAGAAGAAGAAGGAGAGGAGGAGAGGGAAAGGTAGTTAGCTATCTTTATGTTTAGTCATTTAAATCAACATGGAAACGCTACATAAATGATGAGTTGAGGTGCATGTAGGAGAAATCTTCAAGCGAAGCCAACTATCGCAAATTCGCAGCGAACACGAAACATTTTCACAACATTTGTAAAACGTTGTTGCTAAATACTATAAAAACATCATTTTGTGGGGTTTTTAAAACATCACAAAAACATTATCAGAACATATTCCATTCTTTTTTTTTCTTTTTCTTTTTTCTTGTTTTTGTATACTTAGTCCTTGAGCCAACCGGCCATTTTTTTAAGTGAATGCTCCGGGGGGGGGGGGGGGGGGGGGGGAGTAATTCTCATTATGATTTTCCATTAGACCAATGTCTCAAGTGTCAGAAAAGGTGTGATGGACATCTGAGAACGGTAGCTTAGTGCCCGGATGGACGCCATCTTTGAAACCACCCAGCTCGAAAATGCCCATTTGGTGGGGTACATTGTTGCACGTGTATCTGGACTTCTATACTAGCTATCGATGTGCGGTTGACGACTAAATATACGTCCGATGTGTACCGTCTAAATAAAAAATAATATGAAGCATTTTGTTTTAGATTAATTATTATAAAAATCAATTATCGAAAAAAAATCATATATTTTTCAATATTTTATTATTAGACTTGTACTTTTTTTAGTGAAACAACACTGGTATGATTTTCCAAGTTATGCATTGTGCTACACCGTTTATCTGTCTATAAAAATAACTCAAAAACTAAAACATATCATCCACCACGAGTGTACACAAAAAATATATGAAAAGGCACATGCACTTTCCACAAACCGAAACTATGTCAGTTGGAATTTCCCGCCGATAATCAACCCACAGAACCCAGTGCCGAAAGTGACGTCAGTCTATTCTATATCTATATTCTATATTCTATATCTCAGTCTGAGATTTGTTGCGGTGACCTGATTAATTTCTGAGGGGGGGGGGGGGGGTGGGTGGCTTAAGAACTAAAAGTGAACATGTTAGATGGCGCCACATACAACTCTATTATAGAGTTGTATTGTGGCGCCATCTAACATGTTCACTGACTTGGATGAGTATGTCTATGTAAGCTGGCGAGCTTTTCGGATATCGGAGTAATCTAACGTCAGTCTTTTTGTTCTTTCAGCTGAGATGGCCGGTGTCGAGGCGAAACGGGCGAAGATTGAACCTGAGTCCGGAACGTGCATCCTGTGCAGCAAGAAGTCGCCACTCTCTGAACTAAGCAAGGCAGCGGGCAACAGTTCTTGGAGGAAGACATTGTGTGACGCAGCCGCAGTTAGAAACTTTTATCCAATTCTAAAGCTAGTCCAAGAAGGCGCAGTTGAACTTCCTAATATTCCAATATTATACCATAGGGCTTGTAGATCAGACTTCACTCACAAAAACCACCTAGCTACTTTGACCAATGCAGCTAGAAGTTCTTCAGTTGATACTGGCGATGCGGTGCGACGGCGATCATCACGGGAAGAGACAGGATCAACTTCAACGGTCTACGATGATAAATGCATTTTTTGCCAGCGTGCTTCAAAATTCATAAAAGGCAGTCGTACCCGTGAAACAGTTGTCTTGGCTGTTGAACTTCGAGCAGATAAGACAATAAGAGATGCTGCGACAGCTCGCAATGATGAGAGAGTTTTGGCATTGACTACACGAGATATGGTTGCAGCTGAGGCTCACTACCACTTCTCCTGCTATAGAAACTACACACGGCCCCAAAAACCTCAAGTAGAAACTGACATTGAAGATAATATCGAGAAAAAAGAAATGATACGATGTATATTCAATTTCATTCGCACTGACTTGTTCTTGAACCCGAGGATTGTTCCAATAGTTGATGTTGCAACAGATATCCTGTCTTCAGATACATTTTCAGTTGATGTTCGTGACTCCATCAAGAAGAATCTGCAGCGCACATTACAAAGAGAGTTTGGAGAATCGCTCATCTTCTTCAATGTGAAACACCGTGTATACTTGATGCCCGATAATCTGACAAAGCGAGAGATTGCTGCAGAGTGCGTAAACCTGAAAGCAGAAGTGAAAGCATTTGAACGAACGGACGGTGAAAGTAACATTGTGCGTGCAGCTACTTCACTGCGACACCAGATCAAAGATGCTCATTACAATGAACGTTGGCCGCCTCAGCCAGCAGAACTCACTTCAGATTACGTGAAGATACCAGATTCTCTTCGTGTATTTCTGCATACTTTGATTTGCGGGAGTGGGGGTAGCTCTGCGCGTGCCGACACACTGGTATGGTCGATGGCTCAAGATATCATCAATGCTGTACACCGGGGTACCATCAGAACATCGAAGCATGTCCTACTTCCGTGGGTCATGAAAACGCTCACCGGTAATACAGAGGTCATCAGAATATTGAATCGACTCGGGCACGGATGTTCGTACACAGTTCTGGAAGAAATCGAGACAGCGCTATGCATAGACAAATTAGCAAGTGTGGAGAAAGATACAGTACCACTTCCGTCACATGTGCACCCTTCGGTCCAGACTGTATTAGCATTCGATAACATCGACAGGCTAGAGGAATCGCTGAGTGGTGGCGGAACATCGCATCGCGTCAACGGTATCATCGTCCAACCGAAGTCGCAGTCGTGTTTGCCGCCCCAACCTCCATCGGCAGTATCCAAAGCAGATAAGAAGCGATCTATCCCGTCATCCAGCGATTTAGTTCCAATATACAGCGGTGGGAAACGAGAGGGCCCACCTGCAATCAAGCCTGCAGATCTTTCTGACACTCTTGCAGGCGCAACATCCCTTGTGCAGCGCCGAAATCACGTATGGATTATGACTCGCATGCTGGAACCATGCGACCAGACAATCAGTTCGTGGACTGGTTTCAACATCATGACTAGAGATCGTGTTCAGGTGACGGAAGATGTAGTTGGCTACCTGCCGACTATAAACGCGCCTGCCACAGATATGGCAACAGTGCAAGAAATCCTCAGAGAAGCTCTGAACATCATGTCATCACTTCAGCTTGAGCGTATACCGGTGGTGCTAGACCAGGCACTATTTGCTAAGGCGACCGAAATAGCATGGAAAGATGTCGATCGATATGGAAGAATCGTGCTCATGATGGGGAACTTCCATACCATCTGTAACTTCATGTCGAGCATTGGGAAAATGTTTGGAGATGCAGGCCTTCGGGATGTAGCTGTTGAGTCAGGAGTAATCGCTGAAGGTTCCATCAACAGGGTTCTGGAAGGCAAGCAATACAACCGTGCTGTGCGACTCCACAAGTTGATGTACGAGGCACTAATGCGCATCATTTGGAAGGGCTTCCAGGTGTGGATAGAAAGCAATCATCCTGACAAGGAACCCCAGATTCGAAGCACTGACCTCAAAATTCGCAGCATCAAGGAGGATGTTTGCCACGAGACTCTCGCTGCTGCTCTCGATGATGATTCATGTGTACAGAGCTTTGACATGTTCGCGAAATACCTACATTTTCTGCGAACCAAACATGGAGACCTGGCTCGCTTCTGGATGATGTATATTGATATGGTAGAGACCCTGCTGGGGTTGATTCGTGCGGATAGAGAAGGCGACTGGATGCTTCACTTGGCTTGTGTCAGAAGAGTGATCCCTTGGTGTTTCGCAATGAACAAGGTGAACTATGCTAGATATCTACCAGTGTACTATGCACAGATGACGCAACTCCACGAAACATGCCCCGAGTTGTACAGGCATTTCAATCAAGGCTACTTCTCCGTACAGCTTAGACCAGGGAATCCATTTGCCAGAATCGCTGTTGATCAGACAACAGAAGAAACAGTAAACAAAGATACGCAAACAGCTGGAGGAACACGAGGTTTTAGTCTTAGACAAGGGGCTGTGTCACGATACTATCTAACTGCAGAAAATCGGGCTACTGCACTGAGGCAACTACGAGAAACTATCCTTGTGAATGGCAGCGACACATCTCACGCCAAGCACCCTGACTTGTCTACTTCTCGCATCAAACGTGATGAGTCTGGCGTCACAGCTATCTGTGATCTACTGGAAAATGACTGGACCAATCCATTCGCCGATGATCCGTCATGTCTTCTCAGTATATCTACCGGAGCGGCTGCGAGGGAGGACGTTTCTAATGACCTACTCAACACCCTGCAAAAGGGGGAAGCGGCGTATCAAAGCTTCCAGAAACGTCTTGAAGAGGGAACAGGCTTTCATGACACATTGAACAAGCTAAACTTGAAGACCTTTGGTAAGATCAAGCAGAAAGTTGTGAAGGGCACAAACAAGGAGATCGTCCTGAGAGCTGACAGACAACTGTTTGCCACCATGATACTCATCGCCAAGACAAGGAACCTCGACATGCAACTTGTCCTTTGTCACCCACTAGGGCCGTTACCATGGTCTTTGGCAAACGTTGATGGGTCAATGAAAAAAACGAACAAAGCTGCACTTGCGAAACACATGGAAGGTCTTGTGGAACCAGCCGAGAGCGTTGACAAGCGAAGTGCAACAATAATTGATGCGATGGCTCTCATACAAAAGATGCATGGCGAGAACGACACGTTCGAAGAACTATCTGACCGCATCCTTGCTGCAGCGCTTCACGCTGGTCAAGGCAGTGAGCGCATCGATGTTGTCTTTGACACATACACAGAAGAATCCATCAAAGCAGCTGAGCGTGTGAACCGCGGTTCAAATGAAGGCATCAGTTTCAGCGAGATCAGACCCGCACACAAAATCATGAACTGGCGGCGTCTCCTTGCTTGCAGCCAGACAAAGGAGAAACTGGTTGTGTTTCTGGCGGAGTCGTGGAAACATGAAAGAAATCGCGAAAAGCTAGGCAACAGAACACTGTATGTCACCTGTGGTGAAAAATGTCTGGTACTGACCCGCGATAGGTGGAAGTTGGTGCAAGCACTCGAATGTAGCCACGAGGAAGCAGACACGCGTATGTTTCTCCACGCAAAGCACGCCGCTACCCACTACAAGACGATCATCTTAGTGGCAGATGACACCGACGTTCTGATCATCAGTCTTCATCTCAGCAGAACCATCGATAGTCAGCTCTTCATCAGACGAGGAACAAAGGTTCGAGTCAGAATGATCGACGTTGGAAAGTTGGCTGCGGTATTGGGGTCTGGAGTTTGCAGTGCATTGCCAGGGCTTCATGCATGGAGCGGGTGTGACACTGTGAGTGCTCTGGCTAGCCAAGGAAAGATAAAGGCTTTGAAGCTTGTGCAAGCGAATGAGCTGTATCTTCAAGCATTCACAGATCTGGGATCTTCGTGGAATGTACCAACAGACGTCTTCAATAGCATTCAGGCCTTCACGTGTCAGCTGTACGCCAAGAACACGAAGATCGTCGGTGTTAATTCGCTCCGTTATCACATGTTCTGTGCAAAGAAGGGCCAGATCGAATCTGGACAATTGCCGCCTTGTGAAGACTCCTTGATGCAGCATACGCTTAGGGCCAACTATCAGGCGGCTATCTGGCGACGCAGCCTTGAAAACCTACCAGACGTCCCAACACCATCAGCAGGACATGGTTGGGAACTCGATGATGGCGGTTCGCTCACAATCCGATGGATGGCGGGTCTACCAGCTCCAGATGTCGTCTTGAATCTCATCTCATGCACATGCAGAAGGACGTGTCGACCGTCAGATTGCTCCTGCATACTGAATGGGTTGAAGTGCACTGTTGTGTGTAAGCTGCAGGGATGCTCCAACATGGTGCAGGATGATGCTATCGTGGCTCAGGATGCCAATGACTCTGATGGCGACTCTGATGATTAACTTTGTGTGCACTGTATATTGTATAGCATATGTTGTTCTCTATTATAATGCAGGCCAAATTGCCTGAAAATCTTTATAGACAGATAAACGGTTTAGCAAAATGTATAATTTGGAAGATCATACCGGTGTTATTTGACTAAAACATGACATGTTCAATGATACCTCCGCTTGCTTATTAGGAATATACATCGTATGGTGTTAAAATCAGCTCCATACGTCTTTCCAAACTCTAGTAATGAATAATTAATATAATTGGCGGCCATTTTGAAATCCAAGATGGCCACCAAAGTGCAGATTTCCTATGTAACAATTTCCGCCTGCTTATTAGATATCGTATGGTGTTAAAATCCTCTCCGTACGACATTCCTAACTTGCGTTATCGTCAGAATAGATAATGCCAGCGGCGGCCTAAGTCATTTTATGCCTCTTTACATTTATTTGTTGTAAACTCGTGGTGGATGATATGTTTTAGTTTTTGAGTTATTTTTATAGACAGATAAACGGTGTAGCACAATGCATAACTTGGAAAATCATACCAGTGTTGTTTCACTAAAAAAAGTACAAGTCTAATAATAAAATATTGAAAAATATATGATTTTTTTTCGATAATTGATTTTTATAATAATTAATCTAAAACAAAATGCTTCATATTATTTTTTATTTAGACGGTACACATCGGACGTATATTCAGTCGTCAACCGCACATCGATAGCTAGTATAGAAGTCCAGATACACGTGCAACAATGTACCCCACCAAATGGGCATTTTCGAGCTGGGTGGTTTCAAAGATGGCGTCCATCCGGGCACTAAGCTACCGTTCTCAGATGTCCATCACACCTTTTCTGACACTTGAGACATTGGTCTAATGGAAAATCATAATGAGAATTACTCCCCCCGCCAGAGCATTACTTTTGGTCTGGCTCAAGGACTAACTGAATCGAGGCTCGTGAAAGAGCTGACAACCGCGAGGGAAAGACAGCACAGGGGGACCGCGAGGGAAAGACAGCACAGGGGGACCACGAGGGAAAGACAGCACAGGGGGACCACGAGGGAAAGACAGTACAGGGGGACCGCGAGGGAAAGACAGCACAGGGGGACCGCGAGGGAAAGACAGTACAGGGGGACCGCGAGGGAAAGTCAGCACAGGGGGACCATGAGGGAAAGACAGCACAGGGGGACCACAAGGGAAAGACAGTACAGGGGGACCGTGAGGGAAAGACAGTACAGGGAGACCACGAGGGAAAGACAGCACAGGGGGACCATGAGGGAAAGACAGTACAGGGGGACCGCGAGGGAAAGACAGCACAGGGGGACCACGAGGGAAAGACAGTACAGGGGGACCACGAGGGAAAGACAGTACAGGGGGACCGCGAGGGAAAGACAGCACAGAGGGACCACGAGGGAAAGACAGTACAGGGGGACCACGAGGGAAAGACAGCACAGGGGGATCACGAGGGAAAGACAGCACAGGGGGACCACGAGGGAAAGACAGTACAGGGGGACCACGAGGGAAAGACAGCACAGGGGGACCGTGAGGGAAAGACAGCACAGGGGGACCGCGAGGGAAAGACAGCACAGGGGGACCACGAGGGAAAGACAGCACAGGGGTACCACCAGGGAAAGACAGTACAGGGGGACCGCGAGGGAAAGACAGCACAGGGGGACCGCGAGGGAAAGACAGTACAGGGGGACCACGAGGGAAAGACAGCACAGGGGGACCGCGAGGGAAAGACAGCACAGGGGGACCGCGAGGGAAAGACAGCACAGGGGGACCACGAGGGAAAGACAGCACAGGGGTACCACCAGGGAAAGACAGTACAGGGGGACCGCGAGGGAAAGACAGTACAGGGGGACCGCGAGGGAAAGACAGTACAGGGGGACCACGAGGGAAAGACAGCACAGGGGGACCGCGAGGGAAAGACACCACAGGGGGACCGTGAGGGAAAGACAGTCCAGGGGGACCGCGAGGGAAAGACAGTACAGGGGGACCACGAGGGAAAGACAGCACAGGGGGACCGCGAGGGAAAGACAGTACAGGGGGACCGCAAGGGAAAGACAGTACAGGGGGACCATGAGGGAAAGACAGTACAGGGGGACCATGAGGGAAAGACAGTACAGGGAGACCGCGAGGGAAAGACAGTACAGGGGGACCATGAGGGAAATACAGTACAGGGGGACCACGAGGGAAAGACAGCACAGGGGGACCAAAGAAAGTACCCTAACCCTAACCCTAACGTTTCTTAAAACGTTTTCAAAACATTTTGACGTTTGTGATATTAATCTTTAATATCATGATAACACTTTTAAATGTTCAAAAATAATGAGTTCACAATGTATTTAATGATGTTGTAAAAACCCTACAAAATAATGTTTTCACAATGTTTGTCATAATATAGCTATTTATGCTTTAACAACACCAACAAGTTCGCCGTGCCACGTGATTCTAAACGGGGTAGTGATGAAGATGGCAAAAATGGAAATGGAGGCTTCTGTCATCGAGCTGGCAAGTTGGGACCAACAATCCACATTGATCGCCACATCTGATGCAATGTAAATACTCTAATGGCAGCAAGGTGCTCCAATTGAAACCGTTAGCTCGATATATTTACCTCCGCCACTGAAGGTGGATGGAGGTTATGTTTTCACCCCTCTCTGTTTGTTACTTGGCAATTTTTTTTTTGACAATTATGTTGATCACTTCGGTTGTGTGTGTGTGTGTGTGTGTGTGTGTGTGTGTGTGTGTGTGTGTGTGTGTGTGTGTGTGTGTGTGTGTGTGTGTGTCTGTCCGCTCACTTATACTTGCCTACAGGTCACAATTTTAAACCGATCTTCACGAAACTTCACCAAATGGTAGGGTTCGTGGTCCGACAAAATCGTATATATTTTTGAGGTCAATAGGTCAAAAAGTCAACAAAGCCCAAAGGTCAACCACTTTTTCAAATTTCTAAAATCCTCAATTTTCATCCGATTGACTTGAAATTTGAATAGGATTTACATATCGGCTAACTGAATTCAACCACCAACTATTTTTGAGATCAGCGTCGGCCAAAAGGTCAACATAGGCCAAAAGGTCAACATAAGCCAAATTTCTTAAATTGTCAATTTTCATCTGATTAACTTAAAATTTGAAGCCGATTTTCATATCAGGTCACTGAATTCAACCATAAATTATTTGTGAGGTCAAAAGGAAGCTCTACTGAGTGCCATTCTACTCTGTTCTCTTTTTCCAAGTGTCGCTCTATGAGTGATTTTTCATTTGTCTGTCTGTCTATCTGTGTGTTTGTTTGGGAACAGGATATCTCAAAAAGTTATGAACGAATTCGGACGAAATTTGGTGGAGAGGTTGGGTATGCGATCAGTACGAAATTATTACATTTTGGTGAAGATCCGGATTCGGATCTGAGATTTTTTAAAAGTGAATTTTGACCAACGAGAGATAGGGCAAAAAAACTATATAAAGCACGATATCTCAAAAGGTTGTAGCAAAATTCGGGAAAAACTTGGTCGGCATATTTGGTGTGTAACAAGGACAAAATGATTCGATTTTGGTGAAGATCCAAATACGCATCCAGATACGATGATTTTTAAATTTTCAAGTGATTCGTCATCATTGAGTGATGATGCCCAAAACGATATAAAACATGATATTTTAAAAATGTTGTGAACGACTTATAACAAAACTAGGTGGATTTGTCGGTTAGGTGACAAAAACAAGTCGATTCGATTTTGGTTCAGGTCCGAATCCAGATCAGGCCTATCAGTGGGACGTAAAATGTGGTCAGATTGGCCGAGGTATTCTCTCTACCAAGAAGCATTTTAGTTAGATTTTTGTTTCCTAGGGTCCCTAATATTTTTTTAAGTGTCAAAGCCAGTTGTTAATTGTAAATTAATAATAGGATTATTTTGTTGGCTGAGTTGTTGCAGCTACAGGACCAGAACCACTGGTCTTTTCACTTAGCATTGTTGTAGGAATTGTCCAATTATTGTTTTTGTCCAATTATTTGTAGGAATTGTTCAGTGGCATATTTGTAGGAGATGTAGTCGGAGTCCAAATTGCATGCAACTTTTAAGCATTTTGTTTGAGTTATTGCTTTATTCTCAATAAAAACGAGTTGTTGAAAGCAGCTCCTCATAAGTGCCAAGTTCTTCGTCATTAAAAGGGTAACGTTCCTCTTACGTCATCCTCGTGACTCTGACAGCCACTTTCTGCACTCCTTCTCACCTACTTTCCAATTCATAGTGCCGCCAATATTCCAAACATGAACGATTAATCCAGCACCTCAAGAAAATGAGCGCCGTTCCACATGGTGGGCCAAAGCATTTTTCATCCTCCTCCTCGTCTGCGTATAAATAGCTTGGCTGGTTCCAGGTTTTGAGCAGGGTAATTGACCATTTTCGTGACTGCGTTTTATGCAATGTGAAAATTGCTTTCGTCTAAAAAGCCCCTGCGTTGAGATGATCAAAGCATGGCGGAGGAAGGGGCTTGGCGTTTATAAGCTGTCATTCAGCTGCACAAAACGCCCGGCGCTTCCAAATGTGCTTCTCCTGGCAGAGCCTATTTGTCTTAATCGGAGGCTCGCCATATTCGGTTATTAAATTGTTATTGGATCTTGCCAATAAACTGTGAAGCCTGCAGCATCTTAACTTTATTGTAATAAGCACATCATCCTAATAGTGTTACGAAGAAAGCGCTTATTATTCCTTCCACATGAGCCTCGAATGAGACGTCCAAAAAAGAAATCTGTACTTTATTTTTCCACTTGCATAGTTTGAGCAAATTTTGAATTTTGATTGAAAAATTATCAAAAGCTACGCAAGGATATGCTCGCTCGTTCAGACAACCTTTGCGGCAAACTGAAATGATGCACTTCCAATTCTTCTTGTCACCTCCGCCACCAAAGGTGGATGGACGTTATGTTTTCACCCCTGTCTGTCTGTCCGTTTGTTTGTGAACTAAATATCTCAAAAAGTTGTGGACGAAATCGGACGAACTTTGGCAGAGATGTAGCGTATGTGACAAGGACGAAATGATTAGATTTTGGTGAAGATCCCGATTCGGATCCGACTACTATAATTTTAAAAGTTATTCACCATTGGGAGATCGGGCCAAAAATGCTACATCGCAAGATATCTCAAAACGTTGTGTACGGATTTGGACGAAACTTGGTGGACCGGTTGGGTGTCTTACAAGGACAAAGAGATTTGATTTTGGTGAAGATCTGAATGTGGATTCTGATATGAGAATTATTTAATTTTTAAGCGATTCTTCACCATTCAGAGATGGGGCCAAAAACGATACATAGCAGTATATCTCAAAAAGTTATGGATGGATTTGGACGAAACTTATTGGACCGGTTGGGTGTCTTACAAGGACAAACAGATTTGATTTTGGTGAAGATCTGAATATGGATTCTGATATGAGAATTATTTAATTTTTAAGCGATTCTTCACCATTCAGAGATGGGGCCAAAAACGATACATAGCAGTATATCTCAAAAAGTTATGGATGGATTTGGACGAAACTTATTGGACGTGTTGGGTGTGTGACAAGGAAGAATCGATTAAATTTTGGTGAAGATCCGGATCCAACTAGTAGAATGTGTTAAGGGATTCTTCACCATTGAGCGATATGGCCAACCAGGTGGAGGTATGTATGCTCGCCACTGAGTGCCGTTCTAGTTCAGTTGACGCATAAAATCGACATATTTTATCACGTGCTGTATATCAATATTTAAATGTGCAGCATATCAATATTTAAACGAAGTGTTTTTTTTCACACGGATATAGTTACACCGTTGCCATGAGGCTACACCGTGACGATGAACGCCGCTCCAAACTTTTATGCGCTTCTCACCCATTGAGCTGCAAATGATTCTCTTCTCGCTTAGCCTTCGAAAATGCTTTACGGAGCCTATTTTATGAGTGTTTCGACCTTTCCCAACGCTCGCCCTCGGAAAATCAGGCACCATTACAGTGCCCACCCATTGTTCCTTCGGTGAGAAGCGACGCCCGTCCATCGTGGTTTAATGTCATTGCTATGACTACCTGTAGCACTCCAAAAGTATTCCCTTTAACCTGAGAATTACTCCAAAGCGATTTAAACTTCAAAGTCAGAGCTTTCAGGAAAATTCATAAGGCTTTGAGAATTGGCATCCACCAAGATTCACATGCACGAAAATTGACAAAATTTATCATCTAAGATAAAACTCCAAGGAATGGTATAACTTATGATCTGAAAATAAATGTGCAATAATGTTCATCGCAGGAACGAGGTCATCCAAACTATCTTGCTTTCAACTTTTAAAGTGTGTGTGTGTGTGTGTGTGTGTGTGTGTGTGTGTGTGTGTGTGTGTGTGTGTGTGTGTGTGTGTGTGTACTACCAAGCTATTTACTAATCTTAAACATGCAAATTGAACCCGCAATTATTGCGTAAACATCAGTGCTACCTTAAAGCCATATGTATATATGTGTGTGTGTGTGTTTATATATATATATATATATATATATATATATATATATATATATATATACACATACACACACACACACACACATATATATATATATATATATATATATATATTTTGGTAAAAGTTTGCGGGCGGTTGCGAATTGTACATTTTAAAATAAATAAAGGCGTTTTCAACCAGAAAGTAAATCTATTCCACAAATTCGAACAAATAAGCAAGAGCAGACCGGGTCTCAGGCCGGGTGGACCCTGAGGGGGACAAAGCACGAAGAGGGCAAGTCTTGACAAGGTGCGACCTTGATGAGGCGCCACCAGGTTTTAGAGGAGGGAGACGAGTTTGAAAGCTCATTCTTGAGATTGGACAGATGTTTTCTGGCTCTCAAGAGAGTAGACACACTTGTTGCGAACTTTGTGGAATGATCTGAGGTTGTCATCAATTGGATTTGCCTTCCAGGATGAGAATGCAAGTAGTTTTAAAGCAACAGCCTCACCACAGGATTCAGAGTACCAAGAGTGGGAGGATGGCTAAGATAATTGAAGAGATGGGATGAATCTGTGCGTACTGTTACATATTTATGTGAATGTATGTGAATTACTATTCAGGTCTTTGCTTATCAATGTGTAGTCGATTAAGGGTTGTTGTGATTAAAGGGTCAGAAGCCCTTCTGGGAAAAAGGAGACCGGAAACGGAAGAAGAAAAGACACGAGGTCCGGGAGAAGCGACGATTCTTTTTCTTCCTCGCCCAGCTCCGACGAGAGTTGGGATCGATATTGAGCAGCGTGGAAAAGCTGCGTTCCCAAGCCCGTCTGGCGAGAGGAGTTACCGGGACGTGTAACTACCCTTTTGACACGTCAAGTTGCCGTGGGGCCGTGCACAGACCCAGCGTCCGGCACAGTTCGCCGCACCGTCTACAAGGACGCGTACGGGTCGCACTTTGGGGCCTCGCGCGCGTTGCAAGCGGCGCTTGCTTTGCCCGCTTTGCTTGGCCAGGAGGTGTGCGCTGCAGCCGTGGTTCCCGGTACGGTACGTGCCCGGTGGAAGCACGTCCGCCCGGGGTTCGTTCAACCGCCCGTGTGCGGCGAAGCCGACCATAACCTTGTTCAGGAGGGGCCCAGAGACATTGTGAGGGACAGAGACCAAAGGGGTCATGAGTACCCAAGGGGTCGGGAGTGGGGAAAGGGGACACACATATATAAGATGGCCATCTTAATCATCTCGGGGATTGATTGTTGATTGTTGATGGTTGTTGATTGTTGATTCCTTGGGGGAATATATTATTGATTACTCGGAATCCTTGGTGTGGGGTTTCTTATGGACTGGAAGTCATCTTGATTGCGTTACGAAAGCGTATAAATCATATATCTTTCTGGCGGGGTGCCTCCCACGGTCCGGGGGTCACCGAGACCAGGTAATTACCGGGAGGACCACGTAACAATACTAAGAGCAGGTTTCTGTTGAAGAATTCCCAGGCTGAATTAATATCAGTGGCGGTGGATATAGGAGACTAGTCTTGATGTGTAAAATATATATATATTTCCGTGAAGACGCGAAGTGTGAATGTAGAAGCAGATCACATGTTATGAAATGCGAATACCCAGAACCTGCGAATGTTGAGACCACGAATATTGAGGTCCGACTGTATATATATATAAATAATATGTGTTCGTGAGATTGAACGAGGGGAAATAAGTGAATCATAAATGGGCTTGAGAAAGTTGAAGAATAGTAGATGAAACATCTCATGATGAAATGCAGGTCTTTCCTGTTTTGTTCAAAATTGGTATAGAACTATGAGTATTTACTGGTTCACTGCACCATTCTTAATAAACAATGGATAATCCTGACCAGCCCTATATTAGCTATATATCCCAATGACCAGCTTGTCTTACACTATATGTACACACCATCCAGAGAATCAGGAAAGGAGAAAACGAGTTATATGAGCAGAGAAATGCTGAAATAACCACTCTCGTAAATCCATATAATACCAGATCACATCCATTGTGATGCAGGAAGGAACAGAAACGCAATCATGATGGCGTGGCATGAAACAAATACCCTAAAAAATATCTCATGCTTTGGCACGTGGCAGAAAACCAAGTTGCAAATTGGATCTAAAATGGCTGCAGGCCAGAGCTGGAGTTTGGGATTGAGGAAGTTCGTGGAACATAAACAAAACGTTGCCTCATGTAAGGTTTGCTTCTTCTTTCTAGTGTCTAGTTGCTTCATATTGGTCAAGTCGACTTCAGTTCTGTTTTTTGGTTGGTTGGGCTTGAAATCTACATATACAAGCGAAAGTATCTGCCCCCAGTGATGGAAAATTTTAACTTAATCTATAAATTTAAATTGTTTAATGGACTTTCAAAAGATTCATTGTGTTTCACTCTTAGTTTCACTCTAGGTTCAAACTCTGGGGTTCAAATGGGGCAGATAATAATGAAAGGCAGTGTCCGTCCGTCCGTTTGTCTTCCTCCATAACTCCAAAAGCATGAAACTTAGTGGCCCCAAACTTTCCACGCATACACCTGGACCTCCAGCAGATTGCAAGGATAAAAACTGGGTGGGAGTTTGGGTGTGTTATAACACCTTTTTTGAAGATGATTAACGAGGTTCTCATAAAAAACCCAATGTGGTGGCTTACCAATATGCCGTCCCGCCATCTTGGTCATCCCACTGCACCTCACAGGGTTCTTAAGCCGCCATTTTGTTTCGGCCTACTCAAACACAGTTACAGTGCCCAGCAGTAGAAGAATGGATGTAAGAGACAGTGCCTTGCCTTGGAAACATGAACGATTATCATTACATAATTGAAGCATATCATCAAAATCTGGATTCAGATATGAGCATTGGATACTGTAAACTAAATAATCTCCAAAACTGGAGTGAAATATGACAAAATTTAGCATATCTTGCTATTTTATAACAAAGTGTATATATGCATTTATTCAAGCGAGGCTGTGAATCTCATTCTGGGGTTAGTTTTTTTTAAATTTAACTTAACAATCGTTTTTAACTTAATTTTTACTTCAATGGGAACTGCTCAGAGACCCTTTTTTATGAATGAAATGTTTTGGTTTTTTTTCCGCAAAAAACTCTTCTTTAGTAGTTGGGACTGCTGTTACTGTTAGAGCCAATTCTGAAGTTGGAATTTTGAAGATCGCTTCGGATTCAGAGTTTGTGGAGCTTATCGCAATGTTGTATTTTTAACCGTGTGCGGAAATGAAATAAAGGAGTGATGGGGGTAGGACCAGTTGCAACTGCTTCACCAGAAAGCATCTGAAAATGCAAAGCCCATCCATGCCCGTTTGTATTCAGACATCTTCTTCTTCTTCTTCCGAATGCTCAAAATAATGAAAATAGTTTTTAAAAATACAAAATGAAAATTGATGATTTTATGCAGCCTTGACCTTTGAGCTTTAGATCTAAAAAAAACAATCTGCTTCTAGATTTTGATTGGTGAACAAATTAATTGACCCAATATGCAAATTATTAAAATTTCAGGTCAATCGCATGAATATTGATGATTTTATGTGATGCTGACCTTTGACCTTTTGACACAATTATTAATTTGCCTTGCCAATATTCTCATAATAAAGCTTTGGTGAAAGTTTGATAACAACACTCAAATGGTAAAAATGTTACAGCCCTGAAACGGGCATTGCACACACATGGACACACACACACAAACACACGGACACACACACACACACACACACACACACACACACACACACACACACACACACACACACACACGACACACACACAGGAGGACACACACACACACACACACACACGAGGACACACACACACACACACACACGAACACACACAGACACATGGACACACACACACACACACACACACACACACACACACACACACACACACACACACACACCAGTCAAAGACTTATAGGAAGTTACGAGGGGCGGCAATTTGACATCTCTCCCCGAACGTCATTTTTCCTCGATACTCCACTGCTCCACTGTACTTGCGATCTGTTTTTAAAATTCCCTCCAGATGAAGAGCCCAGATTGTGCATATCATATTCCCGTCGGGAAGCGACTCATTGTTACCTGGCAACGCCGGGTACTTTTGCTCGTATATATATATATATATTTATATGAGCTGTTAACTGATAGAAATTGCATCGGTATAAATTGTTTTGTACACTGTATATATTATATATATATATATTGTATATGCTTTTTGGAAAAAATTATGGAAATAGAAGGAAAACTAGTGTATAAATGGCAATAACAAGTGTTAGAATTGCATCTGACGTGTAAAAATCGAAATGCTCCATGTCAAGTGTTGGTAACTTTCACTGTGATTGGTTGTCATGCCACAATGAGAAAGTGCCAAAACTGCAGATCGAAGGACTATGAAAAGTGTTTCTAATGTGTTGAATGTGTGTTGAATACTCTGGCTCCTGGGAAGGAAATATCACATGACAAGCGTATAAAAATCAAAGTCTTAGCTAATGAAAGCAACTCCATGGGGCAGATTGCAGCCCGACATCATGTTTCAGCAGGGGCGGTATGCAAGACCCTGAAAAGGATATGCCAAACTGGTTCTGTTGGCAATAGAAACAGTCAAGGAAGAAATCCAAAACTCTCCAAAGATAATGTTAAGTACCTAAAGGTAAGTTCTCTATGTGAGAGACGATGATCCAGTTGGAATTTTGCGAATGGCCTTGCTGAAAGTTTGGTGAGCGAGGCTCAAGTAAGAGCCTCAATAACAGTAAGGTACAAATGAGTGCAAATTGGTCTCAGTGGAAGTGCAGCTGTCCAAAAATATTTGATGAGAAGAGGCAGCCAAACGTAAAGGTTGAAATGGGCAAGCAGAAAAGGAAAAAAAATCTTAATTTTTTTTTTTTTTTTACAGATGAGTCTAAGTTTGTTTGGCAATGATCAGCAGCAACTTTGTGTAAATCTGACACCTTTGGCATCTCAGCCGAGGGTGTCCGATTTACATGAAATTGAAGGTACATTGATTGACTGCCGAGAGGCACAGGTAGATTCGGATCCATTCCCTCATGCATTGGGCAGGGATTCTTCTTCCAGCATGACAATGACACAAGCATACGTCCAATGTCATGAAAAACTATCCGGCAGTGGCACACGGAGCGGCTGATAGACACTCACAAAGATGCCTTGACATGCACAAAATCGTGATATGAACATGATTGAGGTTATATGGGGTTATGTGGAAACTGAGAAAGTTAAAAGGCAACCAAATATATCGTACGAATTGGGGATATTTGGATACCGTACTACAAATATATTATATTTTATTATTTAAATAAAATAAATTATTTGGATATTTGGATATATATTTGGATATTTGGATATATTTGGATATTTGGATAAATTATTTAAATGATATTTGAATACAAGTGCTACAGGATATTTGGACCAACGTTGCACAGCCATACATTGATAACAGCTGTATAAGGTGTCGTGTTGCAAACAAGGTGTCTCTATATAAAGCAAACGGCTCCGATACCAAATACTGTATAATCCAACATACTATGTGTTCGTTTTGTTTTTGTACATCATCTATAATAATGCATTGTCTTATAAGAATTCAGGGTCACTGAATCAAAAAATGACCTCGAAAATGTGGTGGGAGCAAAATTGGGAAAAAAATATTTCTTGGGGAAAAAAGAAGAAACAAAATTGGAAAAAAGAACGCCACAAAAACATGCCACACACACACACACACACACACACACACATACATACATACATACACACACACACACACAACATCCTCACAGGAATCATCCCAGAAATGATTTACATCATCTAACACAGCAAGGAGGTTTAGAGGCAGAACAAAAGGGATGTAAGAGACATTGGTATGGAACAAATGACCACCTACTACTGAACAAGGCTGTACTTGGATAGACTATAAGAAAGCTTTTGACATTGTCCCACAATCGTGGATGATAAAATGCACGCACATATACAAAATCAATCCCCAAGTAATCAAACTGATTGAGAAAGCAATGGAGCTCTGGAATACCACATTGATATTACAGCACTCAGAAGGAAAAATCTAAATACCAGATGTGAAGATACAGCGTGGAATCTTCCAGGGAGACAGTCTTTTCTCCCTTCTGTTTTGTCTGGCTCTGGACCCACTAAGTAACCTCATCAATGAACAAGGACATGGATACACCCCAACAACCAATAGAAGAACATCCAAAGAAATAGGAAAGGTGACACATCTACTATACAGGGATGATTTAAAGCTCTTCACACCAAATGACTGACAGAACAACTAAAACTAGTAAATCGTTTTCTGAGGACATTCAAATGGAATTTGGACTAGACAGGTGCACCAAGTGCAGATTTGTGCAAGTAAACCAATAAAAACAGACAACATAATAATTGACCTTGAAACAACAATACAGCAGTTAGAAAACGAAGCATCATACAAATACCTCGGAGTAGAAGAGGGACACCAAATATGTCACAAACAAATGCGCAAAACAATAGCCAAAAAATACCTACATTGAAGGAAGCTGATCCTGAAAACATACCTCTCCCCAAGAAACAAAATCGAAGCCATAAACCAGCTCACAGTACCAGTGTTCCAATATAGCTGCGGAATAATAAACTGGGCCCAATCAGAAATCAACAAGTTAGACATCAAAACATGAAAACTCCTTACCATCAGCAAAATGTTTTACAAAAACCCGTGCATCTCGAGAATGTACCTGCCGAGACGAGATGGAGGGAGTGGCCTGATGGAACTCAACCAGGTGCACAGAGCGCCGAGTGTCGGACAGGCTGAGTATGTGAATTCTCAACAGACTATCGGATGTAATTTGTAAACAAACATGAACACAACAAATCTGAAAAAGTATCCCTAACTCACCTTGCAAGGGATTTCCAAAAACAGGTGTGAATAGAAGATGCCGCACCGGAAAATGAAACAGCAACAAATACAGCCCCAGTGATTGCAAAACAGACAAAATAAATATATAAAAAGAAATATCAAGAAATATACACCAACAACTGGGAGAATGACAAAAGAGCAGGAAAATACAAAAACGAATTGGGCAGAGTGGGGATAGACAAAGAAGGCTCAATGGAATGGCTAAGAAGAGGTCAGCTCAACCCCTGGGTCTTTTTATTTTTTGTATACAAGATCGAGGCTCGTGAAAGAGCTAACAGATCTCGCAAGATCTTGCGGTCTCGCGAGATCTTGGAGACGGCGGCAGGGATTTTCGAAGCTCCACACGGTCTCCACGTTTTTCGAAGTTAAGTCTGTTCACAATTGTATTTTGTCGAAACTGTATTTATCTTTCGGTGTGTGAAGTTATTGTGTGCAACTTTGGTTGTTTCTCGGTGTTTATCTTTCATAAATTGATCGTCTGTTTGCCGTGTCGCGAGCAAGGCCTTGTACAGTGTGCACTGTACAACCTTGAGGCTTTGTTTTTCTCTCAGTGGTCCGTCGTTTGTGATCCAATAACTTTCGTTCTCTGTATTCCCAGTCTTTTCACCCATAGCCTACTTCCTTGTGTAAATCTCAACTCAAAAAAAAAAAAAAAAAAAAAAAAAAAAAACATTTCTTTCTCTGTTCTCATTCGTTTATTCATTCTTATTCGTTCGTTCGTTCTTCGACCACGTGTTTCTCCCCCATTTCCCCAGATAGTTTTCACTCATTAACCTTCAATGTTTATACTTTCCCCTCAAGTTATGTATTCCGTCATATTTTATAACACCTTTTTCTTCTTCTTCTTTAAAAGGCTGCTTTCGACTTGCTCACCAAATCAATTCATCCCAAAAAAAAAATCCATCTCCTATAGTGCCTTTTTTCTACATTCCCTAAACTCTCCTGCACTCCATCCTCCATCCAGCGTCCTTAAACGTATTTTTAACTCGAAGGTCACAAGAAACTCATTTTGCAATAAATGTTCGTTTCCCATAAATCGTACACTTTCAAAAATCCAATCTCACCCCTCCCCTCCAAATCTTCCCCATAACCCCTCCCCTCCAAATCTTCCCCATCACCCCTCCCCTCCAAATCTTCCCCATCACCCATCCCTTTCAAATCTCCCCCCTTGCCCCCTCCCTCCTAAACTACCCCCTCACCCCTCCCCGCCAAGACGCCCCCTCGCCCCTCCCCTCCTAGACTCCTGCCTCACCCCTCCCCTCCAAATCTCCCCCATATCCCATCCCTTTCAAATCCCTCCCCTTGTCCCTTCCCTCCCAAACTCCCCCCTCACCCCTCCCCTTCAAATCTCCCCACCCTCATTGCTTCTCAATTTCCCCCCTCTCACTCCCCCTCCTCAAAGCGTCCTCCCCGCTTCTTCCCCCTTCAAACTCTCACCTCCATCTCCCCCAACCTTCTGCCTCGCTCTTCCCCCTCCTCAAATAACACCTCATTGTGGCTCACCCAATCACCATCAAACCTTTTGTCCGCCCCATCCTTCCCTTTCTCCGAGCTATTCTGAAATCTCTGACACACCTTCAACAGCTCTCCCTACCTCTTCCACCTCTTCCACATCTTACCCTACCCCTCCTCCCCCCTGTTCTGTATCTGATGCTCCCCCTTCCTCTTCATTAACGGTATGGACCTCAAACATCCGGGGCCTTCGTTCAAACTTAACTGATCTCTCCATACAGGTTGCTTCTGTCAAACCAGACGTGATCTGCTTAACAGAAACTTTCCTCCTTTATGATGTCTCTGATTCCATAGTATCTCTCCCGGGCTACTCCCTCCTCCGGTATGATAGACCTGAGCCTCGTCCTGGAGGCGGGGTTGCTATCTTTATCAAAAGCTCTCTTCCTCACTCGCCCTGCACTGCACTCTCTCCACCTCACCCCCAGGAATACCTCTGGCTACGGCTTCCCCTTCGCTCCCACCTCTTGTTCATATGTGTGTTGTACCGTCCACCAAACAGTGATGACTCCATCTACATCTCGCTGTCTGATGATATGGACCAACTTCTATCTACTCATCCCAACTCTCTCTTCCTCATATGTGGTGATTTCAACTGTCATCATGCCAGTTGGCTGGGTGTGGGTACCTCTCTCACCAGCCATGGCTCCTCAGCAAAGGACTTCTGCAACTCACTGGGACTGACACAATCTGTCAATTTCCCGACCCGGATCTCAGTCAACGGAACATCTTCTCTTCTGGACTTGGTTATGACTAACTTCCCTGAAAATGTCTGCTGCTCTTCTTCTGCTCCGATCGGATCATCTGATCATGTCCTTGTTAAAGTGGACATCTCTCTGACCATCCTCAGGGAGCCTGCTCAGCGTCGACGAGTCTGGCATTTCACTCAGGCCAAATGGCACGGTCTTCAAGCAGCCATCAATCATCTGGACTGGTCTCCCATCTCTACCACCTCTGACATCAACTCATCCTGGGAATTCTTCCAAAGTAAATTGCTCTCTCTCATGCACAGATTTATCCCATCTCGTCTTCAGTTGTCATACCCTTCCTCCCGTCCATGGTACACGGAATCTTGTGGTGAGGCTGTTGCCCAGAAACAACTTGCCTTCGTCTCCTGGAAAGCAAATCCAACGGAAGGAAATCTCATTTCCTTTCACAAAGCCCGAAACAAGTGTGTGTCCACCCTCAGGAGAGCCAGGAAACAATATCTCTCCGTTCTCAAGACCGAACTCTCTTATCTGTCTCCCTCTTCCAAATCCTGGTGGCATCTGGTCAAATCCGTTTCTGGTGTTTGTTCCCCCTCCATCCCCTCCCTTACCTCAAACGGCTACACAGCTGACTCCGCACGTGAAAAAGCTGAATGCCTCAACTCTGTGTTTGCCTCTAAATCTTGTGTCCCAAACCCATCCCTCTCTGTACCCACCATACCCAGTCGTACCCTGCTGCTCCTGGACTCCGTGTCCTTTCCTCCTGACAAGGTGGAAAAGTTTCTGTCAACCCTCGACTCTGATTCTGCAACTGGACCCGACGGCATCAGCCCACGGGTCCTAAAATCCTGCTCTGCTGCTCTATCTCACCCTCTCTCTGTTCTCTTCAACCTCTCTTTTGCTCAAGGTCAACTGCCATCTGCTTGGAAATCAGCCAACATCACCGCTTTGCACAAAAAAGGTGCAAAAACAGATCCTAGCAACTACAGACCAATCAGCCTTCTCCCAATTATCAGCAAAGTCATGGAATCCATCATTGCTTCTGATATGAAATCTTTCCTCTTCTCCAATGGCTTGATCTCTGATCATCAATTTGGTTTCAGACCAGGTCACTCTACTCTGGACATGCTGCTTCTGCTGTCTCAACAATGGATGGAGGTCCTCAATGCCAAACAGGAAATTAGAGCTGTCTCCCTCGACATATCACGTGCCTTCGACACGGTCTGGCACCCCGCTCTGCTCACCAAACTCTCCTCCTTTGGTATCCATGGAAATCTCCACGCATGGCTGGCGGACTTCCTCTCTAGTCGTCGTCAACGTGTGGCCCTGAATGGGTTTCTCTCATCTCCTCTTCCTGTTCAGGCTGGAGTTCCCCAAGGCAGTGTTCTGGGCCCCGTGCTTTTTCTGGTCTTCATCAATGATCTCTCTGACTCTCTCGAAAATCCTCTCTATCTCTTTGCTGATGACTCCACTCTCTGCCGCTCCATTCCTCTTCCCTCAGATCGGCAGTCTGCTGCCTCCTCACTCTCTGAAGACCTGGACAAAATCACAGACTGGTCAAACAAGTGGAACATGTCTTTCAATCCTGACAAATCTCACACTCTTACTATGTCTCTCCGAAAAGATCGACTGGACAACCCTCCCATCTACTTTCTCAACAATCCTCTCCAAGAAGTTCTGTCGCTCAAGATTTTGGGTCTCACTATCTGCCATGATCTTTCTTGGGAAAACCACATTTCCAAGCTGGCCTCCAAAGCCAGTCGCCGACTGGGCATCCTCCGTCGTGCGAAGTCCTTCCTCGGCACACCTGAGCTCCTCACCACATACAAGGCTTTCATCCGCAGCTCAATGGAATACTGTTCTCCCCTATGGGCCGGTGCTCCTGCCTCACACCTAGCTCGGCTTCACGCTGTTGAAACCAAAGCTTTCAGAATTATTGGAATCTCCCGCGATGAAGCTATCTCTGAGGGCCTTTCACTCACTCACCGCAGGCAGGTAGGTGGTCTTTCTGTCTTCTACCGACTCCTCTCCGGCCTTGCACCCCCAGCTCTCTCTGTGCTCTGTCCCCCAAATATTCCTACAGGTCGCACAAGATCTGCCAGCAACCCTCTGATGGTTAAACTGCCGAAATCTCGGCTCTCCGCTCACCTTCACTCTTTCATTCCTCTTTTCTCCCGCCTCTGGAACAAACTACCTCACTCCCTTCAATCCCACTCCTCCCTCCAGGTCTTTAAAACAGCTGTTCACCACCATCTCTTATCTTCCCCCATCCAAAACCTTGATCTTTTCTACCCCCGCTAATTCACCCCAGATCCACCTTGTTTGAAATTCCAACTTCTTTCCTGGAAGTCCTGGCAGTGTCCATATGTTTTATACCTCTCCCACTGCCCCCTTCCCACGCCCCCCCCCCCCCAAAGCCCTCGCCCTCTCTCAGATCTCTCGATGTCTCCATGTCTCTCGGTCCCTGCTCTCAAATGTTGTGTTTGTGTCCTTCCCCCTCTCTCCCCATCTTGTCTACCGCTCCCTATGTTATATGTTTTATGTGTCGGTTTGTCTTTCTGTGTGATTAATGTTCGCTCTTTCACGAGCCTCGATCTTGTATACAAAAAAAAAAAAAAAAAAAAAAAAAACAAACAAACAAAAACAAAACAAAACATTAATCACACAAAAAGACAAACCGACACACAAAACACAAAAAACAAGGGGAGCGGCAGACAAGATGGGGAGAGAGGGGGAAGGACACAAAAGAGAGGGGGAAGAGGGGGAAGGACACAAACACAACATTTGAGAGCAGGGACATCGGGAGGACTTGGGGGGAGGTGGGAGAGGAATAAAACATATGAACACTGCAAGGACTCTGGGGTGAATTACCGGGGGTAGAAAAGATCAAGGTTTTCGATGGGGGAAGATAAGAGATGGTGGTGAACAGCTGTTTTAAAGACTTTGGAGTCTTTTAGGGGCTTCAGGGTCTTTTGGATCTTCATGGTTTTTCTGGGTCTTGGGGGACTTAAAGGGTCTTCAAAGGTCTAAGACAGTGGTCTTAGCAGTCAAAAGGGTCGAAAGGTATATTCAAACAGTATGTAATTAATCGACATACATAATTAATAGACCGAATGCAACTGGCGTTCAAACAGTACATAATTAATAGACCGAATGCAACTGGCGTTCAAACAGTACATAATTAATAGACAAATACGAGTAAAAATTCCATCAAAAATGACGGGTTGGAATACATATATACTGCACACACACACACACACACACACACACACACACACACACACACACACACACACACACACACACACACACACACACACTGCATTAACCCATCTATAGAATAATGCAAGTAAATGTGTTCACATTCCATGCACATATAATATTAAAATGTTTCATTTGCTGATTGAATAACTGCATCAAACGCAAATGTCCCAGTGGTTTGATTGCTGAAATCAAAGAGCTGCCTGGAAATACTGATGCTTTTGTTGCATTGATTGCATACACCTGATATGTATATTACATTCGTTATTTCTTTGGAATAATAATTTGCTTTTTTCTCTTCTCTGAAGTTACTTATGAAGAGGAAGTGTAGGAATGGGATAAGGATAAGGGAGTGCAGGGAGTGCAGGGAGTTGGGTGCAAATTTGGTGGGGTGAGTGGGAACATTGGAAGCAGATTACAATGACGACAGGTAAGCATAATGCTGCTAAAATTATTTGCTGAGGTCTCCACTCAATGATGTACATGGCCTGGAAGTGAACAATTATTTAATTATTACATTCCTCTAAGTGTCTGTGGATGAAGTCATGTTGCATTGCTGAAAAGCATACACAAGGCGGCAGTGTGCGCTGATGCAAATAAAGATGTCCAAAGCGCCACAAAATGAGTTCAGAGCAAATCAGATGCCTAGCATTAAAGAAGATGGGGCGAGGAATGAAACGACAGGTACAAAAGGTGGACAATACCTTTTTACCAAAACACAAGAACAGGGTAATACTGTATAATAACTTCTTGTACTTATTTTAAACTTTTAAAACTGTTCTATGATTTTTGGCTGGCAGGAGAGGTTCAAGTTATGCACACTCTCTTTTGAGCTATCGAGCCTGTGTTTGAAACTCATACCAGTTAATAACTAGAACGGCACTCAGGTAGAGCGCATACCTCCGCCAGGCTCTACAGTTTACGTTTTGTATCCCACTGATAGGCCGGATATGGATTCGAACCTGAACCAAAATCTAATCGGCTTGTTATTGTCACCTAACCAGCTCGTCCACCTAGTTTAGTCATAACTCGTCCACAATGTTCGTGCTATATATCGCTTTGGCCCCATCTCTCAATTGTGAAGAATCATTTTTAAAACTAGAGAGTTCATAGAATACATTACCCCAGGCAGTGTTCAAATATATACTTCAATTTTAACAAAATAATGATTTTAAAGATCATTTAAAAATATCCGCAAGTTAAGCACAATTCAAGCGGTCTTATCCATCAGCCTTATACACCACCTGATTTAACATGTCTAAGTAGTGCAAAACTGGCATTTCTTGGGAGTTATAAGATGGAGATCTGTGTTATACAGTGTTCTACAGTGTTTAAGTGTATACTTCAATTTAAATAAAATAAGGATTATTAAATTCGGAGAAATAAACAAATTCCGGAACTTTCCGCCGTTGATGCAGTGTCTATTACATCACCCTATCTAACACGTTACATTAATTATTTATGCTTGTTGTTTGTGTCCTTTATGACATCCTTAAAACGGTAAGTTTCCTGTTTGGAATGATTTTCAACTTTGTCTCGCTGCCAGACAGACAAGTAAAGAGATGTATCTCAAGCCTCTCTGCGCATGTGAGATCAGGACGAATTACTGTGACATGGCAGGTTTGTTTTACGATTCATGCTCCGATTCGTGTTCAAAATATAGCAATCAATTTAAATTAAGTTGGTCCTCGATCATAAACTGACGTTTGCATTCAGACAGATGGACAGACATTGACCAATTGCTTAATCCCGCTTTTCGTTTCGCGTGTGTGGGGTAGTTATCGTATCTGGGTCCGGATCGAATATTCACCATAACCTAATCAATTTGTCCTTGACAATCACCCAACATGTCCACTAAGTTTCATGCAAATCCATGCATAACTTTTGGAGATATCTGGCTCACAGACAAACAGCCAGACAGACAAACAGGGGTGAAAACATAAACTCCGTCCACCTTCAATGTCACCTGGTTGAGTTCCACCTTTTACTTATTTAACTATTACCCTAACCTTTCGCATTCAGGGCAGCCATTTGTGTGTCATCTATTAGGGGACATTAAGTGGAGGACCCATCTCCTTTCACTCGTCATTAGTGGGGATTAAAAATTTCATGTTGTCTTTTGTAACGGGGAGGTGAGATATCACCGTAACCTTTGTCAAATGCCAAATTACTGCACCTTTGATCAAACATCAGGCTTGGTGAGCCGGCTCTTTTTTTTTTTTGTATACGAGATCGAGGCTCGTGTAAGAGCTAACATTAATCACAAAAATGCAAACCGACACATTAAACATAAGATAAAGGGAGCGGAAGACAAGATGGGGAGAGAGAGAGAGAGGCACGCAAGTACAACATTTGAGAGCAGGGACATAGGGAGATCTGTGGGAGGGAGAGGGCTTGGGGGGGGGGAGGAGGCACGGGAAGGCGAGGAGGGGGTGGGAGAGGTAAAAAAAAAAACATGGACACTGCCACGACTTCCAGGAAAGAAGTCAGAATTTCAAAAAAGTGGATCTGGGGTGAATTAACGGGGGTAGAAAAGATCAAGGTTTTGGATTGGGGAAGATAAGAAAACGGTTCTTGAAAGATGGCCAGATGAGGCAAAACCATCCCTAGATGACCCAACAAAAAGGTGGGAATAATTGGAACTGTTAAATAAGTAGTAGTTGTACCTGTAGTAGTCGAAGTAGTGGTAAACTAGTCTGTGATTGATTAAGTCCATGCATCTTCTTCTTACCTGGAACAAACTCTGTGAAGGAGTCCTCTTTCTGAACAAAAATTATCCCTTTTATTCTATCCCTTTATTATCCCTTTATTTTTATCCCTTTATTTATCCCTTTATTAAAGGGATTTTATTTTAAAAAAATTATTATCCCTTTATAAAATTATCTCTTTATTTATTCTAGTATTTTATTCATTGAGCAAAGAGCGAAAAGGTAAAGTTCAAGCCTGGCTTCTGATTCTGATGGCGGTTTGCCAAGACGGAATCCTAGTAACAGTCTATGGGCAGAGTTATGCACTCCAATTGACTCAGAAAATAGATGCTTGCCACGTACGGATTGATACAAGCGGATGGAAGGGTTTCCAGGTTAGGAATGATCGTGGCAATTTGTGGGATATGGAAAGAGAAAGACTAACTGAACAGTACTCCAGACCGCAAACCAAAATGACTTGGGCCCACAGGTAAATCATTTTCTGTTGTTTATATTTGGAACCAAAACTTTGTCTCCAACATCTTAAAACCAACAATTCCAATCATTCAGCTTGTGCATGCAGATCAAACTACATTACAGTAGAAAAGGCACAGCCAACTAACGAATAAAAACAGGTCTACTCGACCAATTTGTAACAACTAAGAAAGAGCAGACGTAGCCTCAAATTACGATACATGAGTGCCCACAAACATCCTCAAGCCTTCATCCCAGGGACCCCTCCCAACCAACATAGTGGAACCTTCGCCTGGAGGAAGTTCTGGGACCACAAACAAAATGGCGGCGCTTGAGGCTAAGTCTACTCTTTCTTAATTATTGCAAATTGGTGAAGTAGGGTTTGTTTCTTTTTGTTAGTTCGTTTAGCATTTTCTACGAAAATGGAAAATCAAGACCTCATTAATCTCATGTTATAAATAGATACAGTATTTATAACATTAATGTTGAGTCATTTGTTGTTCAATTAGAGGTTGGATAACTCCAGATGGACCCATGTGATTTATAGAACAAGTCTAATTGGCTAGTTTTCTCATTTTTATTTCCTTAATTCATAAACAGGTCGATTTTGGAGTGTAAGAGAAGCAAAATCAACTACGGAGTCAGCAAACCTGAAAGTCGGAACAAGAGATGGAAATTCATTCCTCCCTGACACTCACAACTCATCACTGCCTACCTACTGTACTTCCAAGGTCATGAATATTAATGAGCTGTTTTTTTCATATTATTTTAATTACTTCGTGGGACCATCTTTTGGATAAATTAGGAATGATTGAATAATATTGCATGCATCTTCTCAACACAAGATTCGTCTTTGTACAAATATTCGTACTTCACCAGTGCTCTGATCGCACCATCTCACAGAACTTTGGTGACGACCTCTAAAATCTTGATTTGCCACGTGGCTTGTTCTGTAGCTCAATCGGTGATTTCTCTATTCCAGATTCGCGACTCATTCCAAAGCACCGCATCGCTCTGGGCCTACCTCCCCTTTACCTTCCCGGCTCACAAATTTTTCGAGCAGTTCTTCTGAGACACTAAAACCTGCCTTTCCCTCCCTGTAACCTCTCCACTCCAAACCTGCACCTCTCCCATCCCGACAGGCGACAAGCAATCTCTGCCATACGTTTTGGTGAGTACCCCTGTAACTGTTCATAATATATATATATATATATATATATATGTATATATATATCCGTGCAGTGTCTGTGTTGTGTTGTGTTGTCATCGAACTACTCACTCAAACTTTTGTGTAATCGCACCAAACTTCTGGTATGTACCTATCTCTCCCGTCGGTATGTCCTAAGGGTATTTTTTGGGAAATTATTTCCAATTTTTAAATTTTGTTGGGAATTTTTTTTTTTTTTACTTAAGTTTTCAACTTCAATTGTTTATGAAATGTAATATCACGTATATTACAAATACATTTGTGCATGATTGTTTGAATTATGATTGGTGTAAACCATGACAAAACAGCAACTCAGGTACAGTCATTTATCTATATATCTACATATCTGGGCAGTGTCTGTTGTCACTGAACTACTCCCTGACACTTTTGTTTCCGTGCTCGTGGAGTGTTTTTAATAACGTGGTGGTGGTTTTGAATTACGTGGTGGTGAGGTGTTTTGAATTACGTGGTGGTGAGGTTTTTTAAAATCACGTTTTTAAATCACGTGGTGGTGAGGTGTTTTGAATTACGTGGTGGTGAGGTTTTTTAAAATCACGTTTTTAAATCACGTGGTGGTGAGGTGTTTTGAATTACGTGATGGTGAGGTGTTTTGAATTACGTGATGGTGAGGTGTTTTGAATTACGTGATGGTGAGGTGTTTTGAATTACGTGATGGTGAGGTGTTTTGAATTACTTGGTGGTGAGGTGTTTTGAATTACGTGATGGTGAGGTGTTTTGAATTACGTGATGGTGAGGTGTTTTGAATTACTTGGTGGTGAGGTGTTTTTAATTATGTGGTGGTGAGGTGTTTTAAATTATGTGGTGGTGAGGTGTTTTGAATTACATGGTGGTAAGGTGTTTTGAATTGCGTTGTGGTGAGGTGTTTTAAATTATGTGGTGGTGAGGTGTTTTGAATTACGTGGTGGTGAGGTGTTTTGAATTACATGGTGGTAACGTGTTTTGAATTACATGGGAGTGAGGTGTTTTGGATTACGTGGTGGTGAGGTGTTTTAAACTTGGTGGGGGTGAGGTGTTTTAAATTATGTGGGGGTGAGGTGTTTTAAATTACTTGGTGGTGAGGTGTTTTAAATTATGTGGTGGTGAGGTGTTTTAAATTATGTGGGGGTGAGGTGTTTTAAATTACGTGGTGGTGAGGTGTTTTGAATTACATGGTGGTAACGTGTTTTGAATTACATGGGGGTGAGGTGTTTTGGATTACGTGGTGGTGGGGTGTTTTAAATTAGGTGGGGTGAGGTGTTTTAAATTACGTGGTGGTGAGGTGTTTTAAATTACATGGGGGTGAGGTGTTTTGAATTGCGTGGTGGTGAGGTGTTTTGAATTACTTGGTGGTGAGGTCTTTTGAATTACGTGGTGGTGAGGTGTAATCGTCCCAAACTTCCAGTCTGCATCTACTCCTCCCATATGTATGTGCTGAGGGGTTCTTTTTTTGAATTTTATATATATTTTCAACCTAAATCTTCAACCTAAATTGCTTATAAAAATGTAATATCACAAACACTACAAATAAATTTGTGCAAAATAATTGTTTGTATTATGATTGGTGTAAATCATGACAACACAGCAACTCAGGTACAGTCATTAGCCTCAGCTAAAATAAGCCTGTTCCTCAGTTACAACGCGTGGTGAGGCGAGCGCAGCGAGCCAAGCCAAGCTAGTATATATATATACATTAAAACACCTCACCACCACATAATTAAAAACACCTCACCACCAAGTAATTCAAAACACCTCACCATCACGTAATTCAAAACACCTCACCATCACGTAATTCAAAACACCTCACCACCAAGTATATATATATTCGTCAGTCATGTATATACCTTCTTCTTATTATTATTTATATATATATATAAAAGAAAGTTTTTGTTTGTTTGTTTGTCTGCACGCGCTAATCTCCTGAACGGTGAAAGATAGGAGGAAACCTCTGAAACAAAAAATGTCGGGACGGGCCCCAGGAAGGTTATAGGCTAGGTGGTAAGGCCGGTTGAGGCCGCCTCGGCCAGGCTGGGCCCATTTCGCAATAAATCTTCTTCTTCTTTGAAAATTATCTTGAAGTACAACTTATGCACTTAATAGGAATATCTGACTGATTGCAACACATGCTTTCAAAATTCTTTCTCGCAGGGCCCGACAGAAGAAAGAACAAGGAATCGTTGAACACTAACTGATACCGGGCTCGCGTCAAACCTATGTACAGAAGATTAAATTCATTCATAAAGAACCCAGGCAACGCCGGGTGCATTCAGCTAGTCTACTATATAAGAGAGCCATTGGTCTGTGTGTCTGTGTTGCCATTTTTCTCAGAGATAGCTAAACGGATTTTCGTCAAACTTTCAGAGGTTCATTAGTGAGTGCCTGGAAGTGTTTTAGGCAAAAACAAGAAATTGAAAAAAAAAGTTGAGAAAAAGAAAGTTCATTTCTTTGGATTAAAAAAAAAATCGCTATGTAGTGCCTAAGCCTTTTTGATTAATGACAGTTATATACAAGTACACATTCGCATAAATAGATACAAAACAATCAACAGACATTTGAGCACGAACCATAAAAAATTTCCGGAAGCAGTTGAAGTTGGTGGTAAGGCTTCGTCTTCTTCCTGAATATCGTCATACTTAACTCAGAAACGTGACGAACGGCACATTCACCAGCATATATTCAAGAAAAGGTAAAATGATGATTTGACATTTGTGATGGATTCTGATTTGGATGTAATTGCTTTTCCATTATATTTGCCCTCATTTCAAATATGTGAATGTTTCTTTTCACCTGAGCAATGCTGGGTACTCCAGCTGTAAATGCTTTTATACTTTACTTGGGGTACAAATACAAATACAACTTTGTCTGCGGGGTAACATAGGCTACGTGGCCGTGGCCTCATTCAGGAGTGTGGGGGACCGGGAGAGGGGCGTAAATTGACGTTGTAAATGTGTACCATGCAGCGCCACCTGGTGATGGTGGCAGAGGGTATTACAATTTCCTTTTTACCTGTGTAACACTGAGGTTATGAAGCATTCTTTGCACAGGAAAAATTTTCCTCCTTCCCTCCCCCACCCCTCCCTCAAAACGGAGGGGCCTGTCAAAGCCACCCCCCCCACCCCACCCCAAAAATGAATGAACGCCACATTCACCCACCAACATAATATGAACCCCCTTCCTCTCCTGCCCCCCCACTCCCCTCCCTCTCCCCTCATCTCTCTCCCCCCTTCCAATGCCCCTACACCCTTCCTCACCCCTCCCTCTCCTGCTTCCCCCCCCCCCCCCCAATCCCCCAGCAAAGCTGGGTACTCCTGCTAGTATATATTGTCATGTTCCTGGTGATTAATATCTTCCAAGGAAACAGATTTCCGAACAAGCTTTAACTCCGAGGCGTTCAGTCAATATATAGCGGAGAATATGCGTGAGGGGAAGAGACCAAAGAGCAATATTACCTTCACGGATCCCACCGGCAGTTCTCAAACCTGCAATAATTAATTCAACCGACACAGGTTTAAAATGTACAAGAAAATTACGGCTTTATTAAAGACATTGCCGGTCACAAAGAAAATGCAGGATCAATAAAACTATATTCCTAAATTGGAGCGCACCCACACAGACTCGTATACAGACAAAGGATAAAAGAATTGGAAAATTAATATGCATTGTTTGTGGTACCTAGCTCTAATCGGCTGGGGTGTCTCGTCAGGAATCGTCAAGATAGTCTGAGGCCTTGGCGTATATGTGTGTGGAAACGCGCTCGTTGGCGTGAAGTAGGCCTCCTGCGCAGCCGGATAATTCCTGGCTCCGCACGCGAAGTGAACGACCTTGGCGTGTAGCTCGCTCTTCCAGCCTGTCCTGACAATCTCTGCACGGAAAACCGCAATTCCCGGCCCGCAGTTCTTCCTCCTCAGGACCACTATCGAGATTTCGGAACACGACCACCCGCGATGAATCCTCTTTGCGCAAGAGAGGACCGGAACAATCCTTTGTACGACCGTTCAGTATGGGGTCCGGAACAAGATGAACCAAAAAGACGTCGATGCTGAGAGATATAAAATGTCAATGCTGAGAGAGAGCTTTTCGGCAAACGTTCACCAACAAAGTCCGGACCCAAGAAAACAAAATGTCCACCGCTCCAATTATTTTGTACGTGCTGCTCTGACATCATCCATGCCTGCTTCACCAATCCCATAGTCCCATCTTACCAGTCTTTGTGCCAATCAAATCCCGGTCCAATCACTGCCCTTCGGGGTGTGGCCTCATGGAGCTTTGCCTGTGCCTCTGAGCTCACCAAGTCGGTGTTATCAGCGATAGTGGTAGATGCCGCCTGGTCTCCGGTTTTTAATTAGTGTAGTTAATGGCCGATCTCTGGCTAGATGCCACAAACGTAACAATATACATGTATGTATGTATATATATATATATATATATATATATATATATATATATATATATATATATATATATATATATATATATATATATATATATATATTATAACGGTTTTGAGAAGTGTAACGAATTTGAGAAGTGTAACGGTTTTTTGAGAAGTGTAACAATTTTGGAGGAAGTGTAACGAATGTGAAAAGTATGGTTTTGTTATGTGTAACACCCTCGTAATGTAAATAATGGTCGCAGCCGTCCTCCTAGTTAATTCCATGAAACTTACACACAGGCCACGATATATCTTTTTAAATAGTGTATTTCCTTATTCTATGTAGGCTAAATATGTGTTTCCCACTAGATTGACTTTGCATTGTATCAAACAAAATAAGCGTAGGCCCTTTCAATTTCCCCACACATCACCGCTCTCCAAAGTTCCTTTCAGAAGGGGTGCGAGTGGTGTTCAATCCCGCAAACCGCCATTGCCCATGTGCTAATCTCGGAGAAGAAAGGCGTGTCTCCACCTCGTCATAGAGGGGAGGAGTGAGCCAACCCCACTTGGCCAACCAGCACCGCGGTTAGCAACCCGGTAGGCGTGCCCTCGCAGCCGGCGGCTTGATTCCGCCCGGAGTAATAAAAGGGACTGGAAGGGACTGCTTCGGCAGATGAGATGGGAGATGAGATGAGAGATGAGCGAAGAGGTGACATACGAAAAGGAGCTGTGAGCTGAGCTGTGAGCGGTGAGAGGCGAGACGCTCCAAGCCAAAGAGGAGAGGAAACCAGCGTTGGAGAGACGCGCTGAGAGGAGGGAGACGGCTCCACCAGAAGGAGAGGAGCAGGTGTGACCGAGCCAGCGCGTGACGTCTACAGCATCGGCAGCGGATACGTGACGGAGGGTTTTCCCGCCAAAACCGCGAGGAATTGAGAGCTGCTGCCTCCGACCCTGCCTCCCTCTCCAGCAATCCACCTCAAGCCCTACCTGCCTGCAATATCCCCCGTGTAAGTGTGAACGTCGTCTGTCCTACTCGTTGTCTTGGGGTTAAGTAAAATGAATAGGTTAAGCTAACAATGCACTGTGTGACTGCTTCTTCCATCCATTGCTGTAAATAATTTTGGTCGCTCTTTCTTTTTGCTTGTGTGTGTATAATAAATCTGTTCTTCCTCCGTACTCTGTCTTCTTCTCTTTTCCTTCTCTTTCGGTCGCTTTAGAGGTTTCCCGATTGAATATCTGCAGTGCGATCTGGTCAATGTCGGGTGGAATCGGGTTCTAATCGGGGAGTAACTGTTCGGACGCGGTAATACCAACCGCTCGGTAAAATAACATCTTAATCCGCGATCCGTAACAATTGGTTGTCAGGAGTTGGGATTCGAACCTGGGACTAAATTTATTTAGCCCAAATTTTGGACACCAATTGTACTATTGGCCGTAACAATTGGTGTCTGGGAGTGGGATTCGAGGCCCGAACCAAATTTTTAAAGAACGTATAGAAAAAATTTTTGGTCAAAATTAAAAGCTGCCGAAATTTGTTTGTTTTATAAAACCCGAATTTTGAGATCGCGCCATGGACAATCAAGGCGATCGGATGTCGGTGGGGGAGATAGACGGGTTAGGAGTAACCCAGGATCAAATGGAGGAGAGCAATGGCAATGTGGTTGAGGGAGTATCAGGCGCGCAAAATGGCGCCTTTGCGCACGCGGTTACAGCGGCACCAAATCTAGCCGCGCCCGTGACCGTAGCAGCGCCACCGGTGGATTCGGACCTTTTCATGATGATACAAATGAGGGCCCTTATGGAGAGGCTAGAAGCAAAAATGGATGCTCATGGTGAGCGAATGGAACAATGGGGAAACCAAATTGAAGCAACAGCGAACAGAATGGGTGACCGCATGCAAGGATGTAGGGAGACCATAGACCGCAAGTTGGGCGAAAGGGTCCCAGGGGTGCACGAGGAGGTAAAGCGGGTCGAGAAGCGCTGGTTGAGCGAAGCGGAGAAAAGCGCGGGTACAATGACGGGGGTAGAAATCGCGACCCGGGGTTTGGAAAAGCCGGCGACCGATGAAGTAGAGGGAATTTTATTAAAGCCAACGGTCGTCGAGGTGAACAAAGAAATTATGGGTATAGTTGAAATTGGAGAGACCGGGGACTTAAAGTTAAAAGAGCAACAATCGGAGGAAGGAATGGAAATTGCTCAAAGTCCAAATGCACATCCTGATGCCGTACTTGCTAATCCGTATAAAGATTTGCAGGTTTTGGTGCAGGGAGGAAGAAGAACCCCGAAGGTGAGACGTGCTGTGTATTGTGCGGGGAGATTTTGTAAAAGGATGTTTGGCGACAAAAGAATTGTCGCGCGCTTGGGATCGAGGAAGCATCCGGGCGTTGGTGAAGGGTCCCGTGTGAGTGGAAATGGCACGCATGTGGAAAAAAAGTGTGCGTCAAGGGGTGAGCGTGTTACGAAGCGCGAGTGTGATACCGAGTGCGAGCGAGAATGCACGTCGGGGTGTACGGAGTGTGACACGAATAGTGAGTTGGTGATGGCGCAGGTGCGAGAGGGCACATCGGAGCGCGAGTGTGAAACCGAGTGCGAGCGGGAATGCACGTCGGGGTGTACGAAGTGTGACATGGAGAGTAAGGTGGTGGTGGAACGTGTGCGAGGAAGCACACCTGAGCTGGTGGTAGCGCGGGTGTGGGAGAGCCCATCTGAGCGCGTTAGTGGGTGGATGCCAGAGTGCACGCCCATGGTGAGTGTTACGGAGGACGTAACGGAGGAGAGGTGTGCGCAAGAGTGTGCGCGAGAGGTGTGGTGTGTAACAGGGAGAGCGTTGGTGGAATGTACGGACAGCGTTGGAACGCCAGGTTTTGTGAGGGTGAAAGGGGTAGCGTATGCGTGTGAGCATGCAAGTAAAGCATCGACGGTAACCGGGTTAGTGGTTAGGGCGACGGATAGCCGATGCGAGCACTCGGGGCGCGGTGTGCTTTGTTGGGTGCGAGGCCCGGCGTGGATCGATGCTGCGTCGCTTCTCTTCGAAGCGTCGTTGCCGATTCGGGCTTGGCCCCGCCCCGCACGGTCGAGTCCGGGCCTTGGCGGGCGAGGCGACCGGTCCGGTTCAAGGGCGAGTGGGAGGAAGCGGAACGGTGCCCCCTCGTGGGGACGGGGTTCCGACCGGGGGAGATTGAGCCATCGGGCCCGGGACCGCAAGGTGCCGCGCCGAGATGGTGCGTGGAACCTCGGTCCAACCAAACCACCTCCCTTGAACCGAAAGCCGGACGGATTCAACCTGCAGGCGACCAAACCACCCGAATTCATTGCTCGGCTTTACGAACCGAGTTTAATGATGTCACGACGCACCGAGGCTAGGATATAGTGGACGGTGATGATGGTGATAGTGATCGTGATCGTGATTTGATACGAAATTTATAATAGTGGGTAGAATTGGCAGTAAATGGCAAATTTTTGATTGGTTGGATTTAGGTGTGCGAAATTGATAGTAGGACCTCCCCGATGTGGTGGGATGGGCAATCCACCATCCCTCACACCAAAGGGGGGCAAAGGAGCACTAGGTTATGGGGTTGATGGCAGTGAAAACTAGCCCGGGTGGGTTAGGATATATCATGTGTAGGGATCTAGCGAAGAGGACATTAGGTAACGTTAAGGTTTAGTTAGTGACTGATACCTGTAGGGGGGACGCAGGTAGATTAGTGTGGATGATAATGACGAGGGAGCACAATAGTTTAAAGGGGCGACTGGGAAGCGCAAGTTTCAGAGGGGAGTAGTTAGAAGAGATGATGCCGTGTGTGTGAGGATTGAACAGGTGTGATTGAACAGGTGTGATTGCACAGGTGTGCAACTGAACAGGTGTGTGGAGCAGTGTATGAGGGAGTAGTGGTGATTGCGTGTTGTGTTGACCAAATGGTCCAGGAAGAGGAGAAGGGTGCAGGTGGCACCAGGTATGATTGCACAGGTGTGCAACGACAGGTGAATGGAGGACAGGTGTATGGAATAAATGGTATGGAGTATTGGACTGGATGGTCGTGGAGTGAGTATGGTGGAAACGATGGAGTGGAGTGGATGGTGCGAAGGTGTGGATGGGGGAAGAGTGGACCCCCATCACGGATACCCGGGGCGGGTAGTGTAAGTGTTAGGTAGAGGGTACAGGTAAATTGTGGTAGGATATTGGCATCTGTGGTGCGGGTGAAAGAATGGTCTTTGGATGGGTGCATTCGTGTTGTGGAAATGGCTGGGCGTGTAGCCTGTTAGTGTGTGTAGTTGGTTGGGCGCTCCACCACTGTGAGGATGTCGGCCAGGTGAGGCCACAGGTGGGCTCTGGGAGCCGGTAGTAGTTGTTGTGGATGGGGCCTGAGGATCCGGAGGACGGGCCCGGGTAGCCCAGTGCCAGAGGGCACCAATGGGTGACAGAGCCAGGAGGGGCCTGCCCCAGTTAGATAGGTTAGGGTGAGGAGCTAGGTAAGCTCGGGTGGCAACTACAGTGGTGGAGGTGTGCAGATGGGTAGACCTGCTGGGAGAGCTACACATCGCAGCCCAGAAATTGTGCGAGGGCACCGGGAGATGAATCGGGGGAGTGAGACCCCAAATTGAGAAGCACCACAGTTTGGTCAATGGGAATTGGTTTTTAGAACCCATAGTGTAAGTTGGCCAATGGATTGGCAGGGAGAGACCCCGGGTAGTGTAAAGTGTGTTAAGGTCATTTAGAGGATAGTTAGGATTGAAGTCTCCTCACACCATCTGCATCCACTCACCTGAGGGGACAGGTACTCCACACCATGCCATGTTTTGATTATTTTTTATTGTGCAGATGTTTGGAATGTGAGACGCATCATGACGTGGGTGTGACATTGTGCGTAATTCCATCTCTCCCTCCTTATGAGGATTGATGACGAGTTGGGTGATGGCAAATTTTGGATAGAGGGATTGTGGTGACGAATTTGGTATAGAGGAACTATGGGGAGACGTGACAGTAGCGACGGATTGGTAATGTGTAGATTTTTGTACATATGGGGTAAGGGCAAGGGTAGTGTAGGTGACAGGGGGGGTGACGTACGGTAGGGACGAGCTTTCTCACTTCGCCCTCCGTACGCATTTCGCCTTGCATTGCCTTATTGATGTGTACCCTTGTGACCTTACCCCTCGCTCAATTGTCTCTTTTGTCTCCCACATGACCTGTGCGCCATTGGGGGCCGAGGGGAGCGTGCGTGAGGTGGCCATTGTGCGCACGAGATTCCCAGAACCAGCATGCATTGCGTTGATGTACCACTTTATGGACCGCTGTTCTGCGGCCAAGTACCACTTGATGGACAGGTTCTGGGGCAGGGCACCTCTGTTGGAGACCGGCCATAGTGGCCAGGGAATCTTGCTTGCGGACCTCGGTAAGGTGGCATCTATGCCAAACAGGTGGACCACCCTTAGTTGGCCCCTGTTGCCCTAAATAAAAAACGAACACAAGTTCTGCTTTTTATATTTCCAAGTAGGCCGCATGAAGCCAGAAGACGTCGGGAAGAACATCGGCCCAGCAGAGAAAGAGAAGACCACCACCAGTTGTTTTGTTGTGTTTATTATGAACCATGGTGACTGCGCACCGAGTGGTGCTTTTGGTGCTTTTGCATGCTTTGGTGGTATTGGTACTGGTGCATCGATGCAATGCGTGCTGTCTCCTCCCTCCCAACAGGAATTTCTTTTTTTCTTGTTCCCTAAAAAGAAAAAAAAAAGAAAAAAAAACACAGGTCCTGGGTTGCGTTGTAAATAAGAAATAACACCATTGTAAATAATGCTCCCCACCGTAAATGTATAGTTTGAGAATAATTCCGTAATTCGGTTAGCTGTGGGCTTGAGTCTGTTAGACAGGGTGCAATGCAATAGGGGGACATACTTATTTGTGTTTTAAGATTGTCACACTCAGGGTCAGGTTAAACGTAGAGGGAATTACACCTACGTGTCACACTAAGTTAAAGTTTTGTAGGCCCGAGCATGGGCCTGAAGAAAGGAGGGTGCAGTGTAACGGTTTTGAGAAGTGTAATGAATTTGAGAAGTGTAACGGTTTTTTGAGAAGTGTAACAATTTTGGAGGAAGTGTAACGAATGTGAAAAGTATGGTTTTGTTATGTGTAACACCCTCGTAATGTAAATAATGGTTGCAGCCGTCCTCCTAGTTAATTCCATGAAACTTACACACAGGCCACGATATATCTTTTTAAATAGTGTATTTCCTTATTCTATGTAGGCTAAATATGTGTTTCCCACTAGATTGACTTTGCATTGTATCAAACAAAATAAGCGTAGGCCCTTTCAATTTCCCCACACATCACCGCTCTCCAAAGTTCCTTTCAGAAGGGGTGCGAGTGGTGTTCAATCCCGCAAACCGCCATTGCCCATGTGCTAATCTCGGAGAAGAAAGGCGTGTCTCCACCTCGTCATAGAGGGGAGGAGTGAGCCAACCCCACTTGGCCAACCAGCACCGCGGTTAGGGACCCGGTAGGCGTGCCCTCGCAGCCGGCGGCTTGATTCCGCCCGGAGTAATAAAAGGGACTGGAAGGGACTGCTTCGGCAGATGAGATGGGAGATGAGATGAGAGATGAGCGAAGAGGTGACATACGAAAAGGAGCTGTGAGCTGAGCTGTGAGCGGTGAGAGGCGAGACGCTCCAAGCCAAAGAGGAGAGGAAACCAGCGTTGGAGAGACGTGCTGAGAGGAGGGAGACGGCTCCACCAGAAGGAGAGGAGCAGGTGTGACCGAGCCAGCGCGTGACGTCTACAGCATCGGCAGCGGATACGCGATGGAGGGTTTTCCCGCCAAAACCGCGAGGAATTGAGAGCTGCTGCCTCCGACCCTGCCTCCCTCTCCAGCAATCCACCTCAAGCCCTACCTGCCTGCAATATCCCCCGTGTAAGTGTGAACGTCGTCTGTCCTACTCGTTGTCTTGGGGTTAAGTAAAATGAATAGGTTAAGCTAACAATGCACTGTGTGACTGCTTCTTCCATCCATTGCTGTAAATAATTTTGGTCGCTCTTTCTTTTTGCTTGTGTGTGTATAATAAATCTGTTCTTCCTCCGTACTCTGTCTTCTTCTCTTTTCCTTCTCTTTCGGTCGCTTTAGAGGTTTCCCGATTGAATATCTGCGGTGCGATCTGGTCAACGTCGGGTGGAATCGGGTTCTAATCGGGGAGTAACTGTTCGGACGCGGTAATACCAACCGCTCGGTAAAATAACATCTTAATCCGCGATCCATAATAATATATATTTATATATATATATATATATATATATATATATATATATATATATATATATATATATATATATATATATATATATATATATATATATATATGTACATATATATATATATATATATTGTTACGGTTTTTAGAACCTTCACTAGTAAATTTTAGTAAATGTATCCCTTATAAATGTCCCCCTGTAAATATTCCCATCAATTGGCTTGTTAAAGATCGCACTCTAGTTAGTCCATGAACAACACGTAGCGAACCATAGGACCTCTTCGTAGTTATTTCATTATTATGTGTTTCAGTTAAGGATCTGTTCCCAGTAGTTGAATCTACGTTGCATTAATGAAATAAGAGTAGGCTCCAACGTTCCCTTCAAAAGCGGTGCGAGTGGTTTGCTATCTCCCCACAAGACGCCATTGCCCATGTGCTCCATCTCGGAGAAGAAAGGGGAGGAGCCGCCAGATCACGGGCGTGGCACGTCGACGCATCGGCAGAGCTGGAGTCAGCAAGCCCTTACCGGCCAACCAGCACCGTGGTGAGCCAAACGGTAGCTGGGTCATCAGAGCCGGCGGCTTGATTTCCAACACAGCAATAAAGGCGGGGGCGGGGGACTGCTTAGGCAGATGAGTGATCCAGCCGAACCGAGAATAGAGAGAGAGAGACGTGGGGGTGCTCGCATTGCGGCAATAGTCCGAGACCTTCTAGGGCCCTATTGTCGCCGGTTGTTGAGACGCGAAGCTGCCGGCCGCTGTTCGCCAAGAGCCCGGAGCGTGAACCTGGAGTGAATCTCAACGCTGTGCCGCTGCCCGGACCTGCTAGCCCCTTACCATCTGCCTAGACCATTCTCTCCCTGGCGCATCCTTACCATCTGCCTGGACCATTCTCTCCCTGGCGCATCCCTACCATTGCCATTCTCCCTGTCGTGTAAGTCTGTTCCTGTTGTCTGGGGTATAATATAAGATTGCTTTAAGGTTTGCTCTGTGTCTTCTTCTTCTTCTGTATATTACTTTCGTTCTCCTTTGGTTTTTTTGGTTTTGTAAATAATTAATAAATTCCACCTGTTCCTTCTTATTCTTTGGTTTCATTCTCCCCCGATCGCTTTAGTCCCTTCTTTCGATTGAGTACCTGTGGCACTATTTGGCAAATGCTCGGAATCGGGTTTAGTCTCTTGATAACGGCTCGAGCCGCGGATTGCTAAACCGCTCGGCAAATACCATCTTGTCTGTGGTTCGAGCGGTACTTGTCTCCCTGTTTTGCGGAGGGATTGGTAAAGGTATTCGGGAGAACACCTTGACCAATAACCCTGATCAATTCCACCCCACAAAATTGCGTTACAAGTACCAGGACCAGAGACGGCCAGCTTAACAGGCCAAGGGGATTAACCCCCCCTTGCTAAGGGGAGTGCCGTCTCTGAGATCCGTAACAATTGGTGCCGAGGAGTTGGGATTTGGACCCGAACCCCAAAAAAAAAAAAAAAAAAAAACATCTAAAAATTTGGTCAAAATTTGGAGCGACTGAAATTTTATTAGAACATCCAAATTAAATCGTGCCATGGATGATCAAGGCGATCGGATGCCGGTAGGGGAGGTAGAAGAGGGTTTAGAGGCAACCAAGGACCCCAGGGTGGAGGAGAGCAATGAGGGTGCGGTAGCGGGGGTTGCAGGCGCACAATATAGCGGCGCCTCGCACGAGGTTGCAGGAGCACAAAATGGCGCCTCGCACATGGCGGCGAGAGCCGAGCCTGCAGCACCAATGGGCTGGGCCCATTTTCTGGCACAAATGAGGGCTTCTATGGAAGAGTCAATATATAATGAGAAAAGGGACGCCATGTCAGACGAATCCGGGTGTGATCTGGAAAAATTGAGGGAGGAATCCAGGTGTGAAGTGGAAAAACGGATAGCAGAGGCTAGAAGGGATCATACAAAAATGAAGGAGGACATGAGGCGCAAGTCGGGCGAAAAGGTCGCGGTGGTACGCGACGAGGTAGCGTGACTTGAGGAGCGCACAGAGAGCGAGCTTGAGCAAAGGGTAGCCAAGTTGATCAGGGCTATAAGGGACAAGACGCGGGATGTAGAAAAGCCGACAACCATCAAATTGGATTAAAAAAATGTCGGGAACGCCGGGGAAGGTTTAATTTGAAGACAAAATTTTATGGGCGCCGACGGTCGAGGTAGAGCAAAGCACAGGTAACTGGACCGGGGTAGAAATCGCGACCCGGGGTATGAGGAAGCCGGCGACCACCGAGGTAGAAGAGAAAATTTTAATAAAGCCAGCGGTCATCGAGGAGAAAGGAATTAACAAATTGGTTATAGTTGAAATTGGGATTGGAGAGACGGACTTGGTAGAGCAACAGCGGGAGGAAAAGATGGAAAATGTGCAAAGTCCGTGCTCACATCATGATGCTGTGCTTAATAGCCCCAATAAAGATTTGCAGGTGGTGTTGGAGCGAAGGAGAAGAAGCGCCCAGGTGAGTCATGCTGTATATTGTGCGGGGAGATTTTGCAGGAGGATGTTTGGCGCAAAAAGAATTTTCGCGCGCTTGGGATCGAGAAAGCACCCGGGCGTTGGTGGAGGGTCCCTTGTGAGTGGTGCGAGTGGAAATGGCACGCTTGGGAGGAAAAAGTGTGCGCCGAGGAGCGAGTGTGCTGTCGAGAGTGAGAGTGAATGCACGACAGAGTGTGGTGGTGAGAGTGACACGGAGTGCGAGTTGGTGGTTGCGAGTGAGAAAGAATGCACACCTGGAATGGTTGAGTGTGTGCGGGAATGCACACCTGAGTTGGTGGTGAAGCACGTGATCGGGTGTGCAAAAGAGTGCACACCCATGGATGTCACAGAGGATGTGACCGAGGAGTCGGCGCGAGGAGGTGTGTTGATGAAGGGTGCGAACGACGAGTGTGCGGTGGTCAGGTGTGTAACGAAGTCGGTGAGCGGAATGAGTACCTGGGTGGTGTATAAGAGAAGGTGCAATAACAAAGTGCGTGGGATTTACGAGCGGCGTTGGAGCGCCGGGCTTGGTGATTGTGAAAGGGGTCGCGTATGCGTGTGAGCATGCGAGTAAGGCATCGACGTTAAACGGGATAGCGGTTAGACCGACGTTTAGCCGAAGCGAGCTCTCGGTCCGTGCTGGGCTTTGGGTATTGCGGGAGCCAGCGGGGATCGGTGCCGCGTCCCTCCTCTTCGGAGCGTCGTGCACGATCCGGGCCGGGCCCCGGCCCACACGGTCGAGTCCGGGCTTTGCCGGGCAAGGCGACCGGCCCGGTTCGAGGGAAGGTAGGAGGGATCGGAACGGCGCCCCCTTGTGGTGGTGGCGTTCCACTCGGGCAAGTTTGGCCCACCGCGCATGGGAGCGAAAGGCCCCGTGCCGGGATGGTGCTGTGAACCTTGGCCCAAACAAACCACCTCACCTGAACTGAGTGCCGGACGGACCCAACCTGCAGGAGACCAAACCACCCGTATGCATTGCGCGGCTTTGCGAAGCCGAGCTTTGCAAATGTAATGACGCACCGAGGCTCGAAGGTTAATGGACGATGGTAGGGATAGGGAATATGATTGGCAAATTGGATTGGTAAATTTGATTGGCACCAATGATTGGCAAATTTGATTGGCAGAAAAATTGGATGGGCGAAATTGATAGTGAGAGATGCCCGATGTAGAGGGATGGCAAATCCACCATCCCTCACATCCACCCGGGCACATGAGCTATAGATAATGGGGTTATGGTGGTGCAAACCAAGCCAGGGAGGGTTTGGATAATTGTTAGGGACTTAGAAAGATGACAATAGGTAACTGGAGAGTTAAGTAGCGACATGATACCTGTAGTGGGGATGTAGAATAGATTAGGTGGATGATAATGACGTGGGATGTGCAATAGTATAAGGGAAGACGGCAAGCACTAAGTTAGAGGGAAAACCAGGTAGATCAGATGATGCAGTGTGTTTGTGGTGTGGTTTATTGAATGAGGCATTGCGTATGGAAGTTCTTGCTGATGAGCATATTGAAATGAGGAATTGAGAGGCAATGCTCGTGAATGGTGCAGTGTGTGTGAAGGAGGTGATTGAGCAGTGTATGGTGCAAAGTGCGATTGTGAGTTGTATTGAGCGAATGGTCCTGGAGGGAAGACGGGTGCAAGAGCCACCAGGTGTGTGTGAGCACAGGTGTGCAAGTGAAGCACAGGTGTGTGGAGAATGGTTGGATGAAATGAATGGTCTGGAATACGTGGAGTATGGAATGGATGGTGTGGAGTGAGTAGTGTGGAATATGTGGAGTGGAGTGGTTGGGGCGAAAGGAGTGGATGGGGAAGATGGACCCCTTTCACGAGTACCCGGGGAGGGTAGTTTAAGAGTAGGCAGAGGGAGTAGGTAAATTGTGGTTGGATATTGGCATCTGTGGTACGTGTGGTAGAATGGTGTTTGGATGGGTGCATTAGTGAAGTGGAAATGGCTGGGCGTGTGGCCTGTTAGTGAGTGTAATGGAATGGGCACTCCGCCACTGTCAGGATGTCAGCCAGGTGAGGCCGCAGGTGGGCTCTGGGAGCCAGTACAGTTGTTCAGTGGGGCCTGAGGATCCGGAGGACGGACCCGGGTAGCCCAGTGCCAGAGAGGGCACCGAGTGGGGAGAGTGCCAGAGGGCCTTCCCCAGGTAGATAGGTTAGGGTAAGGAGCAGGTAAGCTCGGAGGTAACTACAGTGGTGGAGGTGTGCAGGTGAATAGACCTGCTGGTGAGCCACACGACCCAGCCCGGAAATTGTGCGAAGGCACAGGGAGTTGAATCGGGGGAGTGAGACCCCAAATTGGTGAGCGCCACAGATGGTCAATGGGAATTGGTTTTTAGAACCGCATAGAGTAAGGTGGCCAATGGTTTTGCAGGGAAAGACCTTGGGTAGAGTAAAAATGTAAAAGTCATTTACAGGATAGTTAGGATTGAATTCCCTTCACACCATATGCAGCAACTCACCTGAGGTGACAGGACTCCACACCATGTTTTTTTGTTGCAAATGTTTTGGGAATGTGAGACGCATCATGACGTGGGGGTGACATTGTACTTGGTTGTTCCATGTTTTCCTCCTTACGAGGAATTGATGAGAAATTGGAATTGATGGCAAATTTGGTAGAGGGATTGTTGAGGAATTTGGAATTAGGGGAGATATGGGGAAGACAGGACAATAGAGACGGAATATGTAAATGTGTAGAGTTTTGTTGTAAATACGGGGTAAGGGGCAAGGGTAGATTAGGTGACTGGGGGGGGGAGGGGGGGCGTATGGTAGGGACGAGCTTTCTCCGCTCGCTCACATGCGCACCTCACCTCTGCATTGCCTTGTTTTGATGTGTACCCTTGCGCTCTTGCATCCTGCTAACTTTGCTTTGTCCTCCTTCCCCACCTATGGACCGTGCTCTCTGGGCACTGGGGGGAAAACGTGCAGGAGCCGCACTTGTGTGCCCGAGCCGCCGCTGCACAGCCTGCCTGGATCGGTACACCACCTTATGGACCGCACGACTTGCGGCCTAGCACCACCATATGGACCACACGCTTCTGTGGCTAAGCACCACACCCTTATGGACCCCATGTGTTGGGGGCCTGGCCCCTCTGCTGGGACCGGCCATGATGGCCAGAGAAGAGTTGGCTTGCGGACCACGGTGAGGTGGCCCCTTTTGCCCTGCAGGTGGACCACCCATAGTTGGCCCCTGTGGGCCCCAAATAAAAATGGACGCGTTTTGTGCCTTTTTATTATTTGCAAATAGGCAGCAAGCCACAAGAGAAGGACAACATCTGGAAGAAACATCGGCCAGCAGAGCAGGAGCAGAAAGAAGAACCCGGTCAACAGTATGTTTGTTTTTATTTGAAATGTATGCAATGAGCACTGGATGGTGCTTTGGTTTTTTTCTGGTGCTGATTGGTGCTTTGGTGCTTTGTGATGCTCTTGTGCTTGGGGGTGCACTGCAATATCAATTGTGCATCCCCGGGCACTTGAGTATGGTGTATCGGTGCAGTGCAGTGCATGCTCTTCCTCTTTTTCAGAAACATATTTTGTCTCCCAAAATGACAGGTCCTGGGTTTGCCGTGTAAATACAAATTTGTGTTTTGTAAATAATGCTCCCTGCCGGCTTTATGTATAGTTTGAGAATAATTCCGCAATTCGGTTATTCTGTGGGCGTGAGTCTGTAAGGTAGGATGCAACGTAGCAGGCGGGACATACCTAGTTGTTTTAAAACTGTCGCACTCAAGGGTAAGGGTAATAGTAGAGGGCTATTACACCTAGTGTCACATTAAGTAAAGTTAGTTCGGGTCGAGACGACCCTAGAGGAAAAACGGGTGCTGTGTTACGCTTTTTAGAACCTTCACTAGTAAATTTTAGTAAATGTATCCCTTATAAATGTCCCCCTGTAAATATTCCCATCAATTGGCTTGTTAAAGATCGCACCCTAGTTAGTCCATGAACAACACGTAGCGAACCATAGGACCTCTTCGTAGTTATTTCATTATTATGTGTTTCAGTTAAGGATCGAACCATAGGACCCCCACAAGACGCCATTGCCCATGTGCTCCATCTCGGAGAAGAAGGGGGAGGAGCCGCCAGATCACGGGCATGGCACGTCGATGCATCGGCAGAGGTGGAGTCAGCAAGCCCTTACCGGCCAACCAGCACCGCGGTGAGCCAACCGGTAGGCGGGTCATCAGAGCCGGCGGCTTGATTTCGAACACAGCAATAAAGGCGGGGGCGGGGGACTGCTTAGGCAGATGAGTGATCCAGCCGAACCGAGAAGAGAGAGACGTGGGGGTGCTCGCATTGCGGCAATAGTCCGAGACCCTCTAGGGCCCTATTGTCGCCGGTTGTTGAGACGCGGAGCTGCCGGCCGCTGTTCGCCTCGAGCCCGGAGCGTGAACCTGGAGTGAACCCCAATGCTGTGCCGCTGCCCAGACCTGCCAGCCCCTTACCATCTGCCTGGACCATTCTCTCCCTGGCGCATCCTTACCATCTGCCTGGACCATTCTCTCCCTGGCGCATCCCTACCATTGCCATTCTCCCTGTCGTGTAAGTCTGTTCGTGTTGTCTGGGGTATAATATAAGATTGCTTTAAGGTTTGCTCTGTCTTCTTCTTCTTCTTCTGTATATTACTTTCGTTCCTCCTCTTCTTTGGTTTTGTATATAATTAATAAATTCCACCTGTTCCCTCTTATTCTTTGGTTTCATTCTCCCCCGATCGCTTTAGTCCCTTCTTTCGATTGAGTACCTGTGGCACGATTTGGCCAACGCTCGGAATCGGGTTTAGTCTCTTGATAACGGCTCGAGCCGCGGATTGCTAAACCGCTCGGCAAATACCATCTTGTCCGTGGTTCGAGCGGTACTTGTCTCCCTGTTTTGCGGAGGGATTGGTAAAGGTATTCGGGAGAACACCTTTACCAATAACCCTGATCAATTCCACCCTGCAAAAGAGCGTTACAAGTACCAGGACCAGAGACAGCCAGCTTAACAGGCCAAGGGGATTAACCCCCCCTTGCTAAGGGGAGTGCCGTCTCTGAGATCCGTAACAATATATATATATATATATATATATATATATATATATATGTTGGAATTGGGACTTAGAACTTGGGACTCAGAAGACTCAGAGAAAGGAGCAACGGATATATTTATTAGAACTCGGTTACACAAGCTTGCGGACAGCAAGATGTCGCAGGAGGCTCACACGAAATGACCAACACTACAACAAGATGCTCTGAAATAATTCGATTTAAACTTGCTATATATAAAGAATATCGGGTGTGGTTTTAGCTCACAAGATACAGAGACAGAATGGGCTCATTGGTCCTCCCACCATTAGTCCCATCCTGTTGTTCAGTTAGTTAAAGGAAGCTCATCCAAGGCCACTCATGGGTTAGCTCAGATAAGGAGATGGTCAGCAATATGTGGCAACATGTTTACAACTTTCTGTATAGAGACCTTGGTTGGGAAAGTACAAAGGGAGTGGGCACTCATAAATGTGTCAGCCTACAGGATATTGGCAAAGTCATGAGGGAGGCTGAGAGATAGCAGCTGCAACCAAGGCCAAAAAGGGGAACAAGAGATTATGCCAACACAGGGCAAGCACAGAACTCCTTATTAGGGTATTACACATCCTCAAGGCACAAGAAAGGACTAAGTATCTTAAAAGAATACAGCAATCAGTCAAAACAAAACATATAATTGGTTATACTTGGTAATTGGTAAAGCAGTAAGAAAATACAAAGGGGGAGGGGAATAATAGCTCTCTACATACCGCCCTTTTGGATCTAAGATACAAAGTTATCTACGAGCCAAATCAAAGGCCTTTATTTCAAAACAAAGCAGAAACAAAACAAATCAGAAAAGTCATTCAACATATCACGCGAAGGCAGCCCAGTGAGCATGTAGTGCCCAAAGCACTCCACATCGCACCCAGCAGGATGATTCGCGTCTGTATGTGAGTATGCAATGTAAGTCCGTAAAAGCAGGGTGATCAAATGGCATGGAAAACCCTCCAAGAGAAGTGAGATAGACAGTGTAAAAGGTTCACTAAACATACCACGCGAATGCAGCCCAGTGAGCATGTCCCGTACCCAAAGTACCACACATCGCACTCAGCAGGATGATCCGCGGGTATGTGGGTGTATGTGGGTGTTGTGGGTGTATGATGTAAGTCAGGTGTAAATGGGTGTATGATGGTGTATGAGGTGAGACCGTAGAGGCATGAAGATCGAATAGCACGTCAAATCCACAACGAAGACCTCTGGTTCCGCCGGGGTCCACACCCAGGAAGATCTCCCGACCCACCCTTTGCCCACAGAGGTGCGGCCAGGACTACCCCCCGACTGGAGCTCGCCCAAGCTTCCCCAGGTGAAATCCTTGTAGATCTTCAGCGCTCAATCGATATTCATGTTCATGAGGTCTCTTACATGCTGGTGATCTGGGGAAGACACAACGTCATCAGTATCAGGTGGCTTAAACCTATGGCCAAAAAACAAAGCATAATGGTCCAAAGGAGGGAGAGCAACTTCCTTTGGGTCAAAGTCGAGATCGTCCGAGGCGATGCTGCTTCCACCGCTGTTATCCATGGACGAATCTTCAAAACAATCAGATTCGGAACTCAGAGTATCTCCACGATTGAGTTCCTCACCATCCAGGCTTGGGTTTGCAGTTGGGTCCAAATCCAGGACTGGGTCAGTGACGTTTGCCTCACTGTGAGCTTGTGAGACATAAAGGTGAGCCCGTGAAACATAAAGAGGCAAAGCCTGCATTGAGACATAAACATCAGTCGGGGACCCTTGCAAGTGGCCCACATCATCATCGGTAACATCATCAGTAACATTATTCTCAGGTGGCGTAGGCCTGCGGCGTCGGCGGCCAGCAATAGTCATAGCCTTACACATCGAGAAAAAACGAGAGGACTCCCTTAGGAACTCGTTGGCATCTGCATGCGACATGTTGGGGTCCAGAGTAATCGGCCTCCTGGCAGCCTGAAATGCCCTGAGGTCCGCAACTGTGTAATCAAAATCATTATCGGTAATATCAACAATGGAAGAACAATCTTCGGAAGCGGAGATCTCATTGTCGCGGCCCAGTGACTCGTTCGGGTCGTCGTTCCAGGATCCGCGATCTGCAGTCACGTCGACGGCCGGTGTGTCATCTGGACCCGCGGTCAGCTTATCGATCAACACCATGGCCTTTTCTGTTGTCTTCAGTGTCCATCCTGTGGTAAACTTTCTCACACACGCAAGGACTAAAGCCTTGATTATTACACAACTGACCACGATTCCAAGGACTATTGCCAAGGCGGTCAATATCCACTTTACTATCGTACCTGTCCATCCTTTGAACCAGTCAGTAAGCCACTCGTGGGAGGCTTCCCGATCCATTCGATTCCTTGTCAATATATGAGCACTTTCTCTTAACCTTATAATAGCAGCACTGACCCCCTGTGAAGGATCAGGAATAAAAGTACAACATCTACCCTCAATTATCCCACATACCCCTCCTCGTTCTGCCAGTAGCATATCTAACGCAACCCTATTTTGCATAACCATTGTACGCAGGTGGACAACCGTGTCCAACATTTCGTCATGTGCTGTAGCGGTGTCGTTGGCCACACTTTCTAAAATTAACGCAATTTTGTCAATGCGGTAACTGCTCATGACCGTCCCAGCCCATGGGAAGAAGAAACCAACGGCTTTCTCCCAATCAGCGCCGTGTAAGGTGGTGGTGTCGTCGTCGTGCCAATAGGTGCTTCGTGGTGTCCTTATGAGTGCAGGGGTATTATACAAGTGTTGTCGCATTTCCATTTCTGGGAAAACTGATCCTAAATAGCAAATTCCTCCCCAATTATCAGGTAAATACGGGTAAGCTTTGTTCCCGCATACAAACATGGTCCCGTGTGGAGCCACTAAATGGGTGGTCATGCAAGTGCGAAGGCCTGGGATAGTGTTCGTCCCGTTTTCCCCTTCCCATGCCAACTGGAGGTGTGTGAGGTTATGTAAGGGCGAACTTGTAACATTCACTATTAGCCTGTGTTTTCCTTTCCTAGGGTCCGCGGGGAGGGTATCTCTACACACGGATTTGCCTACCATTACTTGGCCTTTTCCTTCTAAGCAGAGGGCCCCCCTCGCCGGCTTGACCCAAACCGGCGCCGGACGTTCCTCAAAGTGTCGGGACTGGATGGGGGGGGGAGTACTGGAAAACCCGTTTACACGCGGTTCCGTCAGAACCTTGGCTTGTCAGGGTTGTACTAAGGCATTTGGTATCTAGTGGCTTCGAGCACAAATCATTGAGTGATAAGGGTAACACTACCATTGGTATTCCTGCTGTGCTGGTGCGGGGAAGGTGCATACACATCCAACACCGTGTCCTGTTCTGTACTGTGGCCATATGCCGTGCGACCTTCCAGTATGTGTTCTCCTCTGGCTTCCTTCTTACTTCCTGGGCAGGCGGGGTTTTAATGACGTAGGCGGCGCAACTAGGTCGTAAGTAGGGTGCAGTTCCATTTGGGATTATCGTGCGAGGGGGCCATATTCCACATTCAAGTATCATTGTTGTATCCGGGCCAATGGGGGTATAATGCAATAAGAGGGTAGTATTCTCAATGCCCTTGCCCCATCGATATCCTGGGGCATATCGACTGCTTATGTCCCCAGTGTATGTTCCATTTTCCACTTTTCTAACCTTAGTCAGGACTAGGCGTGGTCTTGTCATGCGTGCCTGTGGTGTCTTATTGTGTACCACTATAGCTTCCACCCATCTTACAGATAACCACTTAAAGCTTGTTTCCAAGTTACAGCAATTCACCGCTACTTTGTCTCCCCAGCGAGCCGTTATATACTTGACGGGGTAGAGGGGAAATGCTGGATAGTTGTCGGGTCCTGGGTACTTGGGGAGGTCCTTTCTCGATAGCTCAAAGTGCAAGAGCCTATCTTTGGCAGGGGGTTTGCGGCAGCTACCCAGAATTCCCATCATCATGACCGTCATCGCCGCCCTTAGGAGACTGTAGTGCCCTAGACGGTGCATTGTCTTCAGCAGTGTGAGGTGTAGTGTCTTGTGTGGCTTGTGGTGCGGGGATGGACAACTTACAATGGGTGGCGTGGATCCACGAAGGTTTACCCTCGCAGAAGACTGCCGTCGTTGTGACCAGTAGCACCTGGAATGGTCCCTTCCACCGTGGCTCCAAAGCAGCCTTGCGGGTGAAGTGCTTTACGAGCACCCAGTCGCCGGCTTGGAAGTCGTGGATGGCGTGGCCTATTGGTTCAGGCAGCGCCTCTCGTACTCCAGCATGGATGCTGCGTGCCACATTGGACAAGCCTATGCAAAATCTCAAAAGCATGTCATCCATTACTGGCAAAGCAAGGGTGGACATGTCCGTTGGTGCTGAAACGGGCAAGCTCATAGGTCGTCCCATTAATATTTCGTGGGGGGAAAGGCCCGTAGTGCGACCCGGGGTGGAACGGATGCTCATCAATGCAAGCGGGAGAGCCTCTGGCCACCTCAAGCCTGTGTCTGCGCAAAGCTTCGCTAGTTTATTCTTTAAAGTCTTATTCGTTCGTTCCACCAGTCCCGATGACTGTGGGTGGTAAACGCAATGGAAGGACTGTTTAACGCCCAACGCCTTCAGGATGCCCTTGACCACCTGCGCCGTGAAATGGGCCCCCTTGATCTGACGAAATTATCTGGGGGATGCCAAATCTGCACATAAAATCCCGCACGAGGCGCTTCGCTACTGTCGGGGCATCGGACTTGACGCATGGATAGGCTTCGACCCATTTGGTGAACGTATCTACGATTACCAACACATAGCGAAACGACATGCTTGGTTCCAATTCTGTAAAATCGAACTCGATAGTTGCGAACGGCCCACTTGGCGGGGGCCGTCCCCCGTCATGTGCATGTCTCGGCGGCGCCCCTCTATTGTGTTGCTGGCAGACCACACACGATCGGCACACTTCGGATACAATCCGTGACAGTCCTGGCGCTGCCCAAGTGTAGTTTATCTGTCCCATCACCCCCCTCTGGCACACATGACCATTTTGATGTGCCATGCGTGCCAGCCAAGGCAGTAAGGCCTGGGGTGCTATAGGTTTCCCGTCAAGGGTCCATATTTCTCCTGGCCCAAGGCGTGTTGCCCCTCGCTTGAGCCAGTCCTCATGTTCGGCCGTCGGTGCAGCGGTCTGCAAATTTATGATATCGTCCTTAGTTGGTGTGGCGGGTGGTCCCACAGTCGGTATGTCAGCAATCTGTGCGGATGTCTTCTTTGCTCGTGTCACCATCGGCATATTGCATTCTATCTGTTGGTTGGCGGCCTTTCCTGCCGCCTCGTCCGCCCTTGCATTGCCCCGGGCAACGTCAGTGTCCGCCCTTTGGTGGCCACGACATTTAATTACCGCGATAGCGCGGGGAAGTAAAATGCTTCGGAGGAGCCCTTCTACCAACGCGCCATTCTTTATCACTGAACCGGCAGATGTGAGAAAACCTCTCATCTTCCAGATGGCCCCTTTATCGTGGACTACGCCGTGAGCGTAGGCCGAATCTGTGTAAATGTTGACGGCAAGGCCTTCCGCCAAGCTGCACGCTCTGGTCAAGGCGCACAGCTCCACCTGCTGTGCGGAAAATGTAGGTGGAAGACGCCCGCTTTCTACCGTTTCGCTATCCGAGCACACGGCGTACCCGGACAACAGGGACCCGTCCCATGCGCGCCTAGCTGATCCATCGACATAATATGTACAGTCGGGGTATTCTAGGGGATTGTCCTTTAAATCCGATCGCACCGTGGAGACTAGCTGCACAACGTCGGCGCACACATGGGGTTCGCCCTCCTCAGGGGTGGGCATCAGTGAGGCTGGGTTGAGTGTCGTGCAACGTTCGATCGTGATGTTGGCTGCAGTGATCAGTGCGGATTCGTATTGCATTAATCTAGTGTTAGACAAATGCTGTGTGCTTCGCTGTAACAACAGCGAAGTGACGCAATGCGGTACCCGTAGCGTTACTGGGTGTCCCATAATGATGTCCGCTGTTCTTTCTACTGCGTACCTGGCCGCTGCCACGGCTTGCAGGCACACCGGGAACCCTCGTTCGACCGGGTCTAACTTTTTACTAAAGTAGGCCACCGGCCGCTCCTTATCCCCATGAGTCTGTGTCAAAACTGACTGGGCGAAACCTCCCACGGCGTGAGTGTAAAGGGTAAATGGTTTCGCATAATCCGGAAGTCCTAATGACGGTGCCATGACCAACGCCTTTTTCAGCCCTTCAAAACATCGCCTCAATTCATCCGTCCATACCAATTCGTCCGGGGCGTTTGATTTGGTCGCCTCGTACAGTGGCTTAGCCAGCAGCGCAAAATCAAGTATCCAAGTGCGGCAATATCCCGTCATACCTAGGAAGCGCAGCATTTTCCGTTGCGAGCGTGGGCGAGGCAACTCCATGATAGCGGTCACCCGTCCAGCATCCAATTCTCGTTTTCCGTGCGAAATGGCGTGTCCCAAGTAAGTTACAACCTTCCGCACAAATTGAAGTTTTGGTCTGCCTACTTTGTGGCCTTTGGCCGCCAAGGCCTTTAATAGGGCCATGGAATCCATTTCGCACGCCTCCTTAGAAGGGGAGCAAATCAACAAATCGTCAACGTATTTCAACAACACTGACCCTCCTGTCAATTCCACATCCGCCAGGTCGCGGTGCAGCGCCCGGGAAAACAGAGTGGGGCTATCTGAAAACCCCTGAGGTAGTACTGTCCAAGTATACTGGCGCCCCCTATGGGTGAAAGCGAACAAGTATTGTGACTCAGCCGCGATGGGCACAGAGAAAAACGCAGAACAAAGGTCGATAACTGTGAAGTATGTTGCGTCCGGCGGGATTGACATCATGAGGGTTTCTCCATTTGGAACTAGTGGGTGTATGCCCTGTATCACCTTGTTCACCTCCCTTAAATCCTGTACAAACCTCCATTTGTCTTTCGTCGGCTTTTTTACTGGCAAAATTGGTGTATTACATGGGCTGTTAGTTTCCACGATAATTTTCTGTTCCACTAGGGATTGAATTACTGGTGCTATGCCTACGTCGGCCTCAGGTCGTAGCTTATACTGTTTTACGTTTGGCAAGCGCATCCCCGGCTGCACTGATATCACTAGAGGTTCGGCGTCTCGCATCCGTCCAACCTCATCATCGCTCTGAGGCCATAAATTGTCTGGCACCTCCGCTAGGAGGTAATCTGACTCACCCGGGTCCGTTAGCACTGGCCTCATGGCATAGGTGCCCTTAGGGGGCAACTCTGCTTCTTCGAACACTCCATCCCTCCGTTGTGTCTTAATGTCAATTGAGAACCCTTCACCATTTTTTAGCCGTTTCAAAGTCCAGCGGCCCCTTTTACACCGATAACCTTGTAAGGGAACTTCTCGTAACCGCCCCACCATCCAACCTACACTTTCCGGTGGCCACCCCTTGGCAGTAGTGAGGGTAACATGGGCGGCCGTTCCTTCGGGGTATTGGGTCAACGCACGCTGACTCGAGGTTAGGACTGCCTCGATTCCTATTCCCTCACGGCCGATCCATATCCGTGATAAGTGTAGAGGCGTGCGTTCGCCCAGCTTTTCCTTAACCTTCTCTCGATAATTCTCGTCCTCTCCCTTTGCATCATAATACGCAGTGCAATGGGGTGGATTATCCTTTAAGTTTTTTATCGAAATTTGGTGCAGTTGTAGCCAATCTCGCAGAACTGAACTGTCCAAACACACATTATCTATGATATGCGTCCAAGTAGCCAGAGCCCCTTCATCCAAGCGCCACCAATACGCGGTGGGGCCGGGCCGAGACAATGCCATCATCAACAAGTCGCGTTTAGATTCCGCGACGTCTACGAAGACTCCCTCCTCTGTACATGAGATTTGACAGCCCAATCGGCACAGCAAGTCCCGTCCCAACAAATTTGTCGGGGCGGTAGTGGTCATCAAAAAGGCATGTTTAGCCTCCAGCGGGCCGCATGTTACTCGCACTTCCTCCGAAATAGGAAGCGCTTGGGGTAAGCCCGAAACGCCCAGTATTTGAACGTTCCTCGCCGTGGGGCGCAAAGATGGCAATTGCCCCTTGTTAATTGTGCTGCGAGTCGCACCCGTATCGACGAGAAATTCTAATTGTCTTCCCTCCACGTCCAACGTCAAGGTTGGTTCCTCTGCCGGTGTCATGGTCAAAAGAGGACACTCCTTGGGCGACCCGCCAGCGTCCCGTCAATAGGCCCCTCTATTGTATTGGGGCGGAAACCCCTTACGAGCACTTGGGCAATCACGTCTCCAGTGTCCCATTTGCTTGCAATAAAAACACGGTTCCTGCGGAACCGGTGGTGCGGAGGGCATAGGTCGTCCCTCTACAGCGCCCCTTCCGCCCAGCCGGCGTTCTGGCGGCCCCCACTGTGACTGGTTTACTGGTTGCCATTGCGGCGGACCCCGAGGCGGGGCCCAGTTCCCCCTTGGTCCATTCTGCATCCCACTATTGGGGGGTGGTCCAGGGGTTTGGAGAAGGGGTCTTGGTGGGTACCAAATTTGGGGAGGGGGCCCTTGCACGGTCCAAGTTTGAGGGTTTTGAGGAGGAGGGGGAAGAGGGGGTGGTATTGTCCATTGTTGTTTTATCTCATCCATATTAATTAGTCCAAAGTCTTGGTCAGTACAACCATCGCAGTCGTTGTTTTCGTGGTGGATCCACTCTCCGTTGGGGAATTGGCCCCTATAGAAAGGCAAACACCCCCTCCCATGGTCCTCATAACCCCGGACAGGCCCCCACTTCTGGCACTGTTCGCGTATGTGGTTCTGACTCTGATCCCCCTTTTTATTTTGATTAAATTGAGCCCGTTTCTCCTGGACAAACATTTGCAATATTTCCTCCTTAATATCCTTCTTCTCCTCTAAGGAGGAGCCCGGGCATTGTTCCAGTTTGTCGCATAACTCGTTGGTTGTCATTCCTTTCCAGCCGAAAAGGACTAACTGTACCTGTTTCTTTAATGCTGGCCGAAGCCCCTCTATTAAATATTGGTTTACCAATGGGTTGGGTAGTTCTGTCATCAGCATCGGGCCCAGTCCTCCCCAGCGCGCGATGGCCCTTTCCAACCTTTCCCGGTAATCCCCAATTGATTCTCCTGCCTTTTGTTTTATGGCCCCGATCTTTCCCCAATCCGGACCTCCTGCTGGCAACAGCGCCTGCTCAATAGACTCTAGCAGCCGGACCTTTAGATCATCCCATTGCGCTTGTGTTATCTGGGGGTTTGCACCCACCACCCTTGGGTCTGCCGTCGGCCACTGTGCTCTTTGCCTAGCCTTATCCCATACCTTGGGTGGGAGCACAGAAGTGCCCATATGGGTTATATCTCGAAAGTCACAATCGCCATGCTCGCATGTGATCCAATTCGCTATGGTCGGAGCTATCTGTCGTGGGTCCTCGATAAGCAAATGTTGAATCCTTTCCCGCATCACCGTTAAGGCGGATTCCTTCCATGGTACCCTTTCTCGAACCCCATGACCTGCTGCATCAACTCTGATAACTTGTAGGGGGCACAATTTTCCTTCCTCTGTTAATCCAGGGCATTCCTTCAATGGGGGGTATAAACTAGAGATTCCGGTGGTTCGGGGGGTCTTGTTCCCATTACAGCCTACCAATGAGGGGTATAACCCATCCTGTCCTATCGGTGGTGGGAACCCTGCGATGTCGGTCCCGTTATCTATCCCGTTAGCCCCGAGCTGTGCAAACAGGTTTCCCTGGCTCGGATGGTTCTGGGGGGTAACGGCCATCGTGCCGTGGGGTATCGGCCCCTGGGGTAACTGGGGCGCGATGGTAGCGGGGTTGCAGGGAGGTGGTGGCGGGAGCGCAGAAAGGATAGGTGGTGCCTGAAACCCCGGGACAGGGCTTAGGTCTGGGGCTGGGGAGGGTAGATTGGTTACTACCTCCCCTACCACGGGGTCTGAGTTTTCAACGAGCGACATCAGTCGCGCGTTGGCCTGCCTCTCTAATTCTTCAATCGCTTCATCCTGCATTTTATTCGCCTGTTTCCTCAGACCTTTGAGTTTTGATACCTCACCGGCCAAGCTGGCCTGTTTCGACTTTGCGTGTCGCTTCATCGCTTCTTCCTTCCACCAACCAAAGACTTTCCAATAGTCAGGCGGGAAGTGTTTCGTGTCCTGTTCTAACTTTTCTAATGCCCCATACAACACGTCCAATTTTTCCAGCGCAAAAGACCCTCCTTCGGGCCACGGTTCACCTAGATCCTTAGTCAGCGCAACCCATGACTTCCCTGGTCTCGCAGCATCATAGCCATACCTCCGAAACATGAAAAATGCTGGGGTATTTCTAAGAGGTTCACCTGCCTTTACAGTCTTATTACCCATCCTGTTCCCCATCCTAGGAAAATTTAGTTTACCAACGTAGCCTTGTACCCGTGAGGTTCGCCCGCCTCGCGAGGTACGGCCGTCTACCTAACTCTTGAGAGGCTCGCAGCCTTGTACCCGTGAGGTTCGCCCGCCTCGCGAGGTACAGCCACGCTACCTACTCTCCTGAGAGGCTCGCCCGCCTACTCAGCTGTCTAACCTACCCTTACTATACTCTCCTGGCGTCCTACGCCCTTATAATACTTCTAATCTTACTTATAATTCCGACGTCTCCCGGGTAGGCCTCGGATCGGGACGCCGCCCTTATCCTTACCCTCACAACCCAGAGATCTATTACTCCTTATCCTCAGGCGCCCAACGTGGGCCACTTCCCCTTACGTAACGTTACCCTGACGAGTCCATAAACAGTCAGTTGCTCCGGGACCCAAGCGGTCCGTATTTAAATTTAGGTTCGTGGATCAGGTTCGAGCAGGGAACGGAACAAACGGCACCCGAGCAAGAGAGTGGGTTACAATTTGGACTGACCCCCAGGCTATAAAGGAAAAACAAAAGAAAACCACAGCTCACCTGACCCGGATCAATTGCCAGCTGGTCTCACCACTCACTTGCCTGGGACCGCGTCCCTGACTGCACTGACTGATCCCACCGCTGCCACCACTTGTTGGAATTGGGACTTAGAACTTGGGACTCAGAAGACTCAGAGAAAGGAGCAACGGATATATTTATTAGAACTCGGTTACACAAGCTTGCGGACAGCAAGATGTCGCAGGAGGCTCACACGAAATGACCAACACTACAACAAGATGCTCTGAAATAATTCGATTTAAACTTGCTATATATAAAGAATATCGGGTGTGGTTTTAGCTCACAAGATACAGAGACAGAATGGGCTCATTGGTCCTCCCACCATTAGTCCCATCCTGTTGTTCAGTTAGTTAAAGGAAGCTCATCCAAGGCCACTCATGGGTTAGCTCAGATAAGGAGATGGTCAGCAATATGTGGCAACATGTTTACAACTTTCTGTATAGAGACCTTGGTTGGGAAAGTACAAAGGGAGTGGGCACTCATAAATGTGTCAGCCTACAGGATATTGGCAAAGTCATGAGGGAGGCTGAGAGATAGCAGCTGCAACCAAGGCCAAAAAGGGGAACAAGAGATTATGCCAACACAGGGCAAGAGCTCACAAGCACAGAACTCCTTATTAGGGTATTACACATCCTCAAGGCACAAGAAAGGACTAAGTATCTTAAAAGAATACAGCAATCAGTCAAAACAAAACATATAATTGGTTATACTTGGTAATTGGTAAAGCAGTAAGAAAATACAAAGGGGGAGGGGAATAATAGCTCTCTACATACCGCCCTTTTGGATCTAAGATACAAAGTTATCTACGAGCCAAATCAAAGGCCTTTATTTCAAAACAAAGCAGAAACAAAACAAATCAGAAAAGTCATTCAACATATCACGCGAAGGCAGCCCAGTGAGCATGTAGTGCCCAAAGCACTCCACATCGCACCCAGCAGGATGATTCGCGTCTGTATGTGAGTATGCAATGTAAGTCCGTAAAAGCAGGGTGATCAAATGGCATGGAAAACCCTCCAAGAGAAGTGAGATAGACAGTGTAAAAGGTTCACTAAACATACCACGCGAATGCAGCCCAGTGAGCATGTCCCGTACCCAAAGTACCACACATCGCACTCAGCAGGATGATCCGCGGGTATGTGGGTGTATGTGGGTGTTGTGGGTGTATGATGTAAGTCAGGTGTAAATGGGTGTATGATGGTGTATGAGGTGAGACCGTAGAGGCATGAAGATCGAATAGCACGTCAAATCCACAACGAAGACCTCTGGTTCCGCCGGGGTCCACACCCAGGAAGATCTCCCGACCCACCCTTTGCCCACAGAGGTGCGGCCAGGACTACCCCCCGACTGGAGCTCGCCCAAGCTTCCCCAGGTGAAATCCTTGTAGATCTTCAGCGCTCAATCGATATTCATGTTCATGAGGTCTCTTACATGCTGGTGATCTGGGGAAGACACAACGTCATCAGTATCAGGTGGCTTAAACCTATGGCCAAAAAACAAAGCATAATGGTCCAAAGGAGGGAGAGCAACTTCCTTTGGGTCAAAGTCGAGATCGTCCGAGGCGATGCTGCTTCCACCGCTGTTATCCATGGACGAATCTTCAAAACAATCAGATTCGGAACTCAGAGTATCTCCACAATTGAGTTCCTCACCATCCAGGCTTGGGTTTGCAGTTGGGTCCAAATCCAGGACTGGGTCAGTGACGTTTGCCTCACTGTGAGCTTGTGAGACATAAAGGTGAGCCCGTGAAACATAAAGAGGCAAAGCCTGCATTGAGACATAAACATCAGTCGGGGACCCTTGCAAGTGGCCCACATCATCATCGGTAACATCATCAGTAACATTATTCTCAGGTGGCGTAGGCCTGCGGCGTCGGCGGCCAGCAATAGTCATAGCCTTACACATCGAGAAAAAACGAGAGGACTCCCTTAGGAACTCGTTGGCATCTGCATGCGACATGTTGGGGTCCAGAGTAATCGGCCTCCTGGCAGCCTGAAATGCCCTGAGGTCCGCAACTGTGTAATCAAAATCATTATCGGTAATATCAACAATGGAAGAACAATCTTCGGAAGCGGAGATCTCATTGTCGCGGCCCAGTGACTCGTTCGGGTCGTCGTTCCAGGATCCGCGATCTGCAGTCACGTCGACGGCCGGTGTGTCATCTGGACCCGCGGTCAGCTTATCGATCAACACCATGGCCTTTTCTGTTGTCTTCAGTGTCCATCCTGTGGTAAACTTTCTCACACACGCAAGGACTAAAGCCTTGATTATTACACAACTGACCACGATTCCAAGGACTATTGCCAAGGCGGTCAATATCCACTTTACTATCGTACCTGTCCATCCTTTGAACCAGTCAGTAAGCCACTCGTGGGAGGCTTCCCGATCCATTCGATTCCTTGTCAATATATGAGCACTTTCTCTTAACCTTATAATAGCAGCACTGACCCCCTGTGAAGGATCAGGAATAAAAGTACAACATCTACCCTCAATTATCCCACATACCCCTCCTCGTTCTGCCAGTAGCATATCTAACGCAACCCTATTTTGCATAACCATTGTACGCAGGTGGACAACCGTGTCCAACATTTCGTCATGTGCTGTAGCGGTGTCGTTGGCCACACTTTCTAAAATTAACGCAATTTTGTCAATGCGGTAACTGCTCATGACCGTCCCAGCCCATGGGAAGAAGAAACCAACGGCTTTCTCCCAATCAGCGCCGTGTAAGGTGGTGGTGTCGTCGTCGTGCCAATAGGTGCTTCGTGGTGTCCTTATGAGTGCAGGGGTATTATACAAGTGTTGTCGCATTTCCATTTCTGGGAAAACTGATCCTAAATAGCAAATTCCTCCCCAATTATCAGGTAAATACGGGTAAGCTTTGTTCCCGCATACAAACATGGTCCCGTGTGGAGCCACTAAATGGGTGGTCATGCAAGTGCGAAGGCCTGGGATAGTGTTCGTCCCGTTTTCCCCTTCCCATGCCAACTGGAGGTGTGTGAGGTTATGTAAGGGCGAACTTGTAACATTCACTATTAGCCTGTGTTTTCCTTTCCTAGGGTCCGCGGGGAGGGTATCTCTACACACGGATTTGCCTACCATTACTTGGCCTTTTCCTTCTAAGCAGAGGGCCCCCCTCGCCGGCTTGACCCAAACCGGCGCCGGACGTTCCTCAAAGTGTCGGGACTGGATGGGGGGGGGGAGTACTGGAAAACCCGTTTACACGCGGTTCCGTCAGAACCTTGGCTTGTCAGGGTTGTACTAAGGCATTTGGTATCTAGTGGCTTCGAGCACAAATCATTGAGTGATAAGGGTAACACTACCATTGGTATTCCTGCTGTGCTGGTGCGGGGAAGGTGCATACACATCCAACACCGTGTCCTGTTCTGTACTGTGGCCATATGCCGTGCGACCTTCCAGTATGTGTTCTCCTCTGGCTTCCTTCTTACTTCCTGGGCAGGCGGGGTTTTAATGACGTAGGCGGCGCAACTAGGTCGTAAGTAGGGTGCAGTTCCATTTGGGATTATCGTGCGAGGGGGCCATATTCCACATTCAAGTATCATTGTTGTATCCGGGCCAATGGGGGTATAATGCAATAAGAGGGTAGTATTCTCAATGCCCTTGCCCCATCGATATCCTGGGGCATATCGACTGCTTATGTCCCCAGTGTATGTTCCATTTTCCACTTTTCTAACCTTAGTCAGGACTAGGCGTGGTCTTGTCATGCGTGCCTGTGGTGTCTTATTGTGTACCACTATAGCTTCCACCCATCTTACAGATAACCACTTAAAGCTTGTTTCCAAGTTACAGCAATTCACCGCTACTTTGTCTCCCCAGCGAGCCGTTATATACTTGACGGGGTAGAGGGGAAATGCTGGATAGTTGTCGGGTCCTGGGTACTTGGGGAGGTCCTTTCTCGATAGCTCAAAGTGCAAGAGCCTATCTTTGGCAGGGGGTTTGCGGCAGCTACCCAGAATTCCCATCATCATGACCATCATCGCCGCCCTTAGGAGACTGTAGTGCCCTAGACGGTGCATTGTCTTCAGCAGTGTGAGGTGTAGTGTCTTGTGTGGCTTGTGGTGCGGGGATGGACAACTTACAATGGGTGGCGTGGATCCACGAAGGTTTACCCTCGCAGAAGACTGCCGTCGTTGTGACCAGTAGCACCTGGAATGGTCCCTTCCACCGTGGCTCCAAAGCAGCCTTGCGGGTGAAGTGCTTTACGAGCACCCAGTCGCCGGCTTGGAAGTCGTGGATGGCGTGGCCTATTGGTTCAGGCAGCGCCTCTCGTACTCCAGCATGGATGCTGCGTGCCACATTGGACAAGCCTATGCAAAATCTCAAAAGCATGTCATCCATTACTGGCAAAGCAAGGGTGGACATGTCCGTTGGTGCTGAAACGGGCAAGCTCATAGGTCGTCCCATTAATATTTCGTGGGGGGAAAGGCCCGTAGTGCGACCCGGGGTGGAACGGATGCTCATCAATGCAAGCGGGAGAGCCTCTGGCCACCTCAAGCCTGTGTCTGCGCAAAGCTTCGCTAATTTATTCTTTAAAGTCTTATTCGTTCGTTCCACCAGTCCCGATGACTGTGGGTGGTAAACGCAATGGAAGGACTGTTTAACGCCCAACGCCTTCAGGATGCCCTTGACCACCTGCGCCGTGAAATGGGCCCCCTTGATCTGACGAAATTATCTGGGGGATGCCAAATCTGCACATAAAATCCCGCACGAGGCGCTTCGCTACTGTCGGGGCATCGGACTTGACGCATGGATAGGCTTCGACCCATTTGGTGAACGTATCTACGATTACCAACACATAGCGAAACGACATGCTTGGTTCCAATTCTGTAAAATCGAACTCGATAGTTGCGAACGGCCCACTTGGCGGGGGCCGTCCCCCGTCATGTGCATGTCTCGGCGGCGCCCCTCTATTGTGTTGCTGGCAGACCACACACGATCGGCACACTTCGGATACAATCCGTGACAGTCCTGGCGCTGCCCAAGTGTAGTTTATCTGTCCCATCACCCCCCTCTGGCACACATGACCATTTTGATGTGCCATGCGTGCCAGCCAAGGCAGTAAGGCCTGGGGTGCTATAGTTTTCCCGTCAAGGGTCCATATTTCTCCTGGCCCAAGGCGTGTTGCCCCTCGCTTGAGCCAGTCCTCATGTTCGGCCGTCGGTGCAGCGGTCTGCAAATTTATGATATCGTCCTTAGTTGGTGTGGCGGGTGGTCCCACAGTCGGTATGTCAGCAATCTGTGCGGATGTCTTCTTTGCTCGTGTCACCATCGGCATATTGCATTCTATCTGTTGGTTGGCGGCCTTTCCTGCCGCCTCGTCCGCCCTTGCATTGCCCCGGGCAACGTCAGTGTCCGCCCTTTGGTGGCCACGACATTTAATTACCGCGATAGCGCGGGGAAGTAAAATGCTTCGGAGGAGCCCTTCTACCAACGCGCCATTCTTTATCACTGAACCGGCAGATGTGAGAAAACCTCTCATCTTCCAGATGGCCCCTTTATCGTGGACTACGCCGTGAGCGTAGGCCGAATCTGTGTAAATGTTGACGGCAAGGCCTTCCGCCAAGCTGCACGCTCTGGTCAAGGCGCACAGCTCCACCTGCTGTGCGGAAAATGTAGGTGGAAGACGCCCGCTTTCTACCGTTTCGCTATCCGAGCACACGGCGTACCCGGACAACAGGGACCCGTCCCATGCGCGCCTAGCTGATCCATCGACATAATATGTACAGTCGGGGTATTCTAGGGGATTGTCCTTTAAATCCGATCGCACCGTGGAGACTAGCTGCACAACGTCGGCGCACACATGGGGTTCGCCCTCCTCAGGGGTGGGCATCAGTGAGGCTGGGTTGAGTGTCGTGCAACGTTCGATCGTGATGTTGGCTGCAGTGATCAGTGCGGATTCGTATTGCATTAATCTAGTGTTAGACAAATGCTGTGTGCTTCGCTGTAACAACAGCGAAGTGACGCAATGCGGTACCCGTAGCGTTACTGGGTGTCCCATAATGATGTCCGCTGTTCTTTCTACTGCGTACCTGGCCGCTGCCACGGCTTGCAGGCACACCGGGAACCCTCGTTCGACCGGGTCTAACTTTTTACTAAAGTAGGCCACCGGCCGCTCCTTATCCCCATGAGTCTGTGTCAAAACTGACTGGGCGAAACCTCCCACGGCGTGAGTGTAAAGGGTAAATGGTTTCGCATAATCCGGAAGTCCTAATGACGGTGCCGTGACCAACGCCTTTTTCAGCCCTTCAAAACATCGCCTCAATTCATCCGTCCATACCAATTCGTCCGGGGCGTTTGATTTGGTCGCCTCGTACAGTGGCTTAGCCAGCAGCGCAAAATCAAGTATCCAAGTGCGGCAATATCCCGTCATACCTAGGAAGCGCAGCATTTGCCGTTGCGAGCGTGGGCGAGGCAACTCCATGATAGCGGTCACCCGTCCAGCATCCAATTCTCGTTTTCCGTGCGAAATGGCGTGTCCCAAGTAAGTTACAACCTTCCGCACAAATTGAAGTTTTGGTCTGCCTACTTTGTGGCCTTTGGCCGCCAAGGCCTTTAATAGGGCCATGGAATCCATTTCGCACGCCTCCTTAGAAGGGGAGCAAATCAACAAATCGTCAACGTATTTCAACAACACTGACCCTCCTGTCAATTCCACATCCGCCAGGTCGCGGTGCAGCGCCCGGGAAAACAGAGTGGGGCTATCTGAAAACCCCTGAGGTAGTACTGTCCAAGTATACTGGCGCCCCCTATGGGTGAAAGCGAACAAGTATTGTGACTCAGCCGCGATGGGCACAGAGAAAAACGCAGAACAAAGGTCGATAACTGTGAAGTATGTTGCGTCCGGCGGGATTGACATCATGAGGGTTTCTCCATTTGGAACTAGTGGGTGTATGCCCTGTATCACCTTGTTCACCTCCCTTAAATCCTGTACAAACCTCCATTTGTCTTTCGTCGGCTTTTTTACTGGCAAAATTGGTGTATTACATGGGCTGTTAGTTTCCACGATAATTTTCTGTTCCACTAGGGATTGAATTACTGGTGCTATGCCTACGTCGGCCTCAGGTCGTAGCTTATACTGTTTTACGTTTGGCAAGCGCATCCCCGGCTGCACTGATATCACTAGAGGTTCGGCGTCTCGCATCCGTCCAACCTCATCATCGCTCTGAGGCCATAAATTGTCTGGCACCTCCGCTAGGAGGTAATCTGACTCACCCGGGTCCGTTAGCACTGGCCTCATGGCATAGGTGCCCTTAGGGGGCAACTCTGCTTCTTCGAACACTCCATCCCTCCGTTGTGTCTTAATGTCAATTGAGAACCCTTCACCATTTTTTAGCCGTTTCAAAGTCCAGCGGCCCCTTTTACACCGATAACCTTGTAAGGGAACTTCTCGTAACCGCCCCACCATCCAACCTACACTTTCCGGTGGCCACCCCTTGGCAGTAGTGAGGGTAACATGGGCGGCCGTTCCTTCGGGGTATTGGGTCAACGCACGCTGACTCGAGGTTAGGACTGCCTCGATTCCTATTCCCTCACGGCCGATCCATATCCGTGATAAGTGTAGAGGCGTGCGTTCGCCCAGCTTTTCCTTAACCTTCTCTCGATAATTCTCGTCCTCTCCCTTTGCATCATAATACGCAGTGCAATGGGGTGGATTATCCTTTAAGTTTTTTATCGAAATTTGGTGCAGTTGTAGCCAATCTCGCAGAACTGAACTGTCCAAACACACATTATCTATGATATGCGTCCAAGTAGCCAGAGCCCCTTCATCCAAGCGCCACCAATACGCGGTGGGGCCGGGCCGAGACAATGCCATCATCAACAAGTCGCGTTTAGATTCCGCGACGTCTACGAAGACTCCCTCCTCTGTACATGAGATTTGACAGCCCAATCGGCACAGCAAGTCCCGTCCCAACAAATTTGTCGGGGCGGTAGTGGTCATCAAAAAGGCATGTTTAGCCTCCAGCGGGCCGCATGTTACTCGCACTTCCTCCGAAATAGGAAGCGCTTGGGGTAAGCCCGAAACGCCCAGTATTTGAACGTTCCTCGCCGTGGGGCGCAAAGATGGCAATTGCCCCTTGTTAATTGTGCTGCGAGTCGCACCCGTATCGACGAGAAATTCTAATTGTCTTCCCTCCACGTCCAACGTCAAGGTTGGTTCCTCTGCCGGTGTCATGGTCAAAAGAGGACACTCCTTGGGCGACCCGCCAGCGTCCCGTCAATAGGCCCCTCTATTGTATTGGGGCGGAAACCCCTTACGAGCACTTGGGCAATCACGTCTCCAGTGTCCCATTTGCTTGCAATAAAAACACGGTTCCTGCGGAACCGGTGGTGCGGAGGGCATAGGTCGTCCCTCTACAGCGCCCCTTCCGCCCAGCCGGCGTTCTGGCGGCCCCCACTGTGACTGGTTTACTGGTTGCCATTGCGGCGGACCCCGAGGCGGGGCCCAGTTCCCCCTTGGTCCATTCTGCATCCCACTATTGGGGGGTGGTCCAGGGGTTTGGAGAAGGGGTCTTGGTGGGTACCAAATTTGGGGAGGGGGCCCTTGCACGGTCCAAGTTTGAGGGTTTTGAGGAGGAGGGGGAAGAGGGGGTGGTATTGTCCATTGTTGTTTTATCTCATCCATATTAATTAGTCCAAAGTCTTGGTCAGTACAACCATCGCAGTCGTTGTTTTCGTGGTGGATCCACTCTCCGTTGGGGAATTGGCCCCTATAGAAAGGCAAACACCCCCTCCCATGGTCCTCATAACCCCGGACAGGCCCCCACTTCTGGCACTGTTCGCGTATGTGGTTCTGACTCTGATCCCCCTTTTTATTTTGATTAAATTGAGCCCGTTTCTCCTGGACAAACATTTGCAATATTTCCTCCTTAATATCCTTCTTCTCCTCTAAGGAGGAGCCCGGGCATTGTTCCAGCTTGTCGCATAACTCGTTGGTTGTCATTCCTTTCCAGCCGAAAAGGACTAACTGTACCTGTTTCTTTAATGCTGGCCGAAGCCCCTCTATTAAATATTGGTTTACCAATGGGTTGGGTAGTTCTGTCATCAGCATCGGGCCCAGTCCTCCCCAGCACGCGATGGCCCTTTCCAACCTTTCCCGGTAATCCCCAATTGATTCTCCTGCCTTTTGTTTTATGGCCCCGATCTTTCCCCAATCCGGACCTCCTGCTGGCAACAGCGCCTGCTCAATAGACTCTAGCAGCCGGACCTTTAGATCATCCCATTGCGCTTGTGTTATCTGGGGGTTTGCACCCACCGCCCTTGGGTCTGCCGTCGGCCACTGTGCTCTTTGCCTAGCCTTATCCCATACCTTGGGTGGGAGCACAGAAGTGCCCATATGGGTTATATCTCGAAAGTCACAATCGCCATGCTCGCATGTGATCCAATTCGCTATGGTCGGAGCTATCTGTCGTGGGTCCTCGATAAGCAAATGTTGAATCCTTTCCCGCATCACTGTTAAGGCGGATTCCTTCCATGGTACCCTTTCTCGAACCCCATGACCTGCTGCATCAACTCTGATAACTTGTAGGGGGCACAATTTTCCTTCCTCTGTTAATCCAGGGCATTCCTTCAATGGGGGGTATAAACTAGAGATTCCGGTGGTTCGGGGGGTCTTGTTCCCATTACAGCCTACCAATGAGGGGTATAACCCATCCTGTCCTATCGGTGGTGGGAACCCTGCGATGTCGGTCCCGTTATCTATCCCGTTAGCCCCGAGCTGTGCAAACAGGTTTCCCTGGCTCGGATGGTTCTGGGGGGTAACGGCCATCGTGCCGTGGGGTATCGGCCCCTGGGGTAACTGGGGCGCGATGGTAGCGGGGTTGCAGGGAGGTGGTGGCGGGAGCGCAGAAAGGATAGGTGGTGCCTGAAACCCCGGGACAGGGCTTAGGTCTGGGGCTGGGGAGGGTAGATTGGTTACTACCTCCCCTACCACGGGGTCTGAGTTTTCAACGAGCGACATCAGTCGCGCGTTGGCCTGCCTCTCTAATTCTTCAATCGCTTCATCCTGCATTTTATTCGCCTGTTTCCTCAGACCTTTGAGTTTTGATACCTCACCGGCCAAGCTGGCCTGTTTCGACTTTGCGTGTCGCTTCATCGCTTCTTCCTTCCACCAACCAAAGACTTTCCAATAGTCAGGCGGGAAGTGTTTCATGTCCTGTTCTAACTTTTCTAATGCCCCATACAACACGTCCAATTTTTCCAGCGCAAAAGACCCTCCTTCGGGCCACGGTTCACCTAGATCCTTAGTCAGCGCAACCCATGACTTCCCTGGTCTCGCAGCATCATAGCCATACCTCCGAAACATGAAAAATGCTGGGGTATTTCTAAGAGGTTCACCTGCCTTTACAGTCTTATTACCCATCCTGTTCCCCATCCTAGGAAAATTTAGTTTACCAACGTAGCCTTGTACCCGTGAGGTTCGCCCGCCTCGCGAGGTACGGCCGTCTACCTAACTCTTGAGAGGCTCGCAGCCTTGTACCCGTGAGGTTCGCCCGCCTCGCGAGGTACAGCCACGCTACCTACTCTCCTGAGAGGCTCGCCCGCCTACTCAGCTGTCTAACCTACCCTTACTATACTCTCCTGGCGTCCTACGCCCTTATAATACTTCTAATCTTACTTATAATTCCGACGTCTCCCGGGTAGGCCTCGGATCGGGACGCCGCCCTTATCCTTACCCTCACAACCCAGAGATCTATTACTCCTTATCCTCAGGCGCCCAACGTGGGGCACTTCCCCTTACGTAACGTTACCCTGACGAGTCCATAAACAGTCAGTTGCTCCGGGACCCAAGCGGTCCGTATTTAAATTTAGGTTCGTGGATCAGGTTCGAGCAGGGAACGGAACAAACGGCACCCGAGCAAGAGAGTGGGTTACAATTTGGACTGACCCCCAGGCTATAAAGGAAAAACAAAAGAAAACCACAGCTCACCTGACCCGGATCAATTGCCAGCTGGTCTCACCACTCACTTGCCTGGGACCGCGTCCCTGACTGCACTGACTGATCCCACCGCTGCCACCACTTGTTGGAATTGGGACTTAGAACTTGGGACTCAGAAGACTCAGAGAAAGGAGCAACGGATATATTTATTAGAACTCGGTTACACAAGCTTGCGGACAGCAAGATGTCGCAGGAGGCTCACACGAAATGACCAACACTACAACAAGATGCTCTGAAATAATTCGATTTAAACTTGCTATATATAAAGAATATCGGGTGTGGTTTTAGCTCACAAGATACAGAGACAGAATGGGCTCATTGGTCCTCCCACCATTAGTCCCATCCTGTTGTTCAGTTAGTTAAAGGAAGCTCATCCAAGGCCACTCATGGGTTAGCTCAGATAAGGAGATGGTCAGCAATATGTGGCAACATGTTTACAACTTTCTGTATAGAGACCTTGGTTGGGAAAGTACAAAGGGAGTGGGCACTCATAAATGTGTCAGCCTACAGGATATTGGCAAAGTCATGAGGGAGGCTGAGAGATAGCAGCTGCAACCAAGGCCAAAAAGGGGAACAAGAGATTATGCCAACACAGGGCAAGAGCTCACAAGCACAGAACTCCTTATTAGGGTATTACACATCCTCAAGGCACAAGAAAGGACTAAGTATCTTAAAAGAATACAGCAATCAGTCAAAACAAAACATATAATTGGTTATACTTGGTAATTGGTAAAGCAGTAAGAAAATACAAAGGGGGAGGGGAATAATAGCTCTCCACATATATATATATATATATATATATATATATATATATATATATATATATATATATATATATATATATATATATATATATATATATATATATATATATATATGTATATATTGTTGCGGATATGGGATTTGGCCTCCATCCATATCCGCTTGTAAATATTCCCCTATTTCCCCAATACTCCCCAACTATCCCCAATCCCCCATTCCCTAGTCCCATTGTCTGTAAACAACACTCTGTAGCCCCGACCTTCCCCTTTTTCCCCCATTAAATGTCGTGCCCAGGTCCACCGCATCTCACGTAGACAACTTTTGGACATCTTGCTAGTTATTCTTAGTCTATGTCAGTTAAGGACTCGTTTCCATTAATTCTGACTCTTCGTTGCACCAGAATGTGATTGTATGGCACCATTAGTAAGTTTAGGACCTCCCAATACCTCCCCGCATCTCTTCCTCATACAACCACAACAACAACTACAACAACAGCGGCGGCGGCACGGGGAGTGCGCGTCCTCACTCCGGCTTGGTTAGCCGCCATTGACCATGTGCTCCGACGGGGTTACCACGCAGGGGCTCACTGTCAGCTCCTCGTCAAGGGCGGAGCCCGGTAACCCCCCGCACCCAATAAGAAGCGGCGGACCGATTCCATCTGGGGCGGAGCTAACGAGCCGAGGGCGTGTCACTCCCCGCGGGACATGCGCAGGAAGACGGAGGTGACGTCAGATGCGCCTCAGCTACGAAGAAGAAAGGACGCCACCTCCTAGCGCTGAGAAATACCTTCCGCCTCTCTGGACCGGACCGGGTCGATTCTGCCCCTGAGCCAAGGTGCACCTTGAGCTACCGACTGCCTGCCCTTCCTTGCCATCAATCCCTGTGTAAGTCAGTCTTGTCCCGTTTGTCTGTGGTCTGTCGGGAATAAGATAAGACCGTGTCTAAGTGCCCATCTTGCTGTGCTTTACCTCTTGCCGTGTAATCTAACCGTTCCGCATAACCAATATTATATCCTCCTCCGGAGGTCTTGAGAACTGTACCCCTTGTGTCGTTGAATTTATCCCAGCCGTTGTGTCCTTTCCTTCATTGATTTAGCATAGCGCGACTTAGTCAACGTTCGAGTGTAATCGGGTAAACTGTGCGAACACGGCGGCCATTCCGCTCGGCCCATCATAACATCCTAATAAGTCGTGTCCGTAACAATTGGTGTCGGGAAGTGGGATTTGATCCGGAGCGCGCTTCACGCGCTCGAAATTATTAACGGCGAAATTTGATTTTGTTTTACAAAAATTAAAAAACCCGAATTTTGAAAGTCGCGCTATGGCAGATCAAGACGGCTGGGTTCCGGTAGAGGAGAGTGAGGCAGGGTCGATCCAGGACCAAATTGAGGGACATGAGGAGAGCGAAGCAGTGAGGGTAGCAGGGTCGCAAAATGGCGTCCCCGCGCACGAGGTGACGGGTGCGCAAAATGGCGCCTCGCACATGGCTACGGTGACCGCGCCCGCGACCGTGGCAGCGCCGTTGGTGGATTCGAACCTTTTTTTCCTGCAAATGAGGGCCCTTATGGGACAAATGGGAGACCAAATTGGAGGTTTGAAAAACAGTATAGAGGCTCAGAGTGAGCAAATGGGGGTAATGGGGTCCAATAGCGAGAAATTGAGGGAGGACATGGGGGGCCCAGATCGGAGGGTTAGGGAGTAGAATAGAGGGATTAGACAATAGATTAGGGGAAATACAGGAGGGGTTAACGGGGGTGGAAAATAAAATGGCCGCTCAAGAGAATCAAATGGAAGGGATGCAAAAGGGGTTAGAGGGGTTAGAAAACAGTATGGAAGGCAAATTGAGGGACATGAGGGACCAAGCGGAAAGGGAAGTTAAACAAATGGGGCAGCAGATAGAGGGGGTCAGAATGGGGGTAGAAACTAAACTGGATGCTCACAGGGAGGAAATGGAGCAGATGAGGGTGGCATCTGGGCCGGAGATGCAAGTGATGGGAGAAGAGATCAGAAGAGGTGTGAGTGAGGAGGTCGGAGGAGTGCGCGAGGAGGTGAGGCACTGTAAGGAGCGCATGGAGAAGGAGGTGAGAAAGGGGACTGTAAAATTGCAAGGTGGTATAGAGGAGTTGACGCTGGGAGTAGAACAGCTGGGAGGAGAAGAAAGCTCAGCTCGCGCTGCGAAAACGCAAGCCCCAGGAAGCCATCGGGGAACTTGCCCACGACATTCGCTGCGCAGTGGGGATCGCACATGCTAGCATGGCAGCGGATTCCCGGGAAAGCCTGGCGCTGGACCATTTTATCCAGGCCCTCCCGGATATTGAGCTCCGGCAACAGCTCGCCATGTGGCGCCCGCAGACTCTGAGCCAGGCGGCTGACGCTGCGGCCCGTTGGGAAGCAGCGAGGCCCCTGGCCCGGGGGGGCGAGCGTCACGCAATGGCGGTCCGCCAGGTGGGACCCCCGATGGAGGGCGGACCCCTTAGGGGGCCCGCCCCCGACGTGAGTCCTGACCTGGCGGGCATGGTCCGGAGGCTGGTGGACCAGCGCCTGGCGGGACCTGGACCATGGCAGGCGGCCCCGGAGGTGGCCCGCGGTGGACCACGAGCGGGTAATCCAATTCGGACCTACAGGGGGAAAAATTTGGAATTCCGGAGACAAGCACCTTATCAGGTGAGGTGCTATACTTGCAACCGTCTGGGTCACCTGGCGCGGCACTGTCGAGCCACGCGCCGGGATGATCCCCGGCGGTTGAGGTCCTCAACTCCGCCCAGGGGGGAGCGGGTTAGCCGACCCCAGACACCCCCCCGCCAGAACCCGTGAAACTAGAAGGTGTCGGGCACGTAGGGCGGTGTTCGGCAGAAGAGGATGGAGGAGAGCCCTCATTGACGCGACAGGTCATTTATTGTGGCCAAATTGGAACCGGTAGCCTGACAATCAGATGCAAAATTGCCGGCGTGGGGGTAGACGCCGTAGTGGACACAGGAGCCAGCGCCACGATCATCAGCCCTGTGGTCCTTGATTCGAGCGCAGGTGGCTGGGATAAGATCCAGCGCCTGCAAAATTATAGTTTGCAACTTGCTACCGGGGTAACGGCCCCGATCATAGGGCGTGGTTCTGTGACCCTCAAGTTAGGGTCGGTAAGGAGGGAGATAGATGTTTGGGTGGCGGAGGTGTGCGACCCATGTTTAATAGGGTTGGATTTGTTGACTGCCAGCGGTTGTAAAATCGACTTGTGCCGGGGGATCCTGCAGGTGGGAGTAGAAGAGCTGCCGTTAGGGGGAGTGAGCACGGCCGAGAGAGCGGAGCTGGAGGCTTCCGAGGCCGTGACCATCCCCCCAAGGGCCGAGGCGATAGTGCCGGCCCGGTGGGCAGCTCGCCCAACATGGCAGGAGTCCTGCGGCCTGGTCGAACCGGTGGCAGCGCAGTCCATACCGGGTTTAATCGTGGGCCGCACCCTTGTAAAAACGGACGGACCGGTAGTGGCCGTCCGAGTAATAAATATAAGTACAGAACCACGCACTATAGTAAGGGGCACGAGGGTAGCTGGCTGCACCCCAGTTGAGGAAGTCGCGACAGTGAGGGGCGAGAACGTCCAGCCGAGCCGGCCCCGGGGGGAGCCTTCAATAAGAAGTAGGAATTGGCCCGATCCCATTTGCGAGATGGTAAATCGTAGTAGCGTAGAGTTGGGAGGTACCCAGAGGGAGGCCTTACACAAACTGGTTTGGTCCCATTTGGACCTCTTCTCCCTGTCCACCGAGGATATTGGACGTACGGGCCTGGTGAAACATCAGATCCACACCGGTGAGGCCCGGCCTATTCGTCAGGCCGCCCGACGGCTCCCTTGGAGCAAGAGGGCGGAAGCTGACGAGCAGGCTGAAAAAATGCTCAACGCAGGCGTGATCGAGCCCTCGGGAAGTCCTTGGATGTCACCTGTTGTGCTGGTCAAAAAGAAGGATGGGACCACGCGGTTCTGCGTGGACTATCGCCAGCTAAACAACGTGACACTCAAGGACTCATATCCCCTGCCAAGGATTGATGACACCCTCGATGCCGTTGCGGGCTCAAATTGGTTCTCAACTTTGGACCTCAAGAGTGGGTATTGGCAGGTGGAGATGGATAGGGCAGGGAAGGAGAAAACGGCATTTTCCACAGGTAAGGGACTGTATCAGTTTACTGTGATGCCGTTTGGTTTGTGTAACGCCCCCGCCACCTTTGAAAGATTGATGGAGCATGTACTAGGCGGCATGCCATGGCAATCATGCCTGGTGTACCTGGATGACGTCCTAGTACATGCCAAAACGTTCCCCCAGGCAGTAGCTAATTTGGACCAGGTGTTCGGGTGCCTCAGACAGGCAGGGTTGAAGCTGAACCCGAGTAAGTGCACCTTGTTTGCCAAGGAGGTGGCCTATTTAGGCCACGTCATCGGTTGCGAGGGGGTAAAAACGGACCCAGACAAAATTAAAGCGGTAGAGGAGTGGCCCGCACCACGTACCATCAAAGAGGTGCGGGGATTTTTGGGACTCTGCTCCTACTACCGGCGCTTTGTGGCGAAATTTGCGGAGTTGGCCCGTCCCCTCCACCGGCTTACGGAGAAGGGGACGCGATTTAATTGGACACGGGAGTGCCACGAGGCCTTCCAAAAATTGAAGGGGTGTCTAACATCCGCACCCCTTCTAGCGTACCCCACTAGCAACGGGGCATTTACCCTGGACACGGATGCGAGCCAGGAAGGATTGGGCGCAGTTTTGTCTCAGACACAGGAGGGCGTGGAGAGAGTGATTGGTTATTATAGTCGGGCCTTAAGTAGGCCCGAGCGAAATTATTGCGTCACTCGCAAAGAGTTATTGGCTATGCTGGCTGCCATGAACCATTTCCACCCGTACTTGTACGGGCGGAAATTTTTGGTTAGAACTGACCATTCCTCCTTGCAATGGCTCCTTCGGTTCAAGGAACCAGAGGGCCAAATTGCAAGGTGGTTGGAAAAGTTGCAGCAGTACGATTTTGATGTGGCCCATAGGGCCGGGAAGGCCCATGGTAATGCGGACGCACTCTCTCGGCGTCCTTGTCTGGGGGAAAACTGCAAATTTTGTGCGAGACACGAGGAGAGGGAACAATTGGGCGATTCGGACCCGACCCTCGTTGTCCGGGCAACCCGGGTGAGAGGGCCAATTTTGCCACTAACCGCAGATGAGGAATTCGGAACTTTGGCATGGAGCACGGCCCAGCAGGAGGATCCTGTCCTGGGGCCAGTGTTCAATTGGGTCAAATTGGGGCAAAGACCTAATGGGGAAGAGGTCACCCCCCTCGGGGCGCAGACCAAGGCATATTGGGCTCAGTGGAAAACCCTGGAATTGAAGGATAACATCTTGTATCGCAAGTGGGTGGAGGTTCCCTCTGATAAAACTTCCTGGCTGGTGGTAGTCCCAAATAAATTTAAGACCGATATATTGCAACAGGTGCATGGTACCCGCCCCGGTGGCCATTTGGGCAGGACAAAGACGACATCGCAGGTACGCCGGAGGTTTTATTGGGTGAGTATGGGGCGCAACATACAGGACTGGTGTCGGAGATGCGACGCCTGTAATGCCAAAAAGGGACCAGCACGGAGGATGAGGGCCCCCCTTCAATTACACCAGGTGGGGGCCCCCCTAGAGCGGGTGGCCATGGATATCCTAGGCCCACTACCCCGCACCCGCCTAGGTAATAAGTACATCCTCGTTGTGATGGACTACTTCACCAAGTGGCCGGAGGCCTACGCCCTCCCCAACCAAGAAGCAGGGGTGGTAGCGCAGGCCTTCGTGGAAGGATTTGTGTGCCGGCATGGGATTCCACAGGAGTTGCACACCGACCAGGGACGAAATTTTGAGAGCAAATTGCTAAAAGATGTGTGCAGTCTCCTGTCAATTCGAAAAACCAGAACAACGCCTTTAAGACCTCAATCTGACGGGATGGTGGAAAGATTCAACCGAACTTTAATCCAACAACTGGCACTGTTCACCGCCACCCGTCAGGATGACTGGGACGAACATCTCCCTTATTTGCTCATGGCCTACCGAACCAGCCAGCACGGGGCCACCGCATGCAGTCCAGCGTTGCTTATGTATGGGCGGGAGTTACGGGCTCCCGCCGACTTGCTATGCGGTCCCGTGCCAGACACAGTGGTTAACCCGCCGAGGGAGGGGTACGCACGTCACCTAGAGGAAAGCATGGAGCTAGTCCATGCCTTCGCCCGCCGCCAACTCCATCTGGCGGGGGAAAAGATGAAGCGCAGGTACGACCACCAGAGCCAGGGGAGTCAGTACACTCCGGGGATGAAGATTTGGTTCTTCAATCCCCGGAGGAGGAAGGGTAGGTGCCCGAAACTCACCTCTCCCTGGCAAGGCCCGGGGGTCGTCCTGTCGCAAGTCTGTGACGTGGTAGTAAAAATCAAAATGGGGCCACGAGCCCTCCCTCGGATCGTCCACGCCGACCGGATAAGGCCTTACACCGGCGAGCAGGCGCCCCCGTGGATTGCCTCGGCTTTAGATGCCGAGGCGGGACCCAGTACCTCTGAATAAGGGGGGCTTATTAGTGCCAGAGGACTGGGGGATTGATGAGCGATGGGCCCGGTGGGTAAGGGTGGCATCCCTGCCACCCTTCCCATGGTGGGGCAAATGCGCTATAGCTTATGGGGTGTATGGCAGTGAAAACTAGCCCGGGTGGGTTAGGTTATATTGTGTGTAGGGATCTAGCGAAGATGACATTAGGTAACGTTAAGGTTTAGTTAGTGACTGATACCTGTAGTGGGGACGCAGGTAGATTAGTATGGATGATAATGACGTGGGAGCGCAATAGTTTAAAGGGGCGACTGGGAAGCGCAAGTATCAGAGGGGAGTAGTTAGATGAGATGATGCTGTGTGAGAACTGGACAGGTGTGTGGAGCAGTGTATGAGTAGTGAGTGTTGTGGATCAGCGCGAATGCGCTTGGGGAGCGAAGGGTGCAGGTGGCACCAGGTGTGAGAGCACAGGTGTGCAAGTACAGGTGTGTGGAATACATGGAGTATTGGAATGAGTGGTGTGGAGAGAGTGGGAGTAAGTGGTACGGAGTGGTGTGCATGGTGCGAAGGTGTGAATGGGGGAAGAGTGGACCCCCATCACGGATACCCGGGGCGGGTAGTGTAAGTGTTAGGTAGAGGGTATAGGTAAATTGTGGTAGGATATTGGCATTTGTGGTGCGGATGCAGAATGGTATTGTGGATGGGTGCATTAGTGTTGTGGAAATGGCTGGGCGTGTAGCCTGTTAGTGTGTGTAGTTGGTTTGGGCACTCCACCACTGTGAGGATGTCGGCCAGGTGAGGCCGCAGGTGGGCTCTGGGAGCCGGTAGAGTTGTGGATGGGGCCCGAGGATCCGGAGGACGGACCCGGGTAGCCCAGTGCCAGAGAGGGCACCGAGTGGGGAGAGCGCCAGAGGGCCTTCCCCAGGTAGATAGGTTAGGGTATGGAGCAGGTAAGCTCGGAGGCAACTGCAGTGGTGGAGGTGTGCAGCTGGGTAGACCTGCTGGGAGAGCTACACGTCACAGCCCAGAAATTGTGCGAGGGCACCGGGAGATGAATCGGGGGAGTGAGACCCCAAATTGAGAAGCACCACAGTTTGGTCAATGGGAATTGGTTTTTAGAACCCATAGTGTAAGTTGGCCAATGGATTGGCAGGGAAAGACCCCGGGTAATGTAAAGTTGTTAAAGTCATTTAGGAAATAGTTAGGATTGATGAACCTGTCGCACCATACGCAGCCACTTACCTGAGGTGATGATGATGACTCCACACCTGTGTTTTCCTTGTTTTGTGTTGCAGGAAATGAGAGTTGCTGTTGGATTTGTGAGACGCATCACGACGTGGATGAGACATTGGGGTGATTCCATCTCTCCCTCCTTAGGAGGGACTGATGATGAATTGGTGATGGCAAATTTCATGTTGAGTTGGAGATGGCAAATTTTGATGAGAGTTGGAAATGGCAAATTTGATTGGTTAGGAGGGAGAGAAGACGAATTTGGTTTATGGGAGGAACGGGGAAGACAGTAGGGACGTTTGTTGATTTGTAAAGTAGATGTTTATGGGTAGTGTTGTGTTTTGTGGATACAGTAAGGGGAAGGGAGGGGCAATGTAGGTTACCTGGTGGGGGGGGGGGGGGCGTACGGTAGGAACATACCTGTCTCACCTGGTTCCCATGTGCCCCCAGTGTGCATTACCTTGTATTGCATGTACTTTTGCGCCCTTACCACCTTACTCACTTGTCCTCTTCTTTTGTCTCCCACCTCCGAGGATCTGGCTTTGGAGCAGAGAGAGAGGAGAGAGAGGTGCTGGCTCTACAGTTGTGGGCCTGCACTTTCGCTGCTTGCTGCCGGGATCGATACACCATATGGACCGCAATTTTTGTAGCCGCCCACCATGGACCGCAGTCTTTTGCGGCCAAGCACCACCCGTTGATGGACCTATGGGTCAACGTGGCGCCTATGCCATACAGGTGAACCACTTTTAGTTGGCCCCCTGACGGCCACAATACAGAAATGGACGCGGTTGGCGCCTTTCTTTTTTTTCTAAGGAAGCTAGAAGGCCAAGCACTTCAGGAAGGCAAGACCAGCGGCAGAACATCGGCCGGCTGCGACACCACCGGTGACGTTGAACACTTTATTGGTGCACCGGATGGTGCTGACTGTACATGATGGGGTGGTGCTTTTGGTGCTTGGATGGGGTGCTCTGCACATTATTAAAGGCCGTAAGGCCACAGGGCACTCGTGGGTTGGTGTATCGATGCTGGCATGCGTGCTCTCTCTATGCATAACATCTGCATGTGTTCCTCCAAAAACAGGTCCTGGATCGTAGTGTAAATATCAGTGTAGTCTTGTGTAAATAATGCTCCCTACCGGCTGTATGTTTAGTTTGAGGATTCTTTCCGCGATTCGGTTATCCTGTGGGTGTGTTTCTGTGAGGAGAAGGGTGCAACGTCGCAGGGGGACATATTTACTCATTTGTGAACATCTGTAAAACTGTCGCACTCAGGGTTGAGTTAATAGTAGAGGGAACTACATCTGAGTGCCACACTAACGTAGGTAAAAATTTATCGGGTCGGGACGCCCCGAGGTAGAGAAGGGTGCAATGTTGCGGATATGGGATTTGGCCTCCATCCATATCCGCTTGTAAATATTCCCCTATTTCCCCAATACTCCCCAACTATCCCCAATCCCCCATTCCCTAGTCCCATTGTCTGTAAACAACACTCTGTAGCCCCGACCTTCCCCTTTTTCCCCCATTAAATGTCGTGCCCAGGTCCACCGCATCTCACGTAGACAACTTTCGGACATCTTGCTAGTTATTCTTAGTCTATGTCAGTTAAGGACTCGTTTCCATTAATTCTGACTCTTCGTTGCACCAGAATGTGATTGTATGGCACCATTAGTAAGTTTAGGACCTCCCAATACCTCCCCGCATCTCTTCCTCATACAACCACAACAACAACTACAACAACAGCGGCGGCGGCGCGGGGAGTGCGCGTCCTCACTCCGGCTTGGTTAGCCGCCATTGACCATGTGCTCCGACGGGGTTACCACGCAGGGGCTCACTGTCAGCTCCTCGTCAAGGGCGGAGCCCGGTAACCCCCCGCACCCAATAAGAAGCGGCGGACCGATTCCATCTGGGGCGGAGCTAACGAGCCGAGGGCGTGTCACTCCCCGCGGGACATGCGCAGGAAGACGGAGGTGACGTCAGATGCGCCTCAGCTACGAAGAAGAAAGGACGCCACCTCCTAGCGCTGAGAAATACCTTCCGCCTCTCTGGACCGGACCGGGTCGATTCTGCCCCTGAGCCAAGGTGCACCTTGAGCTACCGACTGCCTGCCCTTCCTTGCCATCAATCCCTGTGTAAGTCAGTCTTGTCCCGTTTGTCTGTGGTCTGTCAGGAATAAGATAAGACCGTGTCTAAGTGCCCATCTTGCTGTGCTTTACCTCTTGCCGTGTAATCTAACCGTTCCGCATAACCAATATTATATCCTCCTCCGGAGGTCTTGAGAACTGTACCCCTTGTGTCGTTGAATTTATCCCAGCCGTTGTGTCCTTTCCTTCATTGATTTAGCATAGCGCGACTTAGTCAACGTTCGAGTGTAATCGGGTAAACTGTGCGAACACGGCGGCCATTCCGCTCGGCCCATCATAACATCCTAATAAGTCGTGTCCGTAACAATATATATATATATATATATATATACAATATATATATATAGTTGCGGTTTTGAGTCTGTCAAGCGAGTTCAATAAAGGTTAAAGTTTGCCCCCCATAGTTAGTCACACAAGCAACATGTCGCCTCGCGATAGTATAGTTATGTCTTCGTATTTGTGAGCTTAGTCCTTTTCCTTTGTTAGTTCTGCGTTGAGTAGAGCCAGGAGAATCGGCCCTTCTCCTACCGATCATTCTACATCCGTAGGCTCGATCCATTTTGCTAAACGCTGGTTGATCATTGGGCGAGTTAACACGAGGCAGGCCTAGGAAGGTCGGGGCGGAGTCGAGGGTGGAGCGGCAGAAGCGCTGACGGTAAGCACGAGCCGCTAATCAGAGCTCGGAGGTGGTGACGGCGGCGTGGCATCAGAGGGCGTGGTGGGAAGGTTCGGGTGAGTTCCAGAAGGTTCGGGGTGGGGGGGGCGTAGCTATAAAACCGGCTGCGCAAAAGCCCTCGACAGGACTTGTAAGAGAGGATTTTCTGTGAGAGAGACTCAAACAGAGACTTGCAGAGGAATGCGGAACTTACAGTAGAGGACTTGTGGCAAAAGGATTGGCGAAAGAACTTAATGAGCGGTGAAAGCTGTTGAGCAGAGAACTTGCAAGAGAACACGCGCGCTAACCAGCTCGGAGTGTATCGAAGAAGAGGAGTTGGCCACGTGTGCGAACACTAGATATAGGCGGGCGCAGCCAGACATGCTTTTAACGAATACAGCGCATTTGAGACGCGCGAGTGAGCAAGGCTGAGTAACCGCCAGCAGCGCTAAAGCCCGCCCTCTGCCGTTCCGCCCCATCATCTGTTTGTTCGAGAGACGCGCTACGAGTCCCTGCCTTCGCCTGCCACCATCTTCGCGGGATGTGCCGGGGCCGTGGAGAGCCGGACGGGGGCCATCTCTCGACGCGTTGGGGAACACCTGCCCATCTGCAATTCCCTGTGTGAGTGTGAGCCGGGCCTGTTGTCCAAGGGATAAGTTAAGACTGCTTAAGGATTGCTCTGTGTCTCTTCGTCCTTGAACTAGTATATACGTGTGGGAAATAATTAAACCATTTGTTCTTCCTTTCTTCCTGATTCAACCGTTTCTGTGGTTTCCTCATTTGACTAAGCGTGGCACGAATAAGATCGCTCCAATCGGGTTCCAATATCTAGGTTACTGCGTGGACCACGTGTACGCAATCCGCTCGGCGTACTCACATCACACGTGTTTCGTGCGAGGCCTGTTTCCTCGCTCCCAGGGCAGCGCGGGGAATTAGGTACGAGCGAGGAGTGGTCCCGAAACCCTACTCCGCGAGTGTCCGAGAGGGACGTCTCAATTCTCGGTTCCGCCAAGCCCAGAAAGACAAGGGGATTAATCCCCCCTTAATAAGGGGATTAAGGGCGGCGTAGAGAACCGTAACAATATATATATTGTTACAGACACGACTTTGATGTTAAGGTGGGCCGAGCGGAATGGCCGTCGTGTCCGCACAAATTACCCGATTGTACCCGAACGTTGACGAAGCCGCGCCACGCTGGCTCAATAAGGAAAAAGAAGACACCCGGCTGGGTTATAATGACAGACACCAATGTTTCGATTCTCAATTATATTCGTACGGAAAAGGTTAGATTACAGGGGCTCGAGGTAAAGCACAGAAAAGATGGGCACTTAGACACAGGCTTATCTTAACCCCGGACAGACGACAGGTAAACGGGACAACGGCTGACTCACACGGGGATTGGTGGCCAGGAAAGGCAGATAGCGATGGCTCAAGGTGCACTCTTGGCTCAAAGCAGGGTACAGTCCGGTCCAAAGATGCGGGGAGGTCACAGCGCTCGGAGGGGACGTTCTTTCTCAGGCGGGTCTTTCTCTCTCAGCGCTCGCAGGTACCTCTTTCTCCAGCTGGGGGCGCATCTCTTGTCACGTCCGCTAAGTCGCCACGTATATCCGGCGGGGAGTGACACGCCCTCGGCTCGTTAGCTCCGCCCCAGATGGAATCGGTCCGCCCTTCTGATTGGGTGCGGGGGGGTTACCAGGCTCCGCCCTTGACGAGGAGCTGACAGCCAGCCCCTCTGGTAACCCCGTGGAGCGCCGAGCCGGTGTGAGGACGCATCCTCCCCCGCGCCGCCGCCATCTCCTCTGTTGTTGTTGTAATTGTTGGGGAAGAAGATGGAAGGAGGTATGGGAAGGTCCTAAACTCACTACTGGTGCCATATAATCACATTCTGGTGCAACGAAGAGTCATAATTAATGGAAACGAGTCCTTAACTGACATAGATTAAGAATAACTAGCAAGATGTCCGAAAGTTGTCTACGTGTGGTGCGGTGGACCTGGGCACGACATTTAATGGGGGAATAAGGGGAAGGTCGGCTCTACTGAGTGTTATTTACATGCAATGGGACTAGGGAATGGGGGATTGGGGAAAGTTGGGGAGTATTGGAGAAAATAGGGGAATATTTACAAGCGGATATGGAGGCCAAATTCCATATTCGCAACATTGCACCCTTCTCTACCCTCGGGGCGTCCCGACCCGATAAATTTTTACCTACTTTAGTGTGGCACGCAATGTAGTTCCCTCTACTATTAACTCTACCCTGAGTGCGACAGTTTTACAGATATTCACAAATGAGTAAATATGTCCCCCTGCGACGTTGCACCCTTCTCCTCACAGAAACACACCCACAGGATAACCGAATCCGGAAAGAATTCTCAAACTACACATACAGCCGGTAGGGAGCATTATTTACAAGACTACGCTGCTATTTACACTACGATCCAGGACCTGTTTTTGGAGGAACACATGCAGATGTTATGCATAGAGAGAGCGCGCTTGCCAACATCGATACACCAACCCACGAGTGCTCTGTGGCCGACGGCCTTTAATAACGTGCAGAGCACCCTTCCCGAGCATCAAAAGCACCACCCCACCACCAATCGGTGCAGTCACCATTGTTCATTGGAATAAAAATAAATTCGACAACCCCTAACCCTGCAGGTGTCTCTTGCTCTTCTTGTGGTGCACTTGGTGTTAACTAAAAGTGGTTCACCTGTATGGCATAGGTGCCACGTTGACCCATAGGTCCATCCCCGGGTGGTGCTTGGCCGCAAACGAACTGCGGTCCATTGTGGGTGGCCACAAACATTGCGGTCCATATGGTGTATCGATCCCGGCAGCAAACAGCGAAAGTGCAGGCCCACAACTGCGCAGCCAGCACCTCTCTCTCCTCTCTCTCTACCCCAAAGCCAGATCCTCGGAGGTGGGAGACAAAAGAAGCAGACAAGTGAGTAAGGTGGTAAGGGCGCAAAAGTGCACGCAATGTAAGGTGATGCACACTGGGGGCACATGGGAACCAGGTGAGACAGGTACGTTCCTATCGTACGCCCCCCCCCCCCCACCAGGTAACCTACATGGCCCCTCCCTTACCCCTTACTGTATCCACACAACACAACACTACCCATAAACATCTACTTTACAAATCAACAAACATCCCTACTGTCTGCCCCGTTCCTCCCATATACCAAATTCGTCTTCTCTCCCTCCTAACCAATCAAATTTGCCATTTTCAACTCTCATCAAAATTTGCCATCTCCAACTCAACATCATAATTTGCCATTACCAATTCATCATCAGTCCCTCCTAGGGAGGGAGAGATGGAATCACCCCAATGTCTCATCCACGTCGTGATGCGTCTCACAAATCCACACAGCGATTCATCTCCTGCAACAAAACAAAGAAAACACAGGTGTGGAGTCATCATCATCACCACAGGTAAGTGGCTGCGTATGGTGCGACAGGTTCATCAATCCTAACTATTTCCTAAATGACTTTAACAACTTTACACTACCCGGGGTCTTTCTCCGGCCAAACCATTGGCCCTCTTACACTATGGGTTCTAAAAACCAATTCCCATTGGCCAAACTGTGGTGCGCTTCAATTTGGGGTCTCACTCCCCCGATTCATCTCCCGGTGCCCTCGCACAATTTCTGGGCTGCGGCGTGTACCTCTCCCAGTGGGTCTACCCACCTGCACACCTCCACCACTGCAGTTGCCTCCGAGCTTACCTGCTCCTTGCCCTAACCTAACTACCTGGGGAAGGCCCTCTGGCACTCTCCCCACTCGGTGCCCTCTCTGGCACTGGGCTACCCGGGTCCGTCCTCCGGATCCTCGGGCCCCATCCACAACTCTACCGGCTCCCAGAGCCCACCTGCGGCCTCACCTGGCCGACATCCTCACAGTGGTGGAGTGCCCAACCAACTACACGCACTAACAGGCTACACGCCCAGCCATTTCCACAACACTAATGCACCCATTCACAACACCATTCTGCAACCGCACCACAGATGCCAATATCCAATCACAATTTACCTGTACCCTCTACCTAACACTTACACTACCCGCCCCGGGTATCCGTGATGGGGGTCCACTCTTCCCCCATTCACACCTTCGCACCATGCACACCACTCCGTACCACTTACTCCAACTCTCTCCACACACCTGTACCTGCACACCTGTGCTCTCACACCTGGTGCCACCTGCACCCTTCTCTCCCCAAGCGCATTCGCGCTGGTCCACAACACTCACTACTCATACACTGCTCCACACACCTGTCCAGTTGCACACCTGTGCAATCACACCTGTTCAATTCTCGCACACACAGCATCATCTCAGCTAACTACTCCCTTCTGAAACTTGCGCTTCCCAGTCGTCCCTTTAAACTATTGCGCTCCCACGTCATTATCATCCACACTAATCTACCTGCGTCCCCACTACAGGTATCAGTCACTAACTAAACTTAACGTTACCTAATGTCAATCTCTTCTAGATCCCTACAATATAACCTAACCCACCCGGGCTAGTTTTCACTGCCATACACCCCATAAACTATAGCTCCTTTGCCCCACCCTTGGGAAGGATGGTGGATTTGCCATCCCACCACATCGGGGGTCATTCACTACCAATTTTGCACATCAAATTTCAACAAATCAAAAATTTGCCAATCATCTGCCAATCACTGTACCATTACCAATCATCACTCTGCCAATCCTTTGCCAATCATCAAATTTCGCCTTTTTCTAATTTCGGGGCCAAAACACTAACCTCATTACCCAGTCTACTCACTACTGCCTCTCGGTGCGCCAATTCCTGTCCAAAGCCCGGCTTCGTAAAGCCAAGCAATGGATGCGGGTTGTTCTGTGCCAGCGGCTGGATGCGTCCGGCATTCGGGGCAGGGACGGGGGCTTACCCGGGCCGAGATCCCACGCACCACCTCGGCGTGGAGCCATCCAATTGCCCGATCTCGACCTGCCGGCACGTCTCACCAAAAAGTGGTCGCCATGACGACCCTTTCTATCGGGCTGCCCGCTCCGCCTAGTGGAGCACGGACGCGGCCGTCCCACGCGAGGCCCAGCGTGGATCGCGCACGGCGGTCCTTTCGAACCCGCCGTGGCTCGGATCCCCGCTGGTTCTCGCGGCACGCGAAGCCCGGCACGCACCGAGGGCCCGATTCGGCTATAAGTCGTTCTAAACTCTACCCCGTCTAACGTCGATGCTTCACCTGGACGCTTACACCCCGCAGCCCGTTCCTTGCTCACACATCCAGCCGTTTCCATGCCCCTCGTACCTTTCCTTACACACCCAGGTACACCCATTCCACTCACAGCCTTGGTCACACACCTGACCACCGAACACTTTGGCACACATTCGTTGGTCGCACACCTCACCAAAACACCGCTTCGCACCCCCTCCTCGGTCACCTCCTCTGTGACAATCACAGGTGTGCCCTCATTCGCACACCCAACCACGTGCCTCACCACCAACTCCAGCGTGCATTCCCACTCACGCTCTACCATTCCAGGTGTACATCCTTCCATCCCAGGTGTACATCCTCGCTCACCTGTCACAACCAACTCACTCTCCTTGTCACTCTCACTACTCTCACCTCCATTCTTGACAGCGCACTCCCCCTTACTCTTGACAGCGCACTCCTTCCTCGTGCACCTGTCCGTCACACACCTTTCTCGCGCACACTCTCCCGTTACACCCTCTGTAACACTCACCACAGGTGGACACTCTTCCTTACTTCTGACAGCGCACTCTTTCCTCATGCACCTGTCCGTCACACACCTTTCTCGCGCACACTCTCCCGTCACACCCTCTGTAACACTCACCACACCACGCTTCCATGTGCTCCCTCGCACACGCGCTACGACCGACTCACTCTCGCCAGCACCCTCACTACTCCTTGGCGTGCACTTTTTCCTCACACACCCCAGAGTCGGACTTTCTCGCACACCTCCTTTTTCGCACACCAGACCTGTCGCACACTTCACCAGTGGCCTCTCACGAACACCCGGGTCTATCTCGACCCCCAAGCTCATTAAATCCCCTGGCGCATCATACGCACGACCATATTGGTCACCACTTACACCGGGTCCTCTTCCTCTTCGCTTCTCCTCCATCACCTGCGAATCCCTCATCCGGTTAATGAGCACATCATCACGATCCAAACACAGACTTTGGACCAATTCTTTTATCTCCTCTTTTATCTCTTTCTTATCCCCTCTCCGTCGCTTCTTAATTTCGCTCATCCCTTCTTCCACTTCTTCTAATTTCTGCTTCACCTCTTTTATTCCCCGGTACGTCTCCTCAAGCTCATCCTCTAAGGCTACCTTGACCGTTTCCAGGTGCGTCCTCACCTGCCGGTCCTTCGTCTCCATTACCTCTATCACCTCGTCCAACCTCGTTGTCAGTCCCTCACGTACCATCTGACATTCCCTCTTTGTCGCTATCAAGTCGTCTTTTAGTTCTTTCTGTGTCACTTTTAACCCTCCTAATACCGCAGTGTTCTTCTTTACCTGTTCCCCCAACTCCTTTTGTCCCACTGTCAGTTGTTCTACTTCCTGCGTCAGGTCCTCTATGCCCCCTTGTAACTTTACAGTCCCCTTTCTCACCTCCTTCTCCATGTGCTCCTCACAGTGCCTCACCTCCTCGCGCACTCCTCCGACCTCCTCACTCACTCCTCTTCTGATCTCCTCTCCCATCACTTGCATCTCCTGCCCAGATGCCACCCTCATCTGCTCCATTTCCTCCCTGTGAGCATCCAGTTTGGTTTCTACCCCCATTCTGACCCCCTCTATCTGCTGCCCCATTTGGTTAACTTCCCTTTCCGCTTGGTCCCTCATGTCCCTCAATTTGCCTTCCATCCTGTTTTCTAACCCCTCTAACCCATTTTTCACTCCCTCTATCTGATTCTCCTGGGCAGCCATTCTATTTTCTACCCCCTCTAACCCATGTCTCACCTCTTTTATCCCATTGTCTAACCCCTCAAAATTTTTGTCTACCTTCTCACCAGTACCCCTCGCTTCGTCCCTCATTACCCCCAATTGGCCCTCCAATCGCTCACTCTGAGCATCCATCCGATTCCCCATTCTGTTTGCCATTTCTTCATTATTCTGGGCCATAAGGGCCTTCATTTGTATCCAAAACGAGTTCAAATCCATCGGGGGCGCTGCCACGGTTGCCGGCGCGGTGACCAGCGAGGCGCCATTTTGCGTGCTTGCTACCCTCGCTGTTTCGCTCTCCTCACGTGTCTCAATTTGGTCCTGGACCGACCCTGCTTCACTCTCCCCTACCGGACCCCAGCCGTCTTGATCCGCCATAGCGCGACTTGCAAAATTCGAGTTTCGTAAAACAAATCCAATTTTTTTTTTTTCCCGTTATAATTTCGGCGAGCGCAGTAACCGCGGGACCGCGCTCCGAATCGATTCGGTCGAGCGCCGTACGCGCTCCGGCTCGATTTTCCCTCCCAAAATTTGGGCCTAACTAATTTAGTCCCGGGTCCGAATCTCACTCCTCGACACCAATTGTTACAGACACGACTTTGATGTTAAGGTGGGCCGAGCGGAATGGCCGTCGTGTCCGCACAAATTACCCGATTGTACCCGAACGTTGACGAAGCCGCGCCACGCTGGCTCAATAAGGAAAAAGAAGACACCCGGCTGGGTTATAATGACAGACACCAATGTTTCGATTCTCAATTATATTCGTACGGAAAAGGTTAGATTACAGGGGCTAGAGGTAAAGCACAGAAAAGATGGGCACTTAGACACAGGCTTATCTTAACCCCGGACAGACGACAGGTAAACGGGACAACGGCTGACTCACACGGGGATTGGTGGCCAGGAAAGGCAGATAGCGATGGCTCAAGGTGCACTCTTGGCTCAAAGCAGGGTACAGTCCGGTCCAAAGATGCGGGGAGGTCACAGCGCTCGGAGGGGACGTTCTTTCTCAGGCGGGTCTTTCTCTCTCAGCGCTCGCAGGTACCTCTTTCTCCAGCTGGGGGCGCATCTCTTGTCACGTCCGCTAAGTCGCCACGTATATCCGGCGGGGAGTGACACGCCCTCGGCTCGTTAGCTCCGCCCCAGATGGAATCGGTCCGCCCTTCTGATTGGGTGCGGGGGGGTTACCAGGCTCCGCCCTTGACGAGGAGCTGACAGCCAGCCCCTCTGGTAACCCCGTGGAGCGCCGAGCCGGTGTGAGGACGCATCCTCCCCCGCGCCGCCGCCATCTCCTCTGTTGTTGTTGTAATTGTTGGGGAAGAAGATGGAAGGAGGTATGGGAAAGGTCCTAAACTCACTACTGGTGCCATATAATCACATTCTGGTGCAACGAAGAGTCATAATTAATGGAAACGAGTCCTTAACTGACATATATTAAGAATAACTAGCAAGATGTCCGAAAGTTGTCTACGTGTGGTGCGGTGGACCTGGGCACGACATTTAATGGGGGAATAAGGGGAAGGTCGGCTCTACTGAGTGTTATTTACATGCAATGGGACTAGGGAATGGGGGATTGGGGAAAGTTGGGGAGTATTGGAGAAAATAGGGGAATATTTACAAGCGGATATGGAGGCCAAATTCCATATTCGCAACAATATATATATATATATATATATATATATATATATATATATATATATATATATATATAGATGTTATGAATAAACGGGAAGGTTTTCAGGGGGTTCGGAAGATCCCACTCCTGACACCAGTATGTTATGCGTTTTCCGCTTTTGAGCATCGCCTCTCCAATAACTCTGGGAGGGCGGCATGTCTACTAGACCTCGGATGCTCTTTGCAACTATTAAATCTGGCCATATTATTGTTGCGTCTGACGCTCTAGTTAACACAGTATCCTCAGCACCGGGACCTTTCATCCCGGGCCATTGTCCAACGGCCTTTTATTGCACTGCGTTCAATAAATCCTTCAACTTTACCATTCCCCACGGATTGTTCAATTGGGCCGAAATCGACAGCCAACATGCACAAAAAACAGATGGCTCTAAAACGTTTCCTTGCCTTTTAAAAGGTTTATTTTGTATAGAACAAAACAGGGAAGAGGGTGGACAAGACACTGTAATAAAAGTCACGAATCAAGCGAATCAAAGGACATAAAGAGGTAAATGTAAACACTCACACTTATGTGCCCTGATGAGGACCTAACCCACTAAGCACCACAGATCACACTCTGACAACAAGACAATAATGTAGGCTTACTTCCCTTTTCTTCGAGGTGCAGGGTGGATGCAAGACTCAATGTAGCCCGCTATGGAAACCAGGTGCGAAACGAGAACAAGTGACAAAATCTGTCCAATTGTCGAGGTAAAACTCCATGAGCAGCATCAGTGAAGACTAGCACGCAAGATTCAGAAAGCTAAGCAAAGCACTATAAAAATCAGCCACGAAGAAGCCCAGCGATGAGTAGCTCCTCATCCAGGCCTCGTGGCCCCCTTTGCCCTTTTCAATTGAGGTTTCCTGGTTTGCACTTCTTCTCTCTAGGCTCTTCTTCACCTCACCAAGTGAGGCGGCTCTATCCTCTTTCCAAAGACACAGGGTGATATCGGCTTGGATCAATTCCCCACAAAGAAAACCACAATCAATGTCTCCTCACAAACCTCCTCCATGTACAGCTTGATCATCCTCCTTTCAGAAGCTCCTTCCTGATCTCCTGTTCTCTTCTTCTTCCTGTGTGGAGTTCTCCTCTGGCTGTCCTGTCCACATGATGACCCCAATAAAAATAAATGCACAATCTTTTCTTCACAGCCCTACAGCACATTATGCTGCCAGAGGCACAAATGTGACACGTGTGCCCGTCATGGGAATGCCTCACCTAGCCCCACCCACAAACAAGAGATGTTAACTAGTACAAAATTAATTTGTCTACTCTGTCTATAAATTACATATGCTGCCTCCTCAGCATCACGTGTAAAAAATGACACTCTGCCAGGTCCCTGTTACAGTGTTACATGGCAATCTAACCTAAACAAAACACACAGACCATACAGTATAATCTACACTACGTCTAGCTATGGATCCCTCCCCCTCTCCCTCCCCTAGAGTGGTATATTAAATATAATATTTAATGCTATTAAAATTCCATGCTCCACAAGGCTGCCCTTGTTCCTATGTTTATAAAGATCATATGAACCAAATATGAGGTCAGCTGGAACTTATTCAGAGGTTGCTCAAAAAATAACATTTTTAATTTATCCTGTTTTTTTCAGATGGCAGAAACTCGCAGCTCTTCCACAGTTTGGTTGCTGGGCAAGTCTGAAAAGGAAATAATATGTGGGGGACTACCAACCAAAGGACATACATTGCAGAAAATGGTGCACCATCACATACAAGAACACCATACAGTTCGTGAAAGTGCCAAACTTAGTGTACAAGCTGTGTGTGCATACTGGGAGAAAGCACGAATTCCAGTGCAGAGTAGATTCCTGTGAGCGCCAACTTTTGAAGTTGTATGATGCCTACAAACTGGTAAAGAAAAAGAGAACCAAGACATTCGAAAACTATAGAGTGACGGAGCAGATGTTCAAAGATGATCTTCAATCCCTCTTCGATATCTCACCAAATGATGCGCTTGAGAAAATGATGAATGAAGAAGACAAAGCATTCCTTATCATGCAGCGTGAGGATCCCTCAAGTTCACGTATGGGATCTGTGGACAACACTCTGGCAGTGAAGGAGAACAGAAAGCGTATCAGGCTTGAGAATGAAGATAAAAGAAAGAAGAAACATGCTGCTGAGACGATGACAGCAATGCAATCTGTTCCATCAACATCGGCTGTGGTTGATGATGATGATGAGTCTGAGATTGAAAGCTCCGATTCAGGGGACAATGAATTCAAACTCCAAAGTCCATCTTCTGCCAAACTGGCGAAAAAGGCTCCCATCAAGGTGATCACTCCAGCAATAGTGGCAACTCTGGACAGCGTAAATCTCTCAGAGTGGCGTGCCATGTTTGTGGCCAGTGCTTTTGCACAATCTCTTGGTCATACCATTGAAGACAAGTGCAAGCCAACAATAATAAATAATTTGAGTAATTGAAAATAGATAATTATCTATGAATTGATGTATGATGCTAAAAATTCTGTATCTTATTATTCATTAAAATTTGTCAACATTTTGAGCAACCTCTAAATATTGTCCAATCAGGCTCACATTTTCACCACAAACTACGTTCTTCAATAGGAATAGGGGCAGGCTTGTGGGGAAATTAAAATGCAATCTTCAAATTTTTGGACCACCCTACCCTCCCCCCTCCCCCTTCTACGTCACACAGCCCCCACCCTGGAAAATTAGGCTCTCACCAAGGTTCTCCATCGGGAACCGCAAGATTCCAGCCTTAACTCTTACCATTACACACCTAATTAACTTGCCAAATAAATTAGAGAGGGCTGTAGGAGGCGAACCACAGCTAACTTTACACACTGGTACTCTTCTTAACGCTCTACCGCCTTCATTTCAATAACATGCACAACAATCACAATTATGGACAAAATCCGATATACATGGTCTACAATTTTGATCTGCCACCCGCTGCTCAAGATGGTGTCGTTAGGGCGGGAGAGAAAATAGCAAAAGCACACAAACAAGCAGGCCTACCTTAACCACAATTAAACCTAACCGATCAACAATCCCATCTATTTGACCACGTCCCCCAGTGAATGTCACCTGCTCCAGCTGTCAGCTGAGCCCAAATACCCAATTTTGACACGACCTATCCATTTGCATGGGCTACCTGCCTTCAATAGCAATATCAAGTCGCATGGGACCGAGTGAAACATTCCATTAAATACAACAACAACAACAACCAATACCAAAACCAGTCATTCCCTGCAAGGCCATGGCATCCCCATTACCTGCAGGTAATGCATTACCATCCCCATTACCAGTACCACCTATTGCCATTTCAATTGATTGGACATGATTTAGAAAGAAACACACCTTTCTATATAAGGTCCCACAGTTAACAGTGCATGTCGGAACAGAAACTCTACCATGAAGTCAAGGAACTGTCGATAGAACTCAAAGATAGAATTCTGAGAAGGCATAGATCTGGGGAAGGGTGCAAAACAATTTCTGGCATGTTGAAAGTTCCCAAGAGCACAGTGAGCTCCATCATTAGGAAATGGAAGGAATATGGAACGACCCAGACTCTTCCTAGTGCTGGCCGTCTGACCAAACGGAGCAACTAGACAAGAAGGACCTTGGACATGGAGGTGACCAATAACCCAATGACCACTCTGACAGAACTACAGAGTTCCTTGGCTGAGATAGGAGAACCTGCTGGAAGGACAACAGTCTCTGCAGCACTTCACAAATGTAGGCTTTATGGGAGAGTGGGAAGACGGAAGCCACTCCTGAGAAAAAGGCACAGAACCTGCTGGAAGGACAACAGTCTCTGCAGCACTACGCAAATGTAGGCTTTATGGGAGAGTGGGAAGACGGAAGCCACTCCTGAGAAAAAGGCACATACGCCTGTAGTTTGCAAAAAGGCACGTGAAAGACTCAGGACATGAGGCAAAAGATTCTGTGGTTCGATGAGACGAAAATTGAACTCTTTGGCCTGAATGCAAAGTGCTATGTCTGGTGGGAACTGAGCACATCTCATCACCATCTGTCAGTTAAAATCGCATTTCTCTGTATACATGATCAGTGCCAATTAAAACGTGGATTGTGGTATAGGTGAGGGCGAGACTACCGGAAGTGGGGCTACATCCGGGCACTGTGGGCTGGTTTGTTTTCAACGTATCCAATCACGTGACTGGGTCGCGAAGGGTGCACTAACCGGAAGTGACGTAGTTCCGCGGGCGCCTATATATGGAGTCATGGTGCATGGGTAAGCTATCGATCGAAGTTCTGTGGTGAATGCATAGTAACGGATGTGTATAGCATTTTGACTTGCATGCTAAATCTGATTACTGACATAAAATGTGATGAATGAGCAAGAAATTTGATCATTTAAAATGTCTACGTAACCGGTATGGATGGTCGGAAGCGGACGCCTGATTTGTCGCCTAGGTGGTGTTATTGTCATTGTGTCGTGTAGAAAATAGTTTCGTTTATATTATTGGATTTCAGGTTAAAGGAACCTTTGTTTTTTGTCTTCAAAATGCAATGAAGTAATAATGTTTGATTAATAATGTTGAATAATGTCTGATAAATAACTGCGAGATGTTGCGATAGTTCCTCGGCGCTTCCGGATGGAAAACGAGAGTCGAGAGGTGCGAAATAATGGCGGTCAGAGAGCCAAGTGCGCACGTTTTTTCTGCTCAGGTGCTTTTGCAAAGTGTTACTGATACAGTTTCAAGCCACGTTTGATGTACAACTTTTGCCGGTTATCATTTGGACATCGAAGGAGGAGTTGGCGCTGAGCAGCCACAAAACAGGTGAGATGATGGAGAGAGAGAGTCAGGAACACGGGCAAGCAGGCAGGAGCAGGGTAAAGGCAGGACGATGAAGCAGTGCTAGGCAGGCACAAACATGTCAGCAAAACTCCACACACTTTTGTGCCGATATGGTGAGACTGTAAGATTTTCCTGGATCGAATGACGTGCTACATTCATCAGACCACGCATTTCCAGATCACTTCTCTGGAGCTTCTAAGCCATGACCTTTCCAGTGCCAGCCACATAGCAAAGCTGGCCTCCAAAGCCCGTCACAGATTGGGCATCCTCCGCCAATCCAAGTCTTTTTCCCGGGTTAATTAGTTCTCCTTCACGTCGGTCAAGGACACTGCCAATTTTCCTGGTTAGACATGACGGTCTTTTATCTTGCCCCATGATTGGCTTTTAGCTCGACCTCGTTGGTATTTATTTTGGCTCCTTTGGCCTCTAACTTGGCTCACCCCAATTCTGTCCTGACCAGCCTTCATTTACCCTGTTAGCCTTGCTTCCATGTTTTGAAACATGGCCCTCATGATGGTGACCTTTGGTTTGGTTTGACATGGATTTAACAACTGGCGCCGTAGCGTGCCTATCTATATATATAAAACACAGTGTGTGTGTGTGTGTGTGTGTGTGTGTGTGTGTGTGTGTGTGTGTGTGTGTGTGTGTGTGTGTGTGTGTGTGTGTGTGTGTGTGTGTGTGTGTGTGTGTGTGTGTGTGTGTGTGTGTAATGTTACCGGTAGACTCCTAAACGGAGAGGCTCACGTACTTGATATTTGGCACAGACATGGCCATTGAGCCTGGGACGAACATGGCCGACCTAAAAATTGATTTCATAATATTTTTTTACCATATTTTTTATCTCAGCGCGAAATATTATGACCGGAATCTGACCGGTAGCAGAGCAGCGCGCTGATTCGCTCAGAGCGATCACGTGATGTTCGTTGCCGCCATTAACTCAGTTACGCGTTCGCACGTATTTCAGAGCGAAAAGCAATTGCGTTTTTGCCGGGTACTTCTGCATGATTAGCATTATCATGATTTAGCATGATTTAGCATAGATAGTAGCATGTTTCACATAGATTTTTTTTCAGCGAGCAGAAGTACCCGGCATTGTACGAATAATATATAGATAGTGCCGTGTCAGGCGGAGTGATGCCGCTGTGGGCGGGGCCGGGCGAGGTCGCTGTGGGCGGGACCGAGCGAGGTCGCTGTGGGCGGGACCGAGCGAGGTCGCTGTGGGCGGGACCGAGCGAGGCAGCTATGGGCGGGGCCGAGCGAGGTCTGCGTTAGTGCGTTGCCGTTGCCGTTGCCTGGTATAAAAAGATGGTGCTTGATGCTCTCTGCGTCAAGATACGGACTTGATGTCCGTATCTTTACAAACGACATTCCAATGATGATGATGATAAATGTAATACCACTCAAGGAAGGCCCACAACTCAAGAGAGTGGAAAAAAAACAATAAAATGAACAAAAATACGGGGAAGGAGAAGCAACCACTCAGAAGAATGACAGAAAATCATTTCCCTTAAATTTACCGTGTTCACCAACTAGCACGACCAGATACAGGACACCAAAATAATTTCCCTTACACATATCGTGTCCACCAACCAGCAAGACCATACCACTTACCTCTGGATCAAACTGTATTTCAAATAGTCAAACGGTTTTTACATGCTGCCGTCTCCTAGCAACCAATGAAATTTTTCAAAAATATTGTAGTACATTTATTTTTTAATAATGTACCATATTTACGGCAGTATATTTATTTACGCCATGAGTAAGGAAGGAAAATTTCCAGCGCGCTGATTCGCTCATTCGCGCTCATTGATGACGATCACGATCACGTGAATACGTGATCACGAATGATGTTCGTGACGTGATCACGTGATGTTCCTTGCCGCCATAAACTCACAGCAAGTAGCATAGATTTTAGCATGATTAGCATTTAGCATGATTTAGCATGATTTAGCATAGATAGTAGCATGTTTCACATAGATTTTTTTTCAGCGAGGAATATTATACATGGATTCTCCCTCCCCCCCTCCTCCTCCCCCTCCCCCCCCTCCCCCTACCCCTCCCCTCTCGCCCCTCACCCCTCCCCCTCCCCCTCCCCCCTCCCTTTTCCCCTCCCCCCCGCCCCTCCCCCCCTCTTCTCCACTCCCCCCCATTCCCCTCCCCTCCCCCGCCCAGCAATGCCGGGTACTTCTGCTAGTTACCAATAATTGTTCTCGCCTACAGATTCATTTGCCAAATTAACTGAATGTGCTTAGATTTCCGCATCCCTCCATGGCCACGAAACAAGTTCTCATCAACCAGGGTTTATTGCACAATAAGAAACGGAGGGGGAGAGGAAAAGAGAGTCCGGACACAAGCGGTGAAACAAACTGGTAGTAGGAATGTTAAAACATTTACATTAAGACCATGGTATCAACAACTAACTTAATTATTTATGCTTATTGGTCTCTCGCACATACGGGAACATGGAACACAGATACTTGGAGCTAATTATCACAGTGTGGGATCTCCACACAGCCGGGTCACCCCTCAGTGTGATATCAACTCCGCCGGTGTCGTTTCCTCAGTGTGATATCAACACAGCCGGTGTCGCCTCCTCAATGTGATCTCCACACAACTGGTGCTGTGTCGCTCCTCAGTGTGATATCAGCCGTGTCGCCTCCTAAGTGTGATATCAACACAGCCAGTATCATTTCCTCAGTGTGATCTCCACAAAGCCAGTGTTCTCGTCAGTATGATCTCCACACAGCCGTGTCGCTCCTCAGTGTGATATCAACAGCTGGCGTCGCCTCCTCAATGTTATCCCCACACAGCTGGTGCTGTGTCGCTCCTCAGTGTGATATCAGCCGTGTCGCCTCCTAAGTGTGATATCAACACAGCCAGTATCATTTCCTCAGTGTGATCTCCACAAAGCCAGTGTTCTCGTCAGTATGATCTCCACACAACCGTGTCCCCTCCTCAGTGTGATATCAGCCGTGTCGCCTCCTAAGTGTGATATCAACACAGCGGGTGTCATTTCCTCAATGTGATCTCCACACAGCTGGTGCTTCTTCCTCAGTGTGATCTCCACACAGCTGTCTCACCTTCTCAGTGTGATCTCCACACAGCTGTCTCACCTTCTCAGTGTGATATCAACACAGCCGGTGTCACCTCCACAATGTGATCTCCACACAGCTGGTGCCGTGTCACTCCTCAGTGGGATATCAGCCGTGTCGCCTCCTAAGTGTGACGTCAACACAGCTGGTGTCGTTTCCTCAGTGTGACATCAACACAGCCGGTGTCGCCTCCTCAGTGTGATCTCCACACAGCCATGTCACCTCCTCAGTGTGATATCAACACAGCCAGTGTCGTCAGTATGATCTCCACATAGCTGGTGTCACCTCCTCAGTATGATCTCCACACAGCCGTGTCGTTTCCTCAGTGTGATATCAACACAGCCGATGTCGTTTCCTCAGTGTGATATCAACACAGCCGGTGTCGCCTCCACAATGTGATCTCCACACAGCTGGTGCTGTGTTGCTCCTCAGTGGGATATCGGCCGTGTCGCCTCCTCAGGGTGATTCAACACAGCCGCTTTCGCCTCCTCAGGGTGATTCAACACAGCTGGTGTCCCATCCTCAGTGTGATCTCCACACAGCCACTGAGGGATGTTCACCCAGCATGGTAGTCTCCACACCACAGTGGGATATATTTACTTAGTGCAGGGTCTCCACACCACTGGCATTCTCCACCATGTTATCTCCGGTGCTTTTTCTTTTTCGGATGTTGCGTGAGGATTATGCGCCTGCGGGGATTGGCTGGGAAGGGAGGCGGATCAGTAATTTTCCTTTCACATACAGCTTACTGGGTAATTAATAATTTTCCTTACAGTAATTTTTGTATAATATTTTCACATTATTTCACAGATTACAGATACAGTAATCAGTAATTTTCCTTACACTGCTGGCATGTTATACAGGAGCTCCTTTTCAATTTGAGCTGAGATCTTTTTCAGAGTTCTTTCATGTGGCACAGAGACTGGGAAGACAAATAGACAGATTACATGGGGAACATTGCACAATGTATAAGGGGGATATGAGATTAGACACAAACACTGGGGGAAGGGAGACAGGAGCTTCTCAGCACCTCATTTGACACTGCCTCACTAATTCCATTAACTGCATCACACTTATGCTAACATACACGATGAAATAACGATTATAAATGACCTTGTTCCCCATTTACCTCCTTAAGCCATTTCTGTAATATGTATATTCACCTTGCTCCTATTTCATTGATATATATATATATATTGTTGCGGATATGAGGACTGTTTTTTTTGATTGTGTGCTTTATTATTATTATTATTATTGTTATTCTGCACCTCCTGCCTCCGGAGCTGTGTAAAGGTCAAAAGGGCGTCCCATAATTAGTCCACAAGCATACACGTCAGCCAATCATAGAATACCCCTGTTCGATAGTTATATCTTATTCTGTGTTTTAGGGTAAGGCTGTGTCTCCCATTAATAGAAGTACTCCATTGCACCAAGTGAAAGAGATAGATTCCCTTCATTCCCATTCCCAAATGGGTCCCATTGCGGACGTCCCATTGCGTCCCATACGTCCCATTGCGGACGCGGTTAAGATGTTATTTTGACCGAGCGGTTGGTATGACCGCGACCGAACAGTTATTCCCCGACTAGAACCCGATTCCACCCAAACTTTGGCCGTATCGCACCGCAGCTGCCCAATCTGGAAAACTCTAAAACGACCGAATGCAAAGAGGAAAAGGAATAAGACGAGAAGACGGACAGAAGAGTAATTGGATTTATTATTTACACATATAAGTAGGAAGCAAGCAGTCACGTTTATTTACAGGGACATGAGACGCAGGTGACACAGTGCAATCTTTAGCTTATACAGACTTATTGTTACTACCCAGGACAGCACGAACAAAACAAACTCACGTACGCAAATGGATGGAAATTGCAGGCAGGAATGACAGGAGGTGGGTGGCTGGAGGAAGGCCCGGAGCTGGCTGGCGTTTGATCCCGCACGGGACGTCGGGCTGGACCTCGACGGCCGCCGATGCCACCGATCCTGTCATGTGCGCGGGGTAGCGGGTCGGAGCTGCTTGGTGGAGCCAAGCCAACGCTGCTGGTGGGGGGTCTGGCGTGACGGGTTCTCTCGCGTGACGGGTTCTCTCTCTTACTAACTCCAGGACTCTTTCTCTCTTGCTTAGTCCAACTCTTCCTCACCACCGACAACTCAACGCAACCCCTCCACTCTACGCAAACACTGACCACCACTGACGACCAACCCAGCTCTGACCAAAAAAACCACACACTCCGCTCTTGTCGTAGCTCATCCCGTCAAAGCTCATCTGCCTTGGACACGCCCTGCCTGCGGGTTATATAGGCCCCGCCCCTCAACCTTCGCGAACCTCCTCGATGTTTCTCTCCACACCCTCTCCAAGTCCAACCCCTTGTTCGTGGTTGGTTGAGTGGGGCTGACTCACTCCTCCCCTCTATGACGAGGTGGGGACCCGCCTTTCTTCCCCAACCCTGCCTCGTGGTCAATGGCGGATGAAGGGAAAACCGCCCAACATGCAGTTGGCAATGCGAATTGCAATTGACGAAAAGGGGGGAATGGAAGTGTTGGGAGTGGGAATGAAGGGAATTTATCTCTTTCACTGGTACAATGGAGTATTTCAATTAATGGGAGACACAGCCTTACCCTAAAACACATAATAAGATATAACTATTGAACAGGGGTATTCTATGATTGGCTGTGGTGTGGATGCTTTATGGACTAATTATGGGATGCCCTTTGACCTTTACACAGCTCCGGAGGCAGGAGGCGCAGAATAAACAATAATAATAATTCACACAATAAAAAAAATATACAGTCCTCATATCCGCAACAATATATATATATTGTTGCGGATATGAGGACTGTTTTTTTTGATTGTGTGCTTTATTATTATTATTATTGTTATTCTGCGCCTCCTGCCTCCGGAGCTGTGTAAAGGTCAAAAGGGCGTCCCATAATTAGTCCACAAGCATACACGTCAGCCAATCATAGAATACCCCTGTTCGATAGTTATATCTTATTCTGTGTTTTAGGGTAAGGCTGTGTCTCCCATTAATAGAAGTACTCCATTGCACCAAGTGAAAGAGATAGATTCCCTTCATTCCCATTCCCAAAACCTCCATTCCCCCTTTTCGTCAATTGCCAACTGCATTTTGGGCGGTTTTCCCTTCATCCGCCATTGACCACGAGGCAGGGTTGGGGAAGAAAGGCGGGTCCCCACCTCGTCATAGAGGGGAGGAGTGAACCAGCCCTTGCCGACCAACCCAGAACGAGGGGTTGGCTTTAGAGGGCAGAGAGAGAACGTTTTGGGGAGGTTCGCAAAGGGTCAAGGGTGGGGCTTATATAACCCGAGGCAGAGGCCTCCGGAGAGAGTCGAGGAGGGAGGAGATCAGAAGACAGAAAGGCCTTGAGTTGGACTAAGCAAGAGAGGAAGTTGTTGGACTGGGTGGGACTAAGAAAGAGAGAGAAAGAGTCCTGAAGCTTGTGAGGGAAGGAGAGAGAACCCGTCACACCAACCCTCCACCAGCCGCGTTTGCTCCACCAAGCGTTCACCTCCACCAAGGCTCCACCAAGCTCCGCGTTGGCTCCACCAAGCGTTCACCTCCACCAAGGCTCCACCAAGCTCCGCGTTGGCTCCACCAAGCGTTCACCTCCACCAAAGCTCCACCAAGCTCCGCATTGGCTCCACCAAGCGTTCACCTCCAGCCATCAACCTCCTGCGATTCCTGTCATCATTCCCCGCGTGAGTCTGTCTTTTGTTTGTTCTGTCCTGGGTTAATTAAGACTGTAGGTAAGCTAGTATTTTCACTGTGTCACCTGCGTCTTATGTGCTGTAAATAAACGTGACTGCTTTCTTTTTGCTTATGTGTGTAAATAGTAAATAAATTGAGTAGTATTTCCAAACCTTTCTTTGCCTTCGTCTTCCTCTTTGCATTCGTCGTTTTAGTCTTTTCCCTCATTGAGCAGCCGCGGTGCGATCCGGCCAACGTTTGGGTGGAATCGGGTTCTAATTGGGAAATAACTGTTCGGTCGCGGTAATACCAACCGCTCGGTAAAATAACATCTTTAACCGCGTCCGCAACAATTGGTGTCGGGGAGTGGGATACGAGGCCCGAAGCGCGCTTAACGCGCTCAAAATTACAAGCAGCTGGAAATTGTTGTGTTTTAAAAGGAAAACCCGAATTTTGAAATCGCGCCATGGCTGGTCAAGGCGATCGGATGCCGGTGGGTGAGCTAGAGGAGGGGTTAGGAGTAACCCAGGACCTCGGGGTAATGTATATGGAGGAGGTGGTTGAGGGGGTATCAGACGCACAAGATGGCGTCCTCGCGCACGTGGGTGTAGCGGCACCAAATTTTGCCGCGCCCGTGACCGTAGCAGTACCAAATTGCGCTGCGCCCGTGGTCGCGGCAGCCGAGCCAGAGATGCCAGAGTACATGCGAGTCTTTATGATTCAAATGATGGCAAAAATGGATGCTCAGGGGGAGTGATTAGAAGCCAAAATGGGGAACCGGATGGAGGCTCAGAGTGAGCGATTGGAGGGCCAAATGGGGGTAATGGGGAACCGGATGGATGCTCAGAGTGAGCAAATGAGGGCTGATAGTGAGCGATTGGGGGGCGAAATGGGAGGCAAAATGGGGGGCAAAATGGGAGAAATGGGGGAACGGCTAGAAGCTAAATTTGAGGGGTTAGACAACGGGATAAAAGAGGTAAAGAATGGGTTAACAGGGGTGGAAAATAGAATGGCTGCCCAGGAGAATCAGTTAGAAGGGGTGAAAAATGGGTTAATGGGGTTAGAAAATAGGATGGAAGACAAATTGCGGGAAATAGGGGAGCAATCCGCCCGGGAAATCGAACAGATGGGGAACCAGATGGAGGAGATGAAAGAGGAGATACGACGAGGTGTAAGTGAGGAGGTCTCGGGGGTACGCGAGGAGGTAAAGCGAGGCGAAAAGCGTATAGAGAAAGAGGTGAGAAATAATACGGCGAGGTTACAAGGGGGAATAGAGGGTCTGACGAAGGGAGTAGAACAGCTGACAGTGGGACAAAAGGAACTAGTGGACCAGGTGGAAAAGAACACGGCAATAATCGGGGGGTTAAAAGCGACACAAAAAGACATTTAGAACGAATTAATAGCGACACAGAAGGAATGTCAGATGGTACATGAGGGACTGACAACGAGGTTGGAAGAGGTGACAGAGGTAATGGAGACGAAGGACCGGCAGGTGAGGACGCACATAGAGACGGTCAAGGTAGCCTTAGAGGACGAACTTGAGGAGACGCACCGGGAAATAAAAGAGGTGAAGCAAAAATTAGAGGAAGTGGAAGACGAGGTGAGTGAAATTAAGAAGAGACGGACAGAAACTAAAAGAGAAATCCAGGAGGAGGTGATGGAATTGGTACAAGGTCGGTGCTCAACTCATGATGTTCTGCTCACTAACCAAATAAAGAGTTTGCAGGTGGCAGAAGAGGTGCGACGAAGAGGTGCCAAGGTGAGTGGCGATATAATCGGAAATGTACATGATGTGAGGGGAGCTTCAGTCGGCTTGGGGGTTGTTGTGGACCCGGGTGTTCGTGAGAGGCCGTTGGTGAAGTGTGCGACAGGTCTGGTGTGCGAAAAAAGAGGTGTGCGAGAATGTCCGACTATGGGGTGTGTGAGGAAAAAGTGCGTGCCAAGGAGTGAGTGTGCTGTCGAGAGTGAGGCGGTCGTAGCGCGTGTGCGAGGGGGCACATGGAAGCGCGGTGTGGTGAGTGTTACAGAGGATGTAACGAGAGAGTGTACACCTGGGGTGAGTGTTACAGAGGATGTAACGAGAGAGTGTACACCTGGGGTGAGTGTTACAGAGGATGTAACGAGAGAGTGTACACCTGTGGTGAGTGTTACAGAGGATGTAACGAGAGAGTGTACACCTGTGGTGAGTGTTACAGAGGGTGTAACGGGAGAGTGTGCGCGAGAAAGGGGTGTAACGGACAGGGGCATGAGAAAAGAGAGCGCTGTCGAGAGTAAGGGGGAGTGCGCTGTCAAGAGTGGTGGTGAAAGTAGTGAGAGTGACACGGAGCGTGAGTTGGTTGTGACAGGTGAGCGAGGATGTACACCTGGAATGGAAGGATGCACACCTGGAGTGGTAGAGCGTGTGTGGGAATGCACACTTGAGTTGGTCGTGAGGCACGTGGTTGGGTGTGCGAGTGAGAGCACACCTGTGATTGTCACAGAGGAGGTGACCGAGGAGGGGGCGCGAAGAGGTGTGTTGGTGAGGTGTGCGAGCGACGAATGTGTGCCAAGGTGTTCGGTGGTCAGGTGTGTGACCAAGTCTGTGAGCGGAATGAGTGTACCGAGGTGTGTAAGGAAAGGTACGAGGAGCATGGGAACAGCTGGAGGTATGAGCAAGAAAGGGGTAGCGTATGCGTGTAAGCATGCAGGTGAGGCATCGACGGTAACCGGGTTAGCGGTTAGAGCGACTTATAGCCGAATCGGGCCCTCGGTGCGTGCCGGGCTTCGCGTGCCGCGAGAACCAGCGGGGATCCGAGCCACGGCGGGTTCGAAAGGACCGCCGTACGTGATCCACGCTGGGCCGCGCTTGGAACGGCCACGTCCGTGCTCCGCTAGGCGGAACGGGCAGACCGATAGAAAGGGTCGTCATGGCGACCCCTTTTTGTTAAGGCGTTCCGGCAGGTCGAGATCGGGCAATTGGATGGCTCCACGCCGAGGTGGTGCGTGGGATCTCGGCCCGGGTAAGCGTCCTTCCCTGCACCAAGTGCCAGATGCATCCAGCCGCCGGCACCAAACCACCCGCATTCATTGTGCGGCTTTACGAAGCCGGGCTTTGGACAGGAATTGGTGCACCGAGAGGCATTAGTGAGTAGACTGTGTGATGAGGTTAGTGTTTTGGCCCCAAAATTAGAAAAAGGCGAAATTTGATGATTGGTACGGTGATTGGCAGATGATTGGCAAAATTTTTGATTGGTTGGATTTAGGTGTGCGAAATTGATAGTAGGACCTCCCCGATGTGGTGGGATGGCAAATCCACCATCCCTCACAGAGGGGGGCAAAGGAGCACTAGATTATGGGGTTTATGGCAGTGAAAACTAGCCTGGGTGGGTTAGGATATTGTGTGTAGGGCCCTTGAAGATGACATTAGGTAACGTTAAGGTTAGTTAATGACTGATACCTGTAGTGGGGGACGCAGGTAGATTAGGTGGATTATAATGACGTGGTATGTGCTTAGTTTAAAGGGAAGATGGGAAGCGCAAGTTTCAGAGGGGAGCAGTTAGATGAGATGATGCCGTGTGTTTGAGGATTGGAAGTGTATTGTGAAAAGTGTGTAAGGAACAGGTGTGATTGCACAGGTGTGCAACTGAACAGGTGGATGGAGCAGTGAGGGAGTGAAGGTGATGGTTGTTGTGCTGACCAAATGGTCCAGGAAGAGGAGGAGGGTGCAGGTGGCACCAGGTATGATTGCACAGGTGTGCAACAACAGGTATGAGGAACAGGTGTATGGAATAAATGGTAGTGTGGAGTATATGGAGTATTGGAATGGATGGTCGTGGAGTGAGTATGGTGGAAACGATGGAGTGGAGTGGATGGTGCGGAGGTGTGAATGGGGGAAGAGTGGACCCCCATCACGAATACCCGGGGCGGGTAGTGGAAGTGTTAGGTAGAGGGTATAGGTAAATTGTGGTTGGATATTGGCATCTGTGGTGCGGGTGAGAGAATGGCATTTGGATGGGTGCATTAGTGTTGTGGAAATGGCTGGGCGTGTAGCCTGTTAGTGTGTGTAGTTGGTTTGGGCACTCCACCACTGTGAGGATGTCGGCCAGGTGAGGCCGCAGGTGGGCTCTGGGAGCCGGTAGTAGTTGTTGTGGATGGGGCCCGAGGATCCGGAGGACGGACCCGGGTAGCCCAGTGCCAGAGGGCACCAAGGGGTGACAGAGCCAGGAGGGGCCTTCCCCAGTTAGATAGGTTAGGGTGAGGAGCAGGTAAGCTCGGGAGGCAACTGCAGTGGTGGAGGTGTGCAGGTGGGTAGACCTGCTGGGAGAGCTACACGTCACAGCCCAGAAATTGTGCAAGGGCCCCGGGAGATGAATCGGGGGAGTGAGACCCCAAATTGAGAAGCACCACAGTTTGGTCAATGGGAATTGGTTTTTAGAACCCATAGTGTAAGTTGGCCAATGGATTGGCAGGGAAAGACCCCGGGTAGTGTAACGTGTGGTAAAGTCATTTAGAGGATAGTTAGGATTGAAGTCTCCTCGCACCATCTGCATCCACTCACCTGAGGTGACAGGTACTCCACACCATGCCATGTTTAATTATTTTTGATGCAAATGTTTTGGATTGTGAGACGCATCATGACGTGGGTGTGACATTGTGCTTTGTTGTGCCATCTCTTCCTCCTTATGAGGAGTGATGACGAATTGGGTGATGGCAAATTTTGTATAGAGGGATTGTGGTGACGAATTTGGTATGGAGGAAATATGGGGAGACGTGACAGTAGCGACGGATTGGTAATGTGTAGATTTTGTACATATGTGGTAAGGGCAAGGGTAGTGTAGGTGACAGGGGGGTGACGTACGGTAGGGACGAGCTTTCTCACTTCGCCCTCCGTACGCATTTCGCCTTGCATTGCCTTATTGATGTGTACCCTTGTGACCTTACCCCTCACTCATTTGTCTTCCCCCTTTTGTCTCCCACATGACCTGTGCGCCATTGGGCGCCAAGGGGAGCGTGCGTGAGTCGGCCATTGTGCGCCCAGAACTCTCAGAACCAGCTGTCTGCATCGATGCACCACATTATGGACCACATGTCTGTGGCCGAGCACCACTTATGGACCCCATGGGTTGTGGCATGGCCCCTCTGCTGGAACCGGCCATGAGGGCCCGAAATCTTGCTGGTGGACCTGGGCCACAGGGCACCGATGCCCCACAGGTGAACCACACGTAGTCGGCCCTGTGGGCCATAAATAAAATAAAATAAAAAGGACACATTGGGTGCAAGTTTTAATACAAATAGGCCGCCAGTAAGAACATGAAAGAAAGACAACATCTGGAAGAACAAATAATAATAACCAGCAGCGGGAGCCGAAGAGCAAGAGACCACCTGCAGGGTTAGGGGTTGTTGGTTTTATTTTCTTGAACAATGGTGACTGCACCGATTGGTGCTTGGGTGTGTATTGGTGCGTTTTTGGGTGCTTTAATGGTGCATTGATGCAGAGCAGACTGTCTTCCCCCCAGAAAGAACAATTACAGGTCCTGGGTTAGTTTTGTAAATAAAAGCAGAGTCAGTGTAAATAATGCTCCCCACCGTCAATGTATAGTTTGAAGACCATTCCGCAATTCGGTTAACTGTGGGCGTAAGTCTGTTAGGCAGGGTGCAATGGAGCAGCGGGACACATTTATTTATGTTTTAAAAACTGTCGCACTCAGGGTCAGGTTAAAAGTAGAGGGAACTACACCTACGTGTCACACTAAATAAAAGTTGTAGGCCCGGGACATGCCTAAGAGGAGGAGGGTGCAGTGTTGCGGATATGAGGACTGTTTTTTTTGATTGTGTGCTTTATTATTATTATTATTATTGTTATTCTGCGCCTCCTGCCTCCGGAGCTGTGTAAAGGTCAAAAGGGTGTCCCATAATTAGTCCACAAGCATACACGTCAGCCAATCATAGAATACCCCTGTTCGATAGTTATATCTTATTCTGTGTTTTAGGGTAAGGCTGTGTCTCCCATTAATAGAAGTACTCCATTGCACCAAGTGAAAGAGATAGATTCCCTTCATTCCCATTCCCAAAACCTCCATTCCCCCTTTTCGTCAATTGCCAACTGCATTTTGGGCGGTTTTCCCTTCA